>NC_092772.1:76372790-76745996 GCF_047496795.1 Chiloscyllium punctatum | reverse complement strand
GGAAGGTCAGTGCTGAGGGAGCCCCGCACTGTGGGAGGGTCAGTGCTCAGGGAGCCCCACACTGTGGGAGGGTCAGTGCTCAGGAGCCCACACTGTGGAGGGTCAGTGCTGAGGGAGCCCCGCACTGAGGGAGGGTCAGTGCCGAGGGAGCCCCACACTGTGGGAGGGTCAGGGCTTGAGGGTGCCCCACACTGTGGGAGGGTCAGTGCTGAGGGAGCCCCGCACTGTGGGAGATTCAGTGCTGAGGGAGCCCCGCACTGTGGGAGGGTCAGTGCTGAGGGAGCCCCGCACTGTGGGAGGGTCAGTGCCGAGGGAGCCCCACACTGTGGGAGGGCCAGTGCTAAGGGAGCCCCGCACTGTGGGAGGGTCAGTGCTGAGGGAGCCCCGCACTGTGGGAGTGTCAGTGCTGAGGGAGCCCCGCACTGTGGGAGGGTCAGTGCTGAGGGAGCCCCGCACTGTGGGAGGGTCAGTGCTGAGGGAGCCCCACACTGTGGGATGGTCAGTGCTGTGGGAGCCCCACACTGTGGGAGGGTCAGTGCTGAGGGAGCCCCGCACTGTGGGAGGGTCAGTGCCGAGGGAGCCCCACACTGTGGGAGGGTCAGTGCTGAGGGAGCCCCGCACTGTGGGAGGGTCAGTGCTGAGGGAGCCCCACACTGTGGGAGGGTCAGTGCTGAGGGAGCCCCGCACTGAGGGTCAGTGCTGAGGGAGCCCCGCACTGTGGGAGGGTCAACGCCGAGGGAGCCCCGCACTGTGGGAGGGTCAGTGCTGAGGGAGCCCCGCACTGTGGGAGGGTCAGTGCTGAGGGAGTCCCTCACTGTGGGATGGTCAACGCCGAGAGAGCCCCACACTGTGGGAGGGTCAGTGCTGAGGGAGCCCCGCACTGTGGGAGGGTCAGTGCTGAGGGAGCCCCACACTGTGGGAGGGTCAGTGCTGAGGGAGCCCCACACTGTGGGAGGGTCAGTGCTGAGGGAGCCCCGGACTGTGGGAGGGTCAGTGCCGAGGGAGCCCCACACTGTGGGAGGGTCAGTGCTGAGGGAGCCCCGCACTGAGGGTCAGCGCTGAGGGAGCCCCGCACTGTGGGAGGGTCAACGCCGAGGGAGCCCCGCACTGTGGGAGGGTCAGTGCTGAGGGAGCCCCGCACTGTGGGAGGGTCAGTGCTGAGGGAGTCCCTCACTGTGGGAAGGTCAACGCCGAGGGAGCCCCACACTGTGGGAGGGTCAGTGCTGAGGGAGCCCCGCACTGTGGGAGGGTCAGTGCTGAGGGAGCCCCGCACTGTGGGAGGGTCAGTGCTGAGGGAGTCACTCACTGTGGGAGGGTCAACGCCGAGGGAGCCCCACACTGTGGGAGGGTCAGTGCTGAGGGAGCCCCGCACTGTGGGAGGGTCAGTGCTGAGGGAGCCCCACACTGTGGGAGGGTCAGTGCTGAGGGAGCCCCACACTGTGGGAGGGTCAGTGCTGAGGGAGCCCCGGACTGTGGGAGGGTCAGTGCCGAGGGAGCCCCACACTGTGGGAGGGTCAGTGCCGAGGGAGCCCCGCACTGTCGGAGGGTCAGTGCTGAGGGAGCCCCGCACTGAGGGTCAGCGCTGAGGGAGCCCCGCACTGTGGGAGGGTCAACGCCGAGGGAGCCCCGCACTGTGGGAGGGTCAGTGCTGAGGGAGCCCCGCACTGTGGGAGGGTCAGTGCTGAGGGAGTCCCTCACTGTGGGAGGGTCAGTGCTGAGGGAGCCCCGCACTGTGGGAGGGTCAGCGCTGAGGGAGCCCCGCACTGCGGGAGGGTCAGTGCTGAGGGAGCCCCGCACTGTGGGAGGGTCAGTGCTGAGGGAGCCCCGCACTGTGGGAGGGTCGGTGCTGAGGGAGCCCCGCACTGTGGGAGGGTCAGTGCAGAGGGAGTCCTGCAATGTCGGAGGGTCAGCACTGAGGGAGCCCCGCACTGTGGGAGGGTCAGCACTGAGGGAGCCCCGCACTGTGGGAGGGTCAGCACTGAGGGAGCCCCGCACTGTGGGAGGGTCAGTGCTGAGGGAGCCCCGCACTGTGGGAGGGTCAGTGCTGAGGGAGCCCCACACTGTGGGAGGGTCAGTGCTGAGGGAGCCCCGCACTGTGGGAGGGTCAGTGCTGAGGGAGCCCCGCACTGTGGGAGGGTCAGTGCTGAGGGAGCCCCGCACTGAGGGAGGGTCAGTGCTGAGGGAGCCCCACACCGTGGGAGGGTCAGTGCTGAGGGAGCCCCGCACTGTGGGAGGGTCAGTGCTGAGGGAGCCCCTCACTGTGGGAAGGTCAGTGCTGAGGGAGCCCCGCACTGTGGGAAGGTCAGTGCTGAGGGAGCCCCGCACTGTGGGAGGGTCAGTGCTGAGGGAGCCCCTCACTGTGGGAAGGTCAGTGCTGAGGGAGCCCCGCACTGTGGGAGGGTCAGTGCTGAGGGAGCCCCACACTGTGGGAGGGTCAGTGCTCAGGGAGCCCCACACTGTGGGAGGGTCAGTGCTGAGGGAGCCCCGCACTGAGGGAGGGTCAGTGCCGAGGGAGCCCCACACTGTGGGAGGGTCAGGGCTGAGGGTGCCCCACACTGTGGGAGGGTCAGTGCTGAGGGAGCCCCGCACTGTGGGAGAGTCAGTGCTGAGGGAGCCCCACACTGTGGGAGGGTCAGTGCTGAGGGAGCCCCGCACTGTGGGAGGGTCAGTGCCGAGGGAGCCCCGCACTGTGGGAGGGTCAGTGCTGAGGGAGCCCCGCACTGTGGGAGGGTCAGTGCTGAGGGAGCCCCACACTGTGGGAGGGTCAGCGCTGAGGGAGCCCCGCACTGTGGGAGGGTCAGTGCTGAGGGAGCCCCGCACTGTGGGAGGGACAGTGCCGAGGGAGCCCCACACTGTGGGAGGGTCAGTGCTGAGGGAGCCCCGCACTGTGGGAGGGTCAGTGCTGAGGGAGCCCCACACTGTGGGAGGGTCAGTGCTGAGGGAGCCCCGCACTGAGGGTCAGTGCTGAGGGAGCCCCGCACTGTGGGAGGGTCAACGCCGAGGGAGCCCCGCACTGTGGGAGGGTCAGTGCTGAGAGAGCCCCGCACTGTGGGAGGGTCAGTGCTGAGGGAGTCCCTCACTGTGGGAGGGTCAACGCCGAGGGAGCCCCACACTGTGGGAGGGTCAGTGCTGAGGGAGCCCCGCACTGTGGGAGGGTCAGTGCTGAGGGAGCCCCACACTGTGGGAGGGTCAGTGCTGAGGGAGCCCCACACTGTGGGAGGGTCAGTGCTGAGGGAGCCCCGGACTGTGGGAGGGTCAGTGCCGAGGGAGCCCCACACTGTGGGAGGGTCAGTGCTGAGGGAGCCCCGCACTGAGGGTCAGCGCTGAGGGAGCCCCGCACTGTGGGAGGGTCAACGCCGAGGGAGCCCCGCACTGTGGGAGGGTCAGTGCTGAGGGAGCCCCGCACTGTGGGAGGGTCAGTGCTGAGGGAGTCCCTCACTGTGGGAGGGTCAACGCCGAGGGAGCCCCACACTGTGGGAGGGTCAGTGCTGAGGGAGCCCCGCACTGTGGGAGGGTCAGTGCTGAGGGAGCCCTGCACTGTGGGAGGGTCAGTGCTGAGGGAGTCCCTCACTGTGGGAGGGTCAACGCCGAGGGAGCCCCACACTGTGGGAGGGTCAGTGCTGAGGGAGCCCCGCACTGTGGGAGGGTCAGTGCTGAGGGATCCCCGCACTGTGGGAGGGTCAGTGCTGAGGGAGCCCCACACTGTGGGAGGGTCAGTGCTGAGGGAGCCCCACACTGTGGGAGGGTCAGTGCTGAGGGAGCCCCGGACTGTGGGAAGGTCAGTGCCGAGGGAGCCCCACACTGTGGGAGGGTCAGTGCCGAGGGAGCCCCGCACTGTGGGAGGGTCAGTGCTGAGGGAGCCCCGCACTGAGGGTCAGCGCTGAGGGAGCCCCGCACTGTGGGAGGGTCAACGCCGAGGGAGCCCCGCACTGTGGGAGGGTCAGTGCTGAGGGAGCCCCGCACTGTGGGAGGGTCAGTGCTGAGGGAGTCCCTCACTGTGGGAGGGTCAACGCCGAGGGAGCCCCACACTGTGGGAGGGTCAGTGCTGAGGGAGCCCCGCACTGTGGGAGGGTCAGTGCTGAGGGAGCCCCGCACTGTGGGAGGGTCAGTGCTGAGGGAGTCCCTCACTGTGGGAGGGTCAACGCCGAGGGAGCCCCACACTGTGGGAGGGTCAGTGCTGAGGGAGCCCCGCACTGTGGGAGGGTCAGTGCAGAGGGAGCCCCGCACTGTGGGAGGGTCAGTGCCGAGGGAGCCCCACACTGTGGGAGGGTCAGTGCTGAGCGAGCCCACACTGTGGGAGGGTCAGTGCTGAGGGAGCCCCACACTGTGGGAGGGTCAGTGCTGAGGGAGCCCCGCACTGTGGGAGGGTCAGTGCTGAGGGAGCCCCACACTGTGGGAGGGTCGGTGCAGAGGGAGCCCCGCACTGTGGGAGGGTCAGTGCTGAGGGAGCCCCGCACTGTGGGAGGGTCCGTGCTCAGGGAGCCCCACACTGTGGGAGGGTCAGTGCTGAGGGAGCACCGCACTGTGGGAGGGTCAGTGCCGAGGGAGCCCCACACTGTGGGAGGGTCAGTGCTGATGGTGCCCCGCACTGTGGGAGGGTCAGTGCCGAGGGAGCCCCGCACTGTGGGAGGGTCAGAGCTGAGGGAGCCCCGCACTGTGGGAGAGTCAGTGCTGAGGGTGCCCCGCACTGTGGGAGGGTCAGTGCTGAGGGAGCCCCACACTGTGGGAGGGTCAACGCCGAGGAGCCCCGCACTGTGGGAGGGTCAGTGCTGAGGGAGTCCCGCACTGTGGGAGGGTCAGTGATGAGGGAGCCCCACACTGTGGGAGGGTCAGTGCCGAGGGAGCCCCGCACTGTGGGAGGGTCAGTGCTGAGGGAGCCCCGCACTGAGGGAGGGTCAGTGCTGAGGGAGCCCCGCACTGTGGGAGGGTCAGTGCTGAGGGAGCCCCACACTGTGGGAGGGTCAGTGCTGAGGGAGCCCCACACTGTGGGAGGGTCAGTGCTGAGGGAGCCCCACACTGTGGGAGGGCCAGTGCCGAGGGAGCCCCGCACTGTGGGAGGGTCAGTGCTGAGGGAGCCCCGCACTGAGGGAGGGTCAGTGCTGAGGGAGTCCCGCACTGTGGGAGGGTCAGCGCTGAGGGAGTCCCGCACTGTGGGAGGGTCAGTGCTAAGGGAGCCCCGCACTGTGGGAGGGTCAGTGCAGAGGGAGTCCTGCAATGTCGGAGGGTCAGTGCTGAGGGAGCCCCGCACTGTGGGAGGGTCGATGCAGAGGGAGCCCCGCACTGTGGGAGGGTCAGTGCTGAGGGAGCCCCACACTGTGGGAGGGTCGGTGCAGAGGGAGCCCCGCACTGTGGGAGGGTCAGCACTGAGGGAGCCCCGCACTGTGGGAGGGTCAGCACTGAGGGAGCCCCGCACTGTGGGAGGGTCAGCACTGAGGGAGCCACACACTGTGGGAGGGTCAGTGCTGAGGGAGCCACACACTGAGGGAGGGTCAGTGCTGAGGGAGCCCCGCACTGTGGGAAGGTCAGTGCTGAGGGAGCCCCGCACTGTGGGAGGGTCAGTGCTGAGGGAGCCCCTCACTGTGGGAAGGTCAGTGCTGAGGGAGCCCCGCACTGTGGGAGGGTCAGTGCTGAGGGAGCCCCACACTGTGGGAGGGTCAGTGCTCAGGGAGCCCCACACTGTGGGAGGGTCAGTGCTGAGGGAGCCCCGCACTGAGGGAGGGTCAGTGCCGAGGGAGCCCCACACTGTGGGAGGGTCAGGGCTGAGGGTGCCCCACACTGTGGGAGGGTCAGTGCTGAGGGAGCCCCGCACTGTGGGAGAGTCAGTGCTGAGGGAGCCCCGCACTGTGGGAGGGTCAGTGCTGAGGGAGCCCCGCACTGTGGGAGGGTCAGTGCCGAGGGAGCCCCACACTGTGGGAGGGCCAGTGCTGAGGGAGCCCCGCACTGTGGGAGGGTCAGTGCCGAGGGAGCCCCGCACTGTGGGAGGGTCAGTGCTGAGGGAGCCCCGCACTGTGGGAGGGTCAGTGCTGAGGGAGCCCCGCACTGTGGGAGTGTCAGTGCTGAGGGAGCCCCGCACTGTGGGAGGGTCAGTGCTGAGGGAGCCCCGCACTGTGGGAGGGTCAGTGCTGAGGGAGCCCCACACTGTGGGATGGTCAGTGCTGTGGGAGCCCCACACTGTGGGAGGGTCAGTGCTGAGGGAGCCCCGCACTGTGGGAGGGTCAGTGCCGAGGGAGCCCCACACTGTGGGAGGGTCAGTGCTGAGGGAGCCCCGCACTGTGGGAGGGTCAGTGCTGAGGGAGCCCCACACTGTGGGAGGGTCAGTGCTGAGGGAGCCCCGCACTGAGGGTCAGTGCTGAGGGAGCCCCGCACTGTGGGAGGGTCAACGCCGAGGGAGCCCCGCACTGTGGGAGGGTCAGTGCTGAGGGAGCCCCGCACTGTGGGAGGGTCTGTGCTGAGGGAGTCCCTCACTGTGGGAGGGTCAACGCCGAGGGAGCCCCACACTGTGGGAGGGTCAGTGCTGAGGGAGCCCCGCACTGTGGGAGGGTCAGTGCTGAGGGAGCCCCACACTGTGGGAGGGTCAGTGCTGAGGGAGCCCCACACTGTGGGAGGGTCAGTGCTGAGGGAGCCCCGGACTGTGGGAGGGTCAGTGCCGAGGGAGCCCCACACTGTGGGAGGGTCAGTGCTGAGGGAGCCCCGCACTGAGGGTCAGCGCTGAGGGAGCCCCGCACTGTGGGAGGGTCAACGCCGAGGGAGCCCCGCACTGTGGGAGGGTCAGTGCTGAGGGAGCCCCGCACTGTGGGAGGGTCAGTGCTGAGGGAGTCCCTCACTGTGGGAGGGTCAACGCCGAGGGAGCCCCACACTGTGGGAGGGTCAGTGCTGAGGGAGCCCCGCACTGTGGGAGGGTCAGTGCTGAGGGAGCCCCGCACTGTGGGAGGGTCAGTGCTGAGGGAGTCCCTCACTGTGGGAGGGTCAACGCCGAGGGAGCCCCACACTGTGGGAGGGTCAGTGCTGAGGGAGCCCCGCACTGTGGGAGGGTCAGTGCTGAGGGATCCCGCACTGTGGGAGGGTCAGTGCTGAGGGAGCCCCACACTGTGGGAGGGTCAGTGCTGAGGGAGCCCCACACTGTGGGAGGGTCAGTGCTGAGGGAGCCCCGGACTGTGGGAGGGTCAGCGCCGAGGGAGCCCCACACTGTGGGAGGGTCAGTGCCGAGGGAGCCCCGCACTGTGGGAGGGTCAGTGCTGAGGGAGCCCCGCACTGAGGGTCAGCGCTGAGGGAGCCCCGCACTGTGGGAGGGTCAACGCCGAGGGAGCCCCGCACTGTGGGAGGGTCAGTGCTGAGGGAGCCCCGCACTGTGGGAGGGTCAGTGCTGAGGGAGCCCCACACTGTGGGAGGGTCAACGCCGAGGGAGCCCCACACTGTGGGAGGGTCAGTGCTGAGGGAGCCCCGCACTGTGGGAGGGTCAGTGCTGAGGGAGCCCCGCACTGTGGGAGGGTCAGTGCTGAGGGAGTCCCTCACTGTGGGAGGGTCAACGCCGAGGGAGCCCCACACTGTGGGAGGGTCAGTGCTGAGGGAGCCCCGCACTGTGGGAGGGTCAGTGCCGAGGGAGCCCCACACTGTGGGAGGGTCAGTGCTGAGGGAGCCCCACACTGTGGGAGGGTCAGCGCCGAGGGAGCCCCGCACTGTGGGAGGGTCAGCGCTGAGGGAGCCCCTCACTGTGGGAGGGTCAGCGCCGAGGGAGCCCCGCACTCTTGACGTTCAATGGTGTTACCATCACTGTATCCCCCCCTCCCCCCCCCCTCCACTATCAACATCCTGGGGGTTCCCATTGGGCAGAAACTGATTCGGTCCCAGCCCCATATCAATCCCGTGGCTCCAGGAGCAGGTCAGAAGCTGGGAATCCTGCAGCCAGGAACTCCCCTGAAACTCTGTCTCTCCCTTCTCCCCTGCACCCCATAACTCCCCTGACCAACTGTGTTCCCGTTTGAGCCCCCTCTGACTTTGGGCTAACCCCCCCCCCAACCAATAGCCCAGAAGCTGTGTGGCCCCTTCACCCAGTGACGGTGTGTGTGATGTGGTCAATATTTAACAAGGGGTCAGCGTCCTCTCTGTCCTCTGCCTTCCCCTCGCCCAGTCCTCTCTGTCTCCTTCACTGTCCCCAGCTGCTCTGAGCTGGGGTGGTGGGCTGGTGGGGAACAGGAGGGTGGGGAAGAGGCAGCGGGGGGGGGGGGGGGGGTTGGTGCGGGGCAGCGAGAGCGTCCTTCCGAGTGGAGAGGCCCTCAGACCCCCGTCCCGTTCCCAATTCCACCCCCAGCCCCAACCCACCGGATGTTGCGATTTTCCTTCTCCCCCCTGCGGCGTTCCGGAGGGAGTCTGGCCAGGGGCCGCGGGGCCCCCCCGGCCGGGCCGGCCCCCCCCCGGGGCTGAGGAGGGTGCGGTGCCTCCCCTGGCCTTCGGGGGCGCCGCCTTCCGGGTGAGGCCCCTCTCCGAGATCGCCCGGGCTCTCCTGATCTTTCGTTTCTGCTCGCACCCTCTGCTGGTGAGGAACGCCGCGCGGGTGAGTTATTGACGGAGCTGGGGGTTGGGGTGGGACGGCGGGGGGGGGGGGAATCGCTGAGGGTCGCCTCACTCCACCCCCCTCCCCATCTCTCATCCCTCCCACCCCTCCCGCAATATGACTGGGCGACTGAGGGACTGCTCTTGGTGGGACCCACTGCTGGTCTCTCTCAAGCCATTGGACTATCCCCCACCACTTCCTCGTTGCCCACACGCACCGCCCTCTGCCTGGAAAATTTGCCCCTCGATTCACTTCCCTCACCCCCCCCCACCTCCCCTTATACCTACGTCCTTCCAGTTCTGGACTCCCCCACCCTAGGGGGAAATGACCTCGTCTCTTTACCCAGTCCGTGCCCCCTCGCGATTTTATAAAGCTCCCTATTGTTAACCCCCCCCGGGGTCCTGTTTGAATGGGGCCAAAGGGGTTCCCCACTGGGAATTCCCTCTCTTGGGGGAGGGGTGGAGGGGGGGGGGTGGGGGGGCTGAGACAGCAGGATTGAGGTGGAGGGCAACGTGGGGAAAAGTCAGACGTCTGAGGGGCAAAGGGACCCAACTGGTGGGGGGAGGGGTTCCGAGGCCAGGACTCCCCTCGAGGTAAACGTGCATGAGGAACGTCTGAGGGCGATGTGGGTCTGTACTCGATGGAGTTTGGGATGGGGGGGGTTGGGGGGGGGTTATTAAAACTTACAGAATATTGAACGGGCCAGACACAGCCAACATTGGGCGGATGTTCCCATTGGTGGGAGAGACTAGGGCCCGAGGGAATCGCCTCAGAGTGAAAAGGGAAGGTGCTTTCGAAGGGAAATAAGGAGAAATCACTTCAGGCAGAGAGTGGGGAGTGTGTGGAATTCACTGTCACAGGAGGTTGTTGGGGGTGGGTGGGGGGGAGCCCAGGCCATTGAATGTATTGAAGATGGAGATAGAGAGGTTCTGGGGGGGGGGGAGGGGTCAAGGGTAAGGGGGAGGCTGCAGGAGAATGGGGGGTGGAGAGACTTACTCCTCGTACCCCAGGGAGAGTCTGCGTTCCGACTCCCATATCCCGGGGAGAGTCAGTGCCCCCACCCCGTACTCCGGGGAGAGTCAGTGTCCCCATCCCGTACCCCGGGGAGAGTCAGTGTCCCCACCCCGTACCCCGGGGAGAGTCAGTGTCCCCACCCCGTATCCCGGGCAGAGTCAGTGCCCCCACCCCGTACTCCGGGGAGAGTCAGTGCCCCCACCCCGTACCCCGGGGAGAGTCAGTGCCCCCACCCCGTATCCCGGGGAGAGTCAGTGTCCCCACCCCCCGTATCCCGGGGAGAGTCAGTGTCCCCACCCCCCGTACCCCGGGGAGAGTCAGTGTCCCCACCCCGTACCCCAGGGAGAGTCAGTGCCCCCACCCCGTACCCCGGGGAGAGTCAGTGTCCCCATCCCGTACCCCGGGGAGAGTCAGTGCCCCCACCCCGTATCCCGGGGAGAGTCAGTGCCCCCACCCCGTACCCCGGGGAGAGTCAGTGCCCCCATCCCGTACCCCGGGGAGAGTCAGTGCCCCCACCCCGTACCCCAGGGAGAGTCAGTGCCCCCACCCCGTACCACGGGGAGAGTCAGTGCCCCCACCCCGTACCCTGGGGAGAGTCAGTGTCCCACCCACCATACCCCGGGGAGAGTCAGTGTCCCCATCCCGTACCCCGGGCAGAGTCAGTGCCCCCACCCCGTACCCCGGGCAGAGTCAGTGCCCCCACCCCGTACCCCAGGGAGAGTCAGTGTCCCCACCCCCGAGCCCCGGGGAGAGTCAGTGCCCCCACCCCCGTACCCCGGGGAGAGTCAGTGCCCCCACCCCGTACCCCGGGGAGAGTCAGTGTCCCCATCCCGTACCCTGGGGAGAGTCAGTGTCCCCACCCTGTACCCCGGGGACAGTCAGTGTCCCCACCCCGTACCCCGGGGAGAGTCAGTGTCCCCACCCCGTACCCCGGGGAGAGTCAGTGTCCCCACCCCGTACCCCGGGGAGAGTCAGTGTCCCCACCCCGTACCCCGGGGAGAGTCAGTGCCCCCATCCCGTACCCCGGGGAGAGTCAGTGCCCCCACCCCGTACCACGGGGAGAGTCAGTGTCCCCACCCCCCGTACCCCGGGGAGAGTCAGTGTCCCACCCACCATACCCCGGGGAGAGTCAGTGCCCCCATCCCGTACCCCGGGGAGAGTCAGTGCCCCCACCCCGTACCCCGGGGAGAGTCAGTGCCCCCATCCCGTACCCCGGGGAGAGTCAGTGTCCCCATCCCGTACCCCGGGGAGAGTCAGTGCCCCCATCCCGTACCCCGGGGAGAGTCAGTGCCCCCACCCCGTACCCCGGGGAGAGTCAGTGTCCCCACCCTGTACCCCGGGGAGAGTCAGTGTCCCACCCTGTACCCCGGGGAGAGTCAGTGTCCCCATCCCGTACCCCGGGGAGAGTCAGTGTCCCCATCCCGTACCCCGGGGAGAGTCAGTGCCCCCATCCCGTACCCTGGGGAGAGTCAGTGCCCCCACCCCCGTACCCCGGGGAGAGTCAGTGCCCCCACCCCGTACCCCGGGGAGAGTCAGTGCCCCCACCCCGTATCCCGGGGAGAGTCAGTGCCCCCACCCCGTACCCCGGGGAGAGTCAGTGCCCCCATCCCGTACCCCGGGGAGAGTCAGTGCCCCCACCCCGTACCCCGGGGAGAGTCAGTGTCCCCACCCTGTACCCCGGGGAGAGTCAGTGTCCCACCCTGTACCCCGGGGAGAGTCAGTGTCCCCATCCCGTACCCCGGGGAGAGTCAGTGCCCCCATCCCGTACCCCGGGGAGAGTCAGTGCCCCCACCCTGTACCCCGGGGAGAGTCAGTGCCCCCACCCCGTACCCCGGGCAGAGTCAGTGCCCCCACCCCCGTACCCCGGGCAGAGTCAGTGCCCCCATCCCGTACCCCGGCAGAGTCAGTGTCCCCGCCCCACGTACCACGGGGAGAGTCAGTGCCCCCACCCCGTACCCCAGGGAGAGTCAGTGTCCCCACCCCCGTGCCCCGGGAGAGTCAGTGCCCCCACCCCCGTACCCCGGGGAGAGTCAGTGCCCCCACCCCGTACCCCGGGGAGAGTCAGTGTCCCCATCCCGTACCCTGGGGAGAGTCAGTGTCCCCACCCTGTACCCCGGGGAGAGTCAGTGTCCCACCCTGTACCCCGGGGAGAGTCAGTGCCCTCACCCCGTACCCTGGGGACAGTCAGTGTCCCCACCCTGTACCCCGGGGAGAGTCAGTGCCCCCACCCCGTACCCCGGGGAGAGTCAGTGTCCCCACCCCGTACCCCGGGGAGAGTCAGTGTCCCCACCCCGTACCCCGGGGAGAGTCAGTGTCCCCATCCCGTACCCCGGGGAGAGTCAGTGCCCTCACCCCGTACCCCGGGGAGAGTCAGTGTCCCCACCCCGTACCCCGGGGAGAGTCAGTGTCCCCATCCCGTACCCCGGGGAGAGTCAGTGCCCTCACCCCGTACCCCGGGGACAGTCAGTGCCCCCACCCCGTACCCCGGGGAGAGTCAGTGCCCCCACCCCGTACCCTGGGGAGAGTCAGTGTCCCCACCCTGTACCCCGGGGAGAGTCAGTGCCCTCACCCCGTACCCTGGGGACAGTCAGTGCCCCCACCCCCGTACCCTGGGAAATTCCATTGCTCCTGATGTTACACACGGTGCCTGTCTCTCTGGTAGTTAATGACGGTCTGCAGGAAGGTGTTGGGGAAGGGGATATTCAACCGGTTGTTGAAGGCCACAGCGTACGGACAGTTTGTCGCCGGGGAAACGCTTCCCGAAATCCAGCGGACGCTCAGCAAACTTTCCCAGCTCGGAATCCGGCCCCTCCTGGCTGTACCCATAGAGGAGGATGTTGGAGAACGGACCAGGTACCATATAAATGCACATCACGTGAGGACGCTGCGTGTGGGAGTGGGTTACTGAGTGAGAGTGTGAGGGAGGGGGATTAACATCAGTAGGGATACAGTCAGTAACACAGGGCCCTGGGGGGGGGAGAGGGGTTACTGAGGGACAGTGTGAGGGAGCTGGATTAACATCAGTAGGGATACAGTCAGTAACACAGGGCCCTGGGGGAGGGAGAGGGGTTACTGAGGGACAGTGTGAGGGAGGGGGATTAACATCAGTAGGGATACAGTCAGTAACACAGGGCACTGGGGGGGGAGAGGGGTTACTGAGTGAGAGTGTGAGGGAGGGGGATTAACATCAGTAGGGATACAGTCAGTAACACAGGGCACTGGGGGAGGGAGAGGGGTTACTGAGTGACAGTGTGAGGGAGGGGGATTAACATCAGTAGGGATACAGTCAGTAACACTGGGCACTGGGGGGAGAGGGGTTACTGAGTGACAGTGTGAGGGAGGGGGATTAACATCAGTAGGGATACAGTCAGTAACACAGGGCCCTGGGGGGGGGGGGGGGAAGAGGGGTTACTGAGGGACAGTGTGAGGGAGGGGGATTAACATCAGTAGGGATACAGTCAGTAACACAGGGCACTGGGGGGGGAGAGGGGTTACTGAGTGACAGTGTGAGGGAGGGGGATTAACATCAGTAGGGATACAGTCAGTAACACAGGGCACTGGGGGGGAGAGGGGTTACTGAGGGACAGTGTGAGGGAGGGGGATTAACATCAGTAGGGATACAGTCAGTAACACAGGGCCCTGGGGGGGGAGAGGGGTTACTGAGTGACAGTGTGAGGGAGGGGGATTAACATCAGTAGGGATACAGTCAGTAACACAGGGCACTGGGGGGGAGAGGGGTTACTGAGTGAGAGTGTGAGGGAGGGGGATTAACATCAGTAGGGATACAGTCAGTAACACAGGGCCCTGGGGGGGAGGGGTTACTGAGGGACAGTGTGAGGGAGGGGGATTAACATCAGTAGGGATACAGTCAGTAACACAGGGCCCTGGGGGGGGGTGGGGGGAGAGGGGTTACTGAGTGACAGTGTGAGGGAGGGGGATTAACATCAGTAGGGATACAGTCAGTAACACAGGGGCCCTGGGGGGAGAGGGGTTACTGAGTGACAGTGTGAGGGAGGGGGATTAACATCAGTAGGGATACAGTCAGTAACACAGGGCACTGGGGGGGGAGAGGGGTTACTGAGTGACAGTGTGAGGGAGGGGGATTAACATCAGTCGGGATACAGTCAGTAACACAGGGCACTGGGGTGGGAGAGGGGTTACTGAGGGACAGTGTGAGGGAGGGGGATTAACATCAGTAGGGATACAGTCAGTAACACAGGGCACTGGAGTGGATTCTCCCTCACTATCCCTGTCTGTTTCTATCTCCCTCCCTCCGTCTCCCTCTGAGGGACAGTGAGATGGAGTCCTGCTATGACCAGCACCTACAGCGGATGCTGAACTGCGTTGATCTTTCCACCGGTAGCTGCCCCCAGCCAATGATGCAATTAAAGGTCACCGCCCTGATGAGTGCTGAGCTGTGTGTGAGTACCAAACTACTGCGCACTGTATCTGTCCCCCGTTACTCATTGGGGCATTGACTCTGTCACCCGCTTACCCACCGGGCACTGTCTCTCTCACCCCCCCCTTACCCACCGGGCATTGACTCTGTAACCCCCTTACCCACCGGGCACTGTCTCTCTCACCCCCCCCCTTACCCACCGGGCACTGTCTCTCTCACCCCCACCTTACCCACCGGGCACTGTCTCTCTCACCCCCCCCCTTACCCACCGGGCACTGTCTCTCTCACCCCCCCCTTACCCACCGGGCATTGACTCTGTAACCCCCTTACCCACCGGGCACTGTCTCTCTCACCCCCCCCCTTACCCACCGGGCATTGACTCTGTAACCCCCTTACCCACCGGGCACTGTCTCTCTCACCCCCCCCCTTACCCACCGGGCACTGTCTCTCTCACCCCCACCTTACCCACCGGGCACTGTCTCTCTCACCCCCCCCCTTACCCACCGGGCACTGTCTCTCTCACCCCCCCCTTACCCACCGGGCATTGACTCTGTAACCCCCTTACCCACCGGGCACTGTCTCTCTCACCCCCCACCTTACCCACCGGGCACTGTCTCTCTCTCACCCCCCCCTTACCCACCGAGCACTCTGTCACCCCGTAACACACTGTGCAGTGTCTGTTTTCACCCCCTTACCCACCGGGCACTGTCTCCCTCTCACCCCCTTACTCACCGGGCACTGTCTCTCTCACCCCCTTACTCACCGGGCACTGTCTCACGAACTCCCTTACTCACCGGGCACTGTCTCTCTCACCCGTTTACTCACCGGGCACTGTCTCTCTCACCCCCTTACTCACCGGGCACTGTCTCTCTCACCCCCTTACTCACCGGGCACTGTCTCTCTCACCCCCTTACTCACCGGGCACTGTCTCTCTCACCCCCTTACTCACTGGGCACTGTCTCTCTCACCCCCTTACTCACCGGGCACTGTCTCTCTCACCCCCTTACTCACCGGGCACTGTCTCCCTCTCACCCCCTTTACCCAACGGGCACTGTCTCTCTCACCCCCCTTACTCACTGGGCACTGTCTCCCTCACCCCCTTACTCACTGGGCACTGTCTCTCTCTAACTCCCTTACCCACCGGTCACTGTCTCACGCACTCCCTTACTCACCGGGCACTGTCTCTCTCACCCCCTTACTCACCGGGCACTGTCTCTCTCACCCCCTTACCCACCGGGCACAGTGTCTCTCACACCCTTAACTACGGGGCTCTGTCTCTGTAACCCCCTTACCCACTGGGCACTGTCTCTGTAACCCCCTTACCTACTGGGCAGTGCCTCTGTAACCCCCTTACCCACTGGGCACTGTCTCTCTCACCCCCTAAACCACCGGGCACAGTCTCTCTCACCCCCTTAACTACGGGGCTCTGTCTCTGTAACCTCCTTACCCACTGGGCAGTGTCTCTGTAACCCCCTTACCCACCGGGCTGTCTCTGTAACCCCCTTACCCACTGGCCACTGTCTCTGTAACCCCCTTACCTACTGGGCAGTGTCTCTGTAACCTCCTTACCCACTGGGCAGTGTCTCTGTAACCCCCTTACCCACTGGGCACTGTCTCTGTAACCCCCTTACCTACTGGGCAGTGTCTGTGTAACCCCCTTACCCACCGGGCAGTGTCTCTGTAACCCCCTTTCCCACTGGGCACTGTCTCTGTTATCCCCTTACCCACCGGGCATTGTCTCTGTAACCCCCTTACCCACCGGGCTCTGTCTCTGTAACCCCCTTACACACTGGGCTCTGTCTCTGTAACCCCCTTACCCACTGGGCTCTGTCTCTGTAACCCTTTTACCCACCGGGCTCTGTCTCTGTAACCCCCTTACGCACCGGGCTCTGTCTCTGTAACCCCCTTACCCACCGGGCTCTGTCTCTGTAACCCCCTTACCCACTGGGCACAGTCTCTGTAACCCCCTTACCCACTGGGCATAGTCTCTGTAACCCCCATACCAACCGGGCAGTGTCTCTGTAACCCCCTTACCCACTGGGCTCTGTCTCTGTAACCCCCTTACCCACCGGGAACTGTCTCTGGAACCCCCTTACCCACCAGGCAGTGTCACTGCAACCCCCTTACCCACCAGGAACTGTCTCTGGAACCCCCTTACCCACCGGGCAGTGTCTCTGTAACCCCCCTAACCCACTGGGCTCTGTCTCTGTAACCCCATTACCCACTGCGCAGTGTCTCTGTAACCCCCTTACCCACGGGGCATTGTCTCTGTAAACCCCTTACCCACTGGGCACAGTCTCTGTAACCCCCTTAACCACTGGGCACAGTCTCTGTAACCCCCTTACCCACTGGGCTCTGTCTCTGTAACCCCCTTAACAACCGGGCATTGTCTCTGTAACCCTCTTACCCACCGGGCTCTGTCTCTGTAACCTCTTACCCACTTGGCAGTGTCTCTGTATCCCCCTTACCCACTGGGCATTGTCTCTGTAACCCCCTTACCCACTGGGCACTGTCTCTGTAACCCCCTTACCCACATTGCACTCTCTCTGTAACCCCCTTACCCACTGGGCTCTGTCTCTGTAACCCCCTTACACACTGGGCACTGTCTCTGTAACCCCCTTACCCACTGGGCACTCTCTCTGTAACCCCCTTACCCACTGGGCTCTGTTTCTGTAACCCCCTTACCCACCGGGCAGTGTCTCTGTAAACCCCTCACCCACTGGGCATGGTCTCTGTAACCCGCTTACCCACTGGGCAGTGTCTCTGTAACCCACTTACCCTCTGGGCTCTGTGTCTGTAACCCCCTTACCCACTGGGCAGTGTCTCTGTAACCCCCTTACCCGCTGGGCAGTGTCTCTGTAACCCCCTTACCCACCGGGCACCGACTCTGTAACCCCCTTACCGACCGGGCAGTGTCTCTGTAACCCCCTTACCCACTGGGCAGTGTCTCTGTAATCCCCTTACCTACTGGGCAGTGTCTCTGTTACCCCCTTACCCACTGGGCACTGTCTCTGTAACCCCCTTACCCACCGGGCAGTGTCTCTGTAACTCCCTTACCCACGGGGCACTCTCTCTGTAACCCCCTAACCCACGGGGCACTGTCTCTGTCACCCCCTTACCCACCGGGCAGTGTCTCTGTTACCCCCTTACACACTGGGCAATCTCTGTGTAACCCCCTTACCCACTGGGCTCTGACTCTGTAACCCCCTTACCCACTGGGCACAGTCTCTGTAACCCCCTTACCAACCGGGCAGTGTCTCTGTAACCCCCTTACCCACTGGGCTCTGTCTCTGTAACCCCCTTACCCACCGGGCAGTGTCTCTGCAACCCCCTTACCCACCGGGAACTGTCTCTGGAACCCCCTTACCCACCGGGCAGTGTCTCTGTAACCCCCCTAACCCACTGGGCTCTGTCTCTGTAACCCCATTACCCACTGCGCAGTGTCTCTGTAACCCCCTTACCCACCGGGCATTGTCTCTGTAAACCCCTTACCCACTGGGCACAGTCTCTGTAACCCCCTTAACAACCGGGCATTGTCTCTGTAACCCCCTTACCCACCGGGCTCTGTCTCCGTAACCTCTTACAAACTTGGCAGTGTCTCTGTATCCCCCTTACCCACTGGGCACTGTCTCTGTAACCCCCTTACCCACTGGGCAGTGTCTCTGTAACCCCCTTACCCACTGGGCACTCTCTCTGTAACCCCCTTACCCACTGGGCTCTGTCTCTGTAACCCCCTTACCCACTGGGCACTGTCTCTGTAACCCCCTTACCCACTGGGCACTCTCTCTGTAACCCCCTTACCCACTGGGCTCTGTTTCTGTAACCCCCTTACCCACCGGGCAGTGTCTCTGTAAACCCCTCACCCACTGAGCATGGTCTCTGTAACCCGCTTACCCACTGGGCACTGTCTCTGTAAGCCCATTACCCACCGGGCAGTGTCTCTGTAAACCCCTTACCCACTGGGCAGTGTCTCTGTAACCCCCTTACCTACTGGGCACTGTCTCTGTAACTCCCGTACCCACTGGGCAGTGTCTCTGTAACCCCCTTACACACTGGGCTCTGTCTCTGTAACCCACTTACCCTCTGGGCTCTGTGTCTGTAACCCCCTTACCCACTGGGCAGTGTCTCTGTAACCCCCTTACCCACTGGGCACTCTCTCTGTAACCCCCTTACCCACCGGGCAGTGTCTCTGTAACCCCCTTACCCACCGGGCACCGACTCTGTAACCCCCTTACCGACCGGGCAGTGTCTCTGTAACCCCCTTACCCACTGGGCAGAGTCTCTGCAACCCCCTTACCCACCAGGCACTGTCTCTGTAATCCCCTTACCCACTGGGCAGTGTCTTTGTAACCCCCTTACCCACTGGGCATTGTCTATGTAACCCTCTTACCCACCGGGCTCTGTCTCTGTTACACCCTTACCTACTGGGCAGTGTCTCTGTTACCCCCTTACCCACTGGGCACTGTCTCTGTAACCCCCTTACCCACTGGGCAGTGTCTTTGCAACCCCCTTACCCACCAGGCACTGTCTCTGTAATCCCCTTACCCACTGGGCAGTGTCTTTGTAACCCCCTTACCCACTGGGCATTGTCTATGTAACCCTCTTACCCACCGGGCTCTGTCTCTGTTACACCCTTACCTACTGGGCAGTGTCTCTGTTACCCCCTTACCCACTGGGCACTGTCTCTGTAACCCCCTTACCCACTGGGCACTGTCTCTGTAACCCCCTTACCCACTGGGCAGTGTCTCTGTAACTCCCTTACCCACGGGGCACTCTCTCTGTAACCCCCTAACCCACGGGGCACTGTCTCTGTCACCCCCTTACCCACCGGGCAGTGTCTCTGTTACCCCCTTACCCACTGGGCAATCTCTCTGTAACCCCCTTACCCACTGGGCTCTGACTCTGTAACCCCCTTACCTACTGGGCAGTGTCTCTGTAACCCCCTTACCCACCGGGCAGTGTCTCTGTAACCCCCCTAACCCACTGGGCTCTGTCTCTGTAACCCCCTTATCCAACGGTCACTGTCTCTGTAAACACCTTACCCACTGGGCACTGTCTCTGTAACCCCCTTAACCACTGGGCACAGTCTCTGTAACCCCCTTACCCACTGGGCAGTGTCCCTGTAACCCCTTACCCACCGGGCTCTGTCTCTGTAACCTCTTATCCACTTGGCAGTGTCTCTGTAACCCCCTTACCCACTGGGCACTGTCTCTGTAACCCCCTTACCCACTGGGCACTGTCTCTGTAACTCCCTTACCCACCGGGCAGTGTCTCTGTAAACCCCTTACCCACTGGGCATGGTCTCTGTAACCCTCTTACCCACCGGGCACTGTGTCTGTAACCCCCTTACACACTGGGCAGTGTCTCTGTAACTCCCTTACCCACCGGGTCTGTCTCTGTAACCTCTTATCCACTTGGCAGTATCGCTGTATCCCCCTTACCCACTGGGCAGTGTCTCTGTAACCCACTTACCGACCGGGCAGTGTCTCTGTAACCCCCTTACCCACTGGGCACTGTCTCTGTAACCCCCTTACCCTCTGGGATCGGTCTCTGTAACCACCTAACCCACTGGGCAGTGTCTCTGTAACCCCCTTACCCACCGGGCAGTGTCTCTGTAACCCCCTTACCCTCTGGGTCTATCTCTGTTACCCCCTTACCCACCGGGCAGTGTCTCTGTAACTCCCTTACCCACCGGGCAGTGTCTCTGTTACCCCCTTACCCACTGGTCACTCTCTCCGTAACCCCCTTATCCACTGGGCACTGTCTCTGTCACCCCCTTACCCACCGGGCAGTGTCTCTGTAACCCCTTTACCCACTAGGCACTCTCTCTGTAACCCCCTTACCCACTGGGCAGTGACTCTGTAACGCCCTTACCCACTGGGCACTGTCTCTGTAACCCTCTTACCGACTGGGCTCTGTTTCTGTAACCCCCTTACTCACTGGGCAGTGTCTCTGTAACCCCCTTACCCACCAGGCAGTGTTTTTGTAACCCCCTTACCCACCGGGCTCCGTCTCTGTTAACCCCTTACCCACTGGGCAGTGTCTCTGTAACCCCCTTACCCATGGGCACTGTCTCTGTAACCTCTTACCCACTGGGCACTGTCTCTCTCACCCCCCCCTTACCCACCGGGCACTGTCTCTCTCACCCCCCCCTTACCCACCGGGCATTGACTCTGTAACCCCCTTACCCACCGGGCACTGTCTCTCTCACCCCCCACCTTACCCACCGGGCACTGTCTCTCTCTCACCCCCCCTTACTCACCGAGCACTCTGTCACCCCGTAACACACCGTGCAGTGTCTGTTTTCACCCCCTTACCCACCGGGCAATGTCTCCCTCTCACCCCCTTACTCACCGGGCAGTGTCTCTCTCACCCCCTTACCCACTAGGCACTGTCTCTCTCACCCCCTTACCCACCGGGCACTGTCTCTCTCACCCCCTTACTCACCGGGCACTGTCTCTCTCACCCCCTTACCCACCGGGCACTGTCTCTCTCACCCCCTTACTCACCGGGCACTGTCTCTCTCACCCCCTTTCTCACTGGGCACTGTCTCTCTCACCCCCTTACTCACCGGGCACTGTCTCTCTCACCCCCTTACTCACCGGGCACTGTCTCTCTCTAACTCCCTTACTCACCGGGCACTGTCTCCCTCTCACCCCCTTACCCACCGGGCACTGTCTCTCACACCCCCTTACTCACTGGGCACTGTCTCTCTCACCCCCTTACTCACTGGGCAGTGTCTCTCTGTAACTCCCTTACCCACCGGGCACTGTCTCACGAACTCCCTTACTCACCGGGCACTGTCTCTCTCACCCCCTTACTCACCGGGCACTGTCTCTCTCACCCCCCCCTTACCCACCGGGCACTGTCTCTCTCACCCCCTTACCCAAGGGGCTCTGTCTTTGTAACCCCCTTACCCGCTGGGCTGTGTCTCTGTAACCCCCTTACCCACCGGGCACTGTCTCTCTCACCCCCTTACCCAAGGGGCTCTGTCTTTGTAACCCCCTTACCCGCTGGGCTCTGTCTCTGTAACCCCCTTACACACCGGGCAGTGTCTCTGTAACCCCCTTACACACGGGGCTCTGTCTCTGTAACCCCCTTACACAAGGGGCACTGTCTCTCTCACCACCTTACCCACGGGGCTCTGTCTCTCTCACCCCCTTACCCACGGGGCTCTGTCTCTGTAACCCCCTAACCCTCTGGGCAGTGTCTCTGTAAACCCCTTACCCACTGGGCATGGTCTCTGTAACCCCCTTACCCACCGGGCACTGTCTCTGTAACCCCCTAAACTCCTGGGCAGTGTTTCTGTAACCCCCTTACCCACAGGGCTCTGTCTCTGTAAACCCCTAACCCTCTGGGCAGTGTCTCTGTAAACCCCTTACCCACCGGGCAGTGTCTCTGTAACCCCCTTACCCACTGGGCAGTGTCTCTGTAACCCCCTTCCCCACTGGGCAGTGTCTCTGTAACCCCCTTCCCCACTGGGCACTGTCTCTGTAACCCCCTTACCCACCGGCCAGTGTCTCTGTAACCCCCTTACGCTCTGGGCTCTGTCTCTGTAACACCCTTACAAACCGGGCACTCTCTCTGTAACCCCCTTAGCAACCGGGCAGTGTCTCTGTAACCCCCTTACCCACCGGGCAGTGGCTCTGTAACTCCCTTACCCACTGGGCACTCTTTCTGTAACCCCCTTACCCACTGGGCACTGTCTCTGTAACCCACTTACCCACTGGGCATTGTCTCTGTCACCCCCTTACCCACTGGACAGTGTCTCTGTAACCTCCTTACCCACCGGGCAGTGTCTCTGTAACACCTTACCCACCGGGCAGTGTCTTTGTAACCCCCTTACCCACCGGGCAGTGTCTCTGTAACCTCCTTACCCACTGGGCATTGTCTCTGTAACCCCCTTACCCTCTGGGCACTGTCTCTGTAATTCCCTTACCCACCGGGCAGTGTCTCTGTAAACCCCTTACCCACTGGGCATGGTCTCTGTAACCCTCTTACCCACCGGGCACTGTCTCTGTAAACCCCTGACCCACTGGGCATGGTCTCTGTAACCCTCTTACCCACCGGGCACTGTGTCTGTAACCCCCTTACACACTGGGCAGTGTCTCTGTAACTCCCTTACCCACCGGGTCTGTCTCTGTAACCCCCTTACCCACCGGGCACTGTCTCTGTAAACCCCTGACCCACTGGGCATGGTCTCTGTAACCCTCTTACCCTTCGGGCTCTGTCTCGGTAACCCCCTTACCCACTGGGCAGTGTCTCTGTAACCCCCTTACCCACTGTGCAGTGTCTCTGTAACCCCCTTACCCACCGGGCACTGTCTCTGTAGCCCCCTTACCCACTGGGCACTGTCTCTGTAACCCCCTTACCCTCTGGGCTCTGTCTCGGTAACCCCCTTACCCACTGGGCAGTGTCTCTGTAACCCCCTTACCCACTGTGCAGTGTCTCTGTAACCCCCTTACCCACCGGGCACTGTCTCTGTAGCCCCCTTACCCACTGGGCACTGTCTCTGTAACCTCCTTACCCACTGGGCAGTGTCTCTGTAGCCCCCTTACCCACCGGGCTGTCTCTGTAACCCCGTTACCTACTGGGCAGTGTCTCTGTAACCCCCTTACCCACTGGGCACTCTCTCTGTAACCCCCTTACCCACTGGGCTCTGTCTCTGTAACCCCCTTACCCACTGGGCACTGTCTCTGTAACCCCCTTACCCACTGGGCACTCTCTCTGTAACCCCCTTACCCACTGGGCTCTGTTTCTGTAACCCCCTTACCCACCGGGCAGTGTCTCTGTAAACCCCTCACCCACTGAGCATGGTCTCTGTAACCCGCTTACCCACTGGGCACTGTCTCTGTAACCCCATTACCCACCGGGCAGTGTCTCTGTAAACCCCTTACCCACTGGGCAGTGTCTCTGTAACCCCCTTACCTACTGGGCACTGTCTCTGTAACTCCCGTACCCACTGGGCAGTGTCTCTGTAACCCCCTTACACACTGGGCTCTGTCTCTGTAACCCACTTACCCTCTGGGCTCTGTGTCTGTAACCCCCTTACCCACTGGGCAGTGTCTCTGTAACCCCCTTACCCACTGGGCACTCTCTCTGTAACCCCCTTACCCACCGGGCAGTGTCTCTGTAACCCCCTTACCCACCGGGCACCGACTCTGTAACCCCCTTACCGACCGGGCAGTGTCTCTGTAACCCCCTTACCCACTGGGCAGAGTCTCTGCAACCCCCTTACCCACCAGGCACTGTCTCTGTAATCCCCTTACCCACTGGGCAGTGTCTTTGTAACCCCCTTACCCACTGGGCATTGTCTATGTAACCCTCTTACCCACCGGGCTCTGTCTCTGTTACACCCTTACCTACTGGGCAGTGTCTCTGTTACCCCCTTACCCACTGGGCACTGTCTCTGTAACCCCCTTACCCACTGGGCAGTGTCTTTGCAACCCCCTTACCCACCAGGCACTGTCTCTGTAATCCCCTTACCCACTGGGCAGTGTCTTTGTAACCCCCTTACCCACTGGGCATTGTCTATGTAACCCTCTTACCCACCGGGCTCTGTCTCTGTTACACCCTTACCTACTGGGCAGTGTCTCTGTTACCCCCTTACCCACTGGGCACTGTCTCTGTAACCCCCTTACCCACTGGGCACTGTCTCTGTAACCCCCTTACCCACTGGGCAGTGTCTCTGTAACTCCCTTACCCACGGGGCACTCTCTCTGTAACCCCCTAACCCACGGGGCACTGTCTCTGTCACCCCCTTACCCACCGGGCAGTGTCTCTGTTACCCCCTTACCCACTGGGCAATCTCTCTGTAACCCCCTTACCCACTGGGCTCTGACTCTGTAACCCCCTTACCTACTGGGCAGTGTCTCTGTAACCCCCTTACCCACCGGGCAGTGTCTCTGTAACCCCCCTAACCCACTGGGCTCTGTCTCTGTAACCCCCTTATCCAACGGTCACTGTCTCTGTAAACACCTTACCCACTGGGCACTGTCTCTGTAACCCCCTTAACCACTGGGCACAGTCTCTGTAACCCCCTTACCCACTGGGCAGTGTCCCTGTAACCCCTTACCCACCGGGCTCTGTCTCTGTAACCTCTTATCCACTTGGCAGTGTCTCTGTAACCCCCTTACCCACTGGGCACTGTCTCTGTAACCCCCTTACCCACTGGGCACTGTCTCTGTAACTCCCTTACCCACCGGGCAGTGTCTCTGTAAACCCCTTACCCACTGGGCATGGTCTCTGTAACCCTCTTACCCACCGGGCACTGTGTCTGTAACCCCCTTACACACTGGGCAGTGTCTCTGTAACTCCCTTACCCACCGGGTCTGTCTCTGTAACCTCTTATCCACTTGGCAGTGTCGCTGTATCCCCCTTACCCACTGGGCAGTGTCTCTGTAACCCACTTACCGACCGGGCAGTGTCTCTGTAACCCCCTTACCCACTGGGCACTGTCTCTGTAACCCCCTTACCCTCTGGGATCGGTCTCTGTAACCACCTAACCCACTGGGCAGTGTCTCTGTAACCCCCTTACCCACCGGGCAGTGTCTCTGTAACCCCCTTACCCTCTGGGTCTATCTCTGTTACCCCCTTACCCACCGGGCAGTGTCTCTGTAACTCCCTTACCCACCGGGCAGTGTCTCTGTTACCCCCTTACCCACTGGTCACTCTCTCCGTAACCCCCTTATCCACTGGGCACTGTCTCTGTCACCCCCTTACCCACCGGGCAGTGTCTCTGTAACCCCTTTACCCACTAGGCACTCTCTCTGTAACCCCCTTACCCACTGGGCAGTGACTCTGTAACGCCCTTACCCACTGGGCACTGTCTCTGTAACCCTCTTACCGACTGGGCTCTGTTTCTGTAACCCCCTTACTCACTGGGCAGTGTCTCTGTAACCCCCTTACCCACCAGGCAGTGTTTTTGTAACCCCCTTACCCACCGGGCTCCGTCTCTGTTAACCCCTTACCCACTGGGCAGTGTCTCTGTAACCCCCTTACCCATGGGCACTGTCTCTGTAACCTCTTACCCACTGGGCACTGTCTCTCTCACCCCCCCCTTACCCACCGGGCACTGTCTCTCTCACCCCCTTACTCACCGGGCACTGTCTCTCTCTAACTCCCTTACTCACCGGGCACTGTCTCCCTCTCACCCCCTTACCCACCGGGCACTGTCTCTCACACCCCCTTACTCACTGGGCACTGTCTCTCTCACCCCCTTACTCACTGGGCAGTGTCTCTCTGTAACTCCCTTACCCACCGGGCACTGTCTCACGAACTCCCTTACTCACCGGGCACTGTCTCTCTCACCCCCTTACTCACCGGGCACTGTCTCTCTCACCCCCCCCTTACCCACCGGGCACTGTCTCTCTCACCCCCTTACCCAAGGGGCTCTGTCTTTGTAACCCCCTTACCCGCTGGGCTGTGTCTCTGTAACCCCCTTACCCACCGGGCACTGTCTCTCTCACCCCCTTACCCAAGGGGCTCTGTCTTTGTAACCCCCTTACCCGCTGGGCTCTGTCTCTGTAACCCCCTTACACACCGGGCACTGTCTCTGTAACCCCCTTACACACGGGGCTCTGTCTCTGTAACCCCCTTACACAAGGGGCACTGTCTCTCTCACCACCTTACCCACGGGGCTCTGTCTCTCTCACCCCCTTACCCACGGGGCTCTGTCTCTGTAACCCCCTAACCCTCTGGGCAGTGTCTCTGTAAACCCCTTACCCACTGGGCATGGTCTCTGTAACCCCCTTACCCACCGGGCACTGTCTCTGTAACCCCCTAAACTCCTGGGCAGTGTTTCTGTAACCCCCTTACCCACCGGGCTCTGTCTCTGTAAACCCCTAACCCTCTGGGCAGTGTCTCTGTAAACCCCTTACCCACCGGGCAGTGTCTCTGTAACCCCCTTACCCACTGGGCAGTGTCTCTGTAACCCCCTTCCCCACTGGGCACTGTCTCTGTAACCCCCTTACCCACCGGCCAGTGTCTCTGTAACCCACTTACGCTCTGGGCTCTGTCTCTGTAACACCCTTACAAACCGGGCACTCTCTCTGTAACCCCCTTAGCAACCGGGCAGTGTCTCTGTAACCCCCTTACCCACCGGGCAGTGGCTCTGTAACTCCCTTACCCACTGGGCACTCTTTCTGTAACCCCCTTACCCACTGGGCACTGTCTCTGTAACCCACTTACCCACTGGGCATTGTCTCTGTCACCCCCTTACCCACTGGACAGTGTCTCTGTAACCTCCTTACCCACCGGGCAGTGTCTCTGTAACACCTTACCCACCGGGCAGTGTCTTTGTAACCCCCTTATCCACCGGGCAGTGTCTCTGTCTCCCCCTTACCGACCGGGAAGTGTCTCTGTAACCCCCTTACCCACTGGGCAGTGTCTCTGTAACCTCCTTACCCACTGGGCATTGTCTCTGTAACCCCCTTACCCTCTGGGCACTGTCTCTGTAATTCCCTTACCCACCGGGCACTGTCTCTGTAAACCCCTGACCCACTGGGCATGGTCTCTGTAACCCTCTTACCCACCGGGCACTGTGTCTGTAACCCCCTTACACACTGGGCAGTGTCTCTGTAACTCCCTTACCCACCGGGTCTGTCTCTGTAACCCCCTTACCCACCGGGCACTGTCTCTGTAAACCCCTGACCCACTGGGCATGGTCTCTGTAACCCTCTTACCCTTCGGGCTCTGTCTCGGTAACCCCCTTACCCACTGGGCAGTGTCTCTGTAACCCCCTTACCCACTGTGCAGTGTCTCTGTAACCCCCTTACCCACCGGGCACTGTCTCTGTAGCCCCCTTACCCACTGGGCACTGTCTCTGTAACCCCCTTACCCTCTGGGCTCTGTCTCGGTAACCCCCTTACCCACTGGGCAGTGTCTCTGTAACCCCCTTACCCACTGTGCAGTGTCTCTGTAACCCCCTTACCCACCGGGCACTGTCTCTGTAGCCCCCTTACCCACTGGGCACTGTCTCTGTAACCTCCTTACCCACTGGGCAGTGTCTCTGTAGCCCCCTTACCCACCGGGCTGTCTCTGTAACCCCGTTACCTACTGGGCAGTGTCTCTGTAACCCCCTTACCCACTGGGCAGTGTCTCTGTAACCCCCTTTCCCACTGGGCACTGTCTCTGTAACCCCCTTACCCACCGGGCAGTGTCTCTGTAACCCCCTTACCCACCGGGCTCTGTCTCTGTAACCCCCTTACACACTGGGCTCTGTCTCTGTAACCCCCTTACCCACTGGGCTCTGTCTCTGTAACCTTCTTACCCACCGGGCTCTGTCTCTGTAACCCCCTTACCCACTGGGCACATTCTCTGTAACCCCCTTACCCACCGGGCTCTGTCTCTGTAACCCCCTTACCCACTGGGCATAGTCTCTGTAACCCCCTTACCAACCGGGCAGTGTCTCTGTAACCCCCTTACCCACTGGGCTCTGTCTCTGTAACCCCCTTACCCACCGGGAACTGTCTCTGGAACCCCCTTACCCACCGGGCAGTGTCTCTGCAACCCCCTTACCCACCGGGAACTGTCTCTGGAACCCCCTTACCCACCGGGCAGTGTCTCTGTAACCCCCCTAACCCACTGGGCTCTGTCTCTGTAACCCTCTTATCCACTGTGCAGTGTCTCTGTAACCCCCTTACCCACCGGGCACAGTCTCTGTAACCCCCTTAACCACTGGGCACAGTCTCTGTAACCCCCTTACCCACTGGGCTCTGTCTCTGTAACCCCCTTAACAACCGGGCATTGTCTCTGTAACCCCTTTACCCACCGGGCTCTGTCTCTGTAACCTCTTACCCACTTGGCAGTGTCTCTGTATCCCCCTTACCCACTGGGCACTGTCTCTGTAACCCCCTTACCCACCGGGCAGTGTCTCTGTAAACCCCTCACCCACTGGGCATGGTCTCTGTAACCCGCTTACCCACTGGGCACTGTCTCTGTAACCCTATTACCCACCGGGCAGTGTCTCTGTAAACCCCTTACCCACTGGGCAGTGTCTCTGTAACCCCCTTACCTACTGGGCACTGTCTCTGTAACTCCCTTACCCACTGGGCAGTGTCTCTGTAACCCCCTTACCCACTGGGCTCTGTCTCTGTAACCCACTTATCCTCTGGGCTCTGTGTCTGTAACCCCCTTACCCACTGGGCAGTGTCTCTGTAACCCCCTTACCCACTGGGCAGTGTCTCTGTAACCCCCTTACCCACCGGGCAGTGTCTCTGTGACCCCCTTACCCACCGGGCACCGACTCTGTAACCCCCTTACCGACCGGGCAGTGTCTCTGTAACCCCCTTACCCACTGGGCAGTGTCTCTGTAACCCCCTTACCCACTGGGCAGTGTCTCTGTAACCCCCTTACCCACTGGGCAGTGTCTCTGTAACCCCCTTACCCACCGGGCAGTGTCTCTGTGACCCCCTTACCCACCGGGCACCAACTCTGTAACCCCCTTACCGACCGGGCAGTGTCTCTGTAACCCCCTTACCCACTGGGCAGTGTCTCTGCAACGCCCTTACCCACCAGGCACTGTCTCTGTAATCCCCTTACCCACTGGGCAGTGTCTTTGTAACCCCCTTACCCACTGGGCATTGTCTATGTAACCCTGTTACCCACCGGGCTCTGTCTCTGTTACACCCTTACCTACTGGGCAGTGTCTCTGTTACCCCCTTACCCACTGGGCACTGTCTCTGTAACCCCCTTACCCACCGGGAAGTGTCTCTGTAACTCCCTTACCCACGGGGCACTCTCTCTGTAACCCCCTAACCCACGGGGCACTGTCTCTGTCACCCCCTTACCCACCGGGCAGTGTCTCTGTTACCCCCTTACCCACTGGGCAATCTCTCTGTAACCCCCTTACCCACTGGGCTCTGACTCTGTAACCCCCTTACCTTCTGGGCAGTGTCTCTGTAACCCCCTTACCCACTGGGCTCTGTCTCTGTAACCCACTTATCCTCTGGGCTCTGTGTCTGTAACCCCCTTACCCACTGGGCAGTGTCTCTGTAACCCCCTTACCCACTGGGCAGTGTCTCTGTAACCCCCTTACCCACCGGGCAGTGTCTCTGTAACCCCCTTACACACCGGGCACCGACTCTGTAACCCCCTTACCGACCGGGCAGTGTCTCTGTAACCCCCTTACCCACTGGGCAGTGTCTCTGCAACCCCCTTACCCACCAGGCACTGTCTCTGTAATCCCCTTACCCACTGGGCAGTGTCTTTGTAACCCCCTTACCCACTGGGCATTGTCTATGTAACCCTGTTACCCACCGGGCTCTGTCTCTGTTACACCCTTACCTACTGGGCAGTGTCTCTGTTACCCCCTTACCCACTGGGCACTGTCTCTGTAACCCCCTTACCCACCGGGCAGTGTCTCTGTAACCCCCTTACCCACCGGGCACCGACTCTGTAACCCCCTTACCGACCGGGCAGTGTCTCTGTAACCCCCTTACCCACTGGGCAGTGTCTCTGCAACCCCCTTACCCACCAGGCACTGTCTCTGTAATCCCCTTACCCACTGGGCAGTGTCTTTGTAACCCCCTTACCCACTGGGCATTGTCTATGTAACCCTGTTACCCACCGGGCTCTGTCTCTGTTACACCCTTACCTACTGGGCAGTGTCTCTGTTACCCCCTTACCCACTGGGCACTGTCTCTGTAACCCCCTTACCCACCGGGCAGTGTCTCTGTAACTCCCTTACCCACGGGGCACTCTCTCTGTAACCCCCTAACCCACGGGGCACTGTCTCTGTCACCCCCTTACCCACCGGGCAGTGTCTCTGTTACCCCCTTACCCACTGGGCAATCTTTCTGTAACCCCCTTACCCACTGGGCTCTGACTCTATAACCCCCTTACCTTCTGGGCAGTGTTTCTGTAACCCCCTTACCCACTGGGCTCTGTCTCTGTAACCCACTTATCCTCTGGGCTCTGTGTCTGTAACCCCCTTCCCACTGGGCAGTGTCTCTGTAACCCCCTTACCCACTGGGCAGTGTCTCTGTAACCCCCTTACCCACCGGGCAGTGTCTCTGTAAACCCCTTACCCACCGGGCACCGACTCTGTAACCCCCTTACCGACCGGGCAGTGTCTCTGTAACCCCCTTACCCACTGGGCAGTGTCTCTGCAACCCCCTTACCCACCAGGCACTGTCTCTATAATCCCCTTACCCACTGGGCAGTGTCTTTGTAACCCCCTTACCCACTGGGCATTGTCTATGTAACCCTGTTACCCACCGGGCTCTGTCTCTGTTACACCCTTACCTACTGGGCAGTGTCTCTGTTACCCCCTTACCCACTGGGCACTGTCTCTGTAACCCCCTTACCCATCGGGCAGTGTCTCTGTAACTCCCTTACCCACGGGGCACTCTCTCTGTAACCCCCTAACCCACGGGGCACTGTCTCTGTCACCCCCTTACCCACCGGGCAGTGTCTCTGTTACCCCCTTACCCACTGGGCAATCTCTCTGTAACCCCCTTACCCACTGGGCTCTGACTCTGTAACCCCCTTACCTTCTGGGCAGTGTCTCTGTAACCCCCTTACCCACCGGGCAGTGTCTCTGTAACCCCCCTAACCAACTGGGCTCTGACTCTGTAACCCCCTTATCCAACGGTCACTGTCTCTGTAAACCCCTTACCCACTGGGCACTGTCTCTGTAACCCCCTTAACCACTGGGCACAGTCTCTGTAACCCCCTTACCCACTGGGCGTTGTCTCTGTAACCCCTTACCCACCGGGCTCTGTCTCTGTAACCTCTTATCCACTTGGCAGTGTCGCTGTATCCCCCTTACCCACTGGGCAGTGTCTCTGTAACCCCCTTACCCACCGGGCAGTGTCTCTGTAACCCACTTACCGACCGGGCAGTGTCTCTGTAACCCCCTTACCCACTGGGCACTGTCTCTGTAACCCCCTTACCCACTGGGCGTTGTCTCTGTAACTCCCTTACCCACCGGGCAGTGTCTCTGTAAACTCCTTACCCACTGGGCATGGTCTCTGTAACCCTCTTACCCACCGGGCACTGTCTCTGTAAACCCCTTACCCACTGGGCATGGTCTCTGTAACCCTCTTACCCACCGGGCACTGTGTCGGTAACCCTCTTACACACTGGGCAGTGTCTCTGTAACTCCCTTACCCACCGGGTCTGTCTCTGTAACCTCTTATCCACTTGGCAGTGTCGCTGTATCCCCCTTACCCACTGGGCAGTGTCTCTGTAACCCCCTTACCCACCGGGCAGTGTCTCTGTAACCCCCTTACCCTCTGGGTCTATCTCTGTAACCCCCTTACCCACCGGGCAGTGTCTCTGTAACTCCGTTACCCACCGGGCATTGTCTCTGTTACCCCCTTACCCACTGGGCACTCTCTCCGTAACCCCCTATCCACTGGGCTCTGTCTCTGTAACCCCCTTACCCACTGGGCTCTGTCTCTGTAACCCTCTTACCCACCGGGCTCTGTCTCTGTAACCCCCTTACCCACTGGGCACAGTCTCTGTAACCCCCTTACCCACCGGGCTCTGTCTCTGTAACCCCCTTACCCACTGGGCACAGTCTCTGTAACCCCCTTACCAACCGGGCAGTGTCTCTGTAACCCCCTTACCCACTGGGCTCTGTCTCTGTAACCCCCTTACCCACTGGGCACAGTCTCTGTAACCCCCTTACCCACTGGGCACAGTCTATGTAACCCCCTTACCCACTGGGCATAGTCTCTGTAAACCCCTTACCAACCGGGCAGTGTCTCTGTAACCCCCTTACCCACTGGGCACTGTCTCTGTAACCCCCTTACCCACCGGGCAGTGTCTCTGTAACCCCCTTACCCACCGGGAACTGTCTCTGGAACCCCCTTACCCACCGGGCAGTGTCTCTGCAACCCCCTTACCCACCGGGAACTGTCTCTGGAACCCCCTTACCCACTGGGCAGTGTCTCTGTAACCCCCCTAACCCACTGGGCTCTGTCTCTGTAACCCTCTTATCCACTGTGCAGTGTCTCTGTAACCCCCTTACCCACCGGGCATTGTCTCTGTAAACCCCTTACCCACTGGGCACAGTCTCTGTAACCCCCTTAACCACGGGGCACAGTCTCTGTAACCCCCTTACCCACTGGGCTCTGTCTCTGTAACCCCCTTAACAACCGGGCATTGTCTCTGTAACCCCTTTACCCACCGGGCTCTGTCTCTGTAACCTCTTACCCACTTGGCAGTGTCTCTGTAACCCGCTTACCCACTGGGCACTGTCTCTGTAACCCCATTACCCACCGGGCAGTGTCTCTGTAAACCCCTTACCCACTGGGCAGTGTCTCTGTAACCCCCTTACCTACTGGGCACTGTCTCTGTAACTCCTTTACCCACTGGGCAGTGTCTCTGTAACCCCCTTACCCACTGGGCACTGTCTCTGTAATCCCCTTACCTACTGGGCAGTGTCTCTGTTACCCCCTTACCCACTGGGCACTGTCTCTGTAACCCCCTTACCCACCGGGCAGCGTCTCTGTAACTCCCTTACCCACGGGGCACTCTCTCTGTAACCCCCTAACCCACGGGGCACTGTCTCTGTCACCCCCTTACCCACCGGGCAGTGTCTCTTTTACCCCCTTACCCACTGGGCAATCTCTCTGTAACCCCCTTACCCACTGGGCTCTGACTCTGTAACCCCCTTACCTACTGGGCAGTGTCTCTGTAACCCCCTTACCCACCGGGCAGTGTCTCTGTAACCCCCTTATCCAACGGTCACTGTCTCTGTAAACCCCTTACCCACTGGGCATGGTCTCTGTAACCCCCTTACCCACCGGGTCTGTCTCTGTAACCTCTTATCCACTTGTCAGTGTCTCTGTATGCCCCTTACCCACTGGGCATGGTGTCTGTAACCCCCTTACCCACCGGGCACTCTCTCTGTAAACCCCTGACCCACTGGGCATGGTCTCTGTAACCCTCTTACCCACTGGGCTCTTTCTCTGTAACCCCCTTACCCTCTGGGCTCTGTCTCTGTAACCCCATTACCCACCGGGCTCTGTCTCTGTAACCCCTACCCTTCGGGCTCTGTCTCTGTAAACCCATTACCCACCGGGCTCTGTCTCTGTAACCCCCTTACCCTTCGGGCTCTGTCTCTGTAACCCCCTTACCCTCTGGGCTCTGTCTCTGTAACCCCCATACCCACTGGGCAGTGTCTCTGTAACCCTCTTACCCACTGGGCAGTGTCTCTGTAACCCCCTTACCCACCGGGCACTGTCTCTGTAACCCCCTTACCCACTGGGCACTGTCTCTGTAACCTCCTTACCCACTGGGCAGTGTCTCTGTAACACCCTTACCCACCGGGCTGTCTCTGTAACCCCCTTACCCACTGGGCACTGTCTCTGTAAACCCCTTACCTACTGGGCAGTGTCTCTGTAACCTCCTTACCCACTGGGCAGTGTCTCTGTAGCCCCCTTACCCACCGGGCTGTCTCTGTAACCCCCTTACCCACCGGGCAGTGTCTCTGTAACCCCCTTTCCCACTGGGCACTGTCTCTGTAACCCCCTTACCCACCGGGCAGTGTCTCTGTAACCCCCTTACCCACCGGGCTCTGTCTCTGTAACCCCCTTACACACTGGGCTCTGTCTCTGTAACCCCCTTACCCACTGGGCTCTGTCTCTGTAACCCTCTTACCCACCGGGCTCTGTCTCTGTAACCCCCTTACCCACTGGGCACAGTCTCTGTAACCCCCTTACCCACCGGGCTCTGTCTCTGTAACCCACTTACCCACTGGGCACAGTCTATGTAACCCCCTTACCCACTGGGCATAGTCTCTGTAACCCCCTTACCAACCGGGCAGTGTCTCTGTAACCCCCTTACCCACTTGGCAGTGTCTCTGTATCCCCCTTACCCACTGGGCACTGTCTCTGTAACCCTCTTATCCACTGTGTAGTGTCTCTGTAACTCCCTTACCCACCGGGCACAGTCTCTGTAACCCCCTTAACCACTGGGCACAGTCTCTGTAACCCCCTTACCCACTGGGCTCTGTCTCTGTAACCCCCTTAACAACCGGGCATTGTCTCTGTAACCCCTTTACCCACCGGGCTCTGTCTCTGTAACCTCTTACCCACTTGGCAGTGTCTCTGTATCCCCCTTACCCACTGGGCACTGTCTCTGTAACCCCCTTAATGCACCGGGCAGTGTCTCTGTAACCCCCTTACCCACTGGGCACTCTGTCTGTAACCCCCTTACCCACCGGGCAGTGTCTCTGTAACCCCCTTACCCACCGGGCACCGACTCTGTAACCCCCTTACCGACCGGGCAGTGTCTCTGTAACCCCCTAACCCACTGGGCTCTGACTCTGTAACCCCCTTATCCAACGGTCACTGTCTCTGTAAACCCCTTACCCACTGGGCACTGTCTCTGTAACCCCCTTACCCACCGGGCAGTGTCTCTGTAACCCCCTTACCCACCGGGCATTGTCTCTGTAAACCCCTTACCCACTGGGCACAGTCTCTGTAACCCCCTTAACCACTGGGCACAGTCTCTGTAACCCGCTTACCCACTGGGCTCTGTCTCTGTAACCCCCTTAACAAACGGGCATTGTCTCTGTAACCCCTTTACCCACCGGGCTCAGTCTCTGTAACCTCTTAACCAGTTGGCAGTGTCTCTGTATCCCCCTTACCCACTGGGCACTGTCTCTGTAACCCCCTTACCCACCGGGCAGTGTCTCTGTAAACCCCTCACCCACTGGGCATGGTCTCTGTAACCCGCTTACCCACTGGGCACTGTCTCTGTAACCCCATTACCCACCGGGCAGTGTCTCTGTAAACCCCTTACCCACTGGGCAGTGTCTCTGTAACCCCCTTACCGACCGGGCAGTGTCTCTGTAACCCCCTAACCCACTGGGCTCTGACTCTGTAACCCCCTTATCCAACGGTCACTGTCTCTGTAAACCCCTTACCCACTGGGCACTGTCTCTGTAACCCCCTTAACCACTGGGCACAGTCTCTGTAACCCCCTTACCCACTGGGCGTTGTCTCTGTAACTCCCTTACCCACCGGGCAGTGTCTCTGTAAACCCCTTACCCACTGGGCATGGTCTCTGTAACCCTCTTACCCACCGGGCACTGTCTCTGTAAACCCCTTACCCACTGGGCATGGTCTCTGTAACCCTCTTACCCACCGGGCACTGTGTCGGTAACCCTCTTACACACTGGGCAGTGTCTCTGTAACTCCCTTACCCACCGGGTCTGTCTCTGTAACCTCTTATCCACTTGGCAGTGTCGCTGTATCCCCCTTACCCACTGGGCAGTGTCTCTGTAATCCCCTTACCCACCGGGCAGTGTCTCTGTAACCCCCTTACCCTCTGGGTCTATCTCTGTAACCCCCTTACCCACCGGGCAGTGTCTCTGTAACTCCGTTACCCACCGGGCATTGTCTCTGTTACCCCGTTACCCACTGGGCACTCTCTCCGTAACCCCCTATCCACTGGGCTCTGTCTCTGTAACCCCCTTACCCACTGGGCTCTGTCTCTGTAACCCTCTTACCCACCGGGCTCTGACTCTGTAACCCCCTTACCCACTGGGCACAGTCTCTGTAACCCCCTTACCCACCGGGCTCTGTCTCTGTAACCCCCTTACCCACTGGGCACAGTCTCTGTAACCCCTTACCCACCGGGCCCTGTCTCTGTAACCTCTTATCCACTTGGCAGTGTCTCTGTATCCCCCTTACCCACTGGGCAGTGTCTCTGTAACCCACTTACCGACCGGGCAGTGTCTCTGTAACCCCCTTACCCACTGGGCACTGTCTCTGTAACCCCCTTACCCACTGGGCACTGTCTCTGTAACTCCCTTACCCACCGGGCAGTGTCTCTGTAAACCCCTTACCCACTGGGCATGGTCTCTTTAACCCTCTTACCCACCGGGCACTGTCTCTGTAAACCCCTTACCCACTGGGCATGGTCTCTGTAATCCTCTTACCCACCGGTCACTGTGTCGGTAACCCTCTTACACACTGGGCAGTGCCTCTGTAACTCCCTTACCCACCGGGTCTGTCTCTGTAACCTCTTATCCACTTGGCAGTGTCGCTGTATCCCCCTTACCCACTGGGCAGTGTCTCTGTAACCCCCTTACCCACCGGGCAGTGTCTCTGTAACCCCCTTACCCTCTGGGTCTATCTCTGTAACCCCCTTACCCACTGGGCAGTGTCTCTGTAACCCCCTTACCCTCTGGGTCTATCTCTGTAACCCCCTTACACACTGGGCACTGTCTCTGTAACCCCCTTACCCTCTGGGCTCGGTCTCTGTAACCCCCTTACCCACTGGGCAGTGTCTCTGTAACCCCCTTACCCACCGGGCAGTGTCTCTGTAAACCCCTTACCCTCTGGGTCTATCTCTGTAACCCCCTTACCCACCGGGCAGTGTCTCTGTAACTCCGTTACCCACCGGGCAGTGTCTCTGTTACCCCCTTACCCACTGGGCACTCTCTCCGTAACCCCCTATCCACTGGGCTCTGTCTCTGTAACCCCCTTACCCACTGGGCTCTGTCTCTGTAACCCTCTTACCCACCGGGCTCTGTCTCTGTAACCCCCTTACCCACTGGGCACAGTCTCTGTAACCCCCTTACCCACCGGGCTCTGTCTCTGTAACCCCCTTACCCACTGGGCACAGTCTCTGTAACCCCCTTACCCACTGGGCATAGTCTCTGTAACCCCCTTACCAACCGGGCAGTGTCTCTGTAACCCCCTTACCCACTGGGCTCTGTCTCTGTAACCTCCTTACCCACCGGGAACTGTCTCTGGAACCCCCTTACCCACCGGGCAGTGTCTCTGCAACCCCCTTACCCACCGGGAACTGTCTCTGGAACCCCCTTACCCACCGGGCAGTGTCTCTGTAACCCCCTTACCCACCGGGCATTGTCTCTGTAAACCCCTTACCCACTGGGCACAGTCTCTGTAACCCCCTTAACCACTGGGCACAGTCTCTGTAACCCGCTTACCCACTGGGCTCTGTCTCTGTAACCCCCTTAACAAACGGGCATTGTCTCTGTAACCCCTTTACCCACCGGGCTCAGTCTCTGTAACCTCTTAACCAGTTGGCAGTGTCTCTGTATCCCCCTTACCCACTGGGCACTGTCTCTGTAACCCCCTTACCCACCGGGCAGTGTCTCTGTAAACCCCTCACCCACTGGGCATGGTCTCTGTAACCCGCTTACCCACTGGGCACTGTCTCTGTAACCCCATTACCCACCGGGCAGTGTCTCTGTAAACCCCTTACCCACTGGGCAGTGTCTCTGTAACCCCCTTACCTACTGGGTACTGTCTCTGTAACTCCCTTACCCACTGGGCAGTGTCTCTGTAACCCCCTTACCCACTGGGCTCTGTCTCTGTAACCCACTTACCCTCTGGGCTCTGTGTCTGTAACCCCCTTACCCACTGGGCAGTGTCTCTGTAACCCCCTTACCCACTGGGCACTCTCTCTGTAACCCCCTTACCCACCGGGCAGTGTCTCTGTAACCCCCTTACCCACCGGGCACCGACTCTGTAACCCCCTTACCGACCGGGCAGTGTCTCTGTAACCCCCTTACCCACTGGGCAGTGTCTCTGCAACCCCCTTACCCACCAGGCACTGTCTCTGTAATCCCCTTACCCACTGGGCAGTGTCTTTGTAAACCCCTTACCCACTGGGCATTGTCTATGTAACCCTGTTACCCACCGGGCTCTGTCTCTGTTACACCCTTACCTACTGGGCAGTGTCTCTGTTACCCCCTTACCCACTGGGCACTGTCTCTGTAACCCCCTTACCCACCGGGCAGTGTCTCTGTAACTCCCTTACCCACGGGGCACTCTCTCTGTAACCCCCTAACCCACGGGGCACTGTCTCTGTCACCCCCTTACCCACCGGGCAGTGTCTCTGTTACCCCCTTACCCACTGGGCAATCTCTCTGTAACCCCCTTACCCACTGGGCTCTGACTCTGTAACCCCCTTACCTACTGGGCAGTGTCTCTGTAACCCCCTTATCCAACGGTCACTGTCTCTGTAAACCCCTTACCCACTGGGCACTGTCTCTGTAACCCCCTTAACCACTGGGCACAGTCTCTGTAACCCCCTTACCCACTGGGCGTTGTCTCTGTAACTCCCTTACCCACCGGGCAGTGTCTCTGTAAACCCCTTACCCACTGGGCATGGTGTCTGTAACCCTCTTACCCACCGGGCACTGTCTCTGTAACCCCCTTACCCACTGGGCTCTGACTCTGTAACCCCCTTACCTACTGGGCAGTGTCTCTGTAACCCCCTTACCCACCGGGCTCTGTCTCTGTTAACCCCTTACCCACTGGGCAATGTCTCTGTAACCCCCTTACCCTCTGGGTCTATCTCTGTAACCCCCTTACCCACCGGGCAGTGTCTCTGTAACTCCCTTACCCACCGGGCAGTGTCTCTGTTACCCCCTTACCCACTGGGCACTCTCTCCGTAACCCCCTTACCCACCGGGCAGTGTCTCTGTAACCCCCTTACCCACTGGGCAGTGTCTCTGTAACCCACCTACCGACCGGGCAGTGTCTCTGAAACCCCCTTACCCACTGGGCACTGTCTCTGTAACCCCCTTTACCACTGGGCACTGTCTCTGTAACCTCCTTACACACCGGGCAGTGTCTCTGTAACCCCCTTACCCACCGGGCAGTGTCTCTGTAACCCACTTACCGACCGGGCAGTGTCTCTGAAACCCCCTTACCCACTGGGCACTGTCTCTGTAACCCCCTTACCCACTGGGCACTCTCTCTGTAACCCCCTTACCCACCGGGCACTGTCTCTGTAACCCCCTTACCCACTGGGCACTCTCTCTGTAACCCCCTTACCTACTGGGCACTGTCTCTGTAACCCCCTTACACACTGGGCACTGTCTCTCTCACCCCCTTACCCACGGGGCTCTTACTCTCACCCCCTTACCCACGGGCCTCTGTCTCTGTAACCCCCTAACCCTCTGGGCAGTGTCTCTGTAAACCCCTTACCCACTGGGCATGGTCTCTGTAACCCCCTTACCCACCGGGCACTGTCTCTGTAACCCCCTAAACTCCTGGGCAGTGTTTCTGTAACCCCCTAACCCCCGGGCTCTGTCTCTGTAAACCCCTAACCCTCTGGGCAGTGTCTCTGTAAACCCCTTACCCACCGGGCAGTGTCTCTGTAACCCCCTTACCCACTGGGCAGTGTCTCTGTAACCCTCTTACCCACTGGGCAGTGTCTCTGTAACCCCCTTCCCCACTGGGCACTGTCTCTGTAACCCCATTACCCACTGGGCCCTGTCTCTATAACCCCCTTACCCACCGGCCAGTGTCTCTGTAACCCCCTTACGCTCTGGGCTCTGTCTCTGTAACACCCTTACAAACCGGGCACTCTCTCTGTAACCCCCTTACCCACCGGGCAGTGTCTCTGTAACCCCCTTACCCACCGGGCAGTGTCTCCGTAACCCCCTTACCCACTGGGCACTCTCTCTGTTACCCCCTTACCCACCGGGCAGTGTCTCTGTAACCCCCTTACCCACCGGGCAGTGTCTCTGTAACCCCCTTACCCACTGGGCATTGTCTCTGTCACCCCCTTACCCACTGGACAGTGTCTCTGTAACCTCCTTACCCACCGGGCAGTGTCTCTGTAACACCCTTACCCACCGGGCAGTGTCTTTGTAACCCCCTTATCCACCGGGCAGTGTCTCTGTCTCCCCCTTACCGACCGGGAAGTGTCTCTGTAACCCCCTTACCCACTGGGCAGTGTCTCTGTAACCTCCTTACCCACTGGGCATTGTCTCTGTAACCCCCTTACCCTCTGGGCACTGTCTCTGTAACTCCCTTACCCACCGGGTCTGTCTCTGTAACCTCTTACCCACTTGGCAGTGTCTCTGTATGCCCCTTACCCACTGGGCAGTGTCTCTGTAACCCACTTACCGACCGGGCAGTGTCTCTTTAACCCCCTTACCCACTGGGCTCTTTCTCTGTAACCCCCTTACCCTCTGGGATCTGTCTCTGTAACCCCATTACCCACCGGGCTCTGTCTCTGTAACCCCCTTACCCTTCGAGCTCTGTCTCTGTAACCCCATTACCCACCGGGCTCTGTCTCTGTAACCCCCTTACCCTTCGGGCTCTGTCTCTGTAACCCCCTTAACCTCTGGGCTCTGTCTATGTAACCCACTTACCCTTGGGCAGTGTCTCTGTAACCCCCTTACCCACCGGGCACTGTCTCTGTAACCCCCTTACCCACTGGGCACTGTCTCTGTAACCTCCTTACCCACTGGGCAGTGTCTCTGTAACCCCCTTACCCACCGGGCTGTCTCTGTAACCCCCTTACCCACTGGGCACTGTCTCTGTAACCCCCTTACCTACTGGGCAGTGTCTCTGAAACCTCCTTACCCACTGGGCAGTGTCTCTGTAACCCCCTTACCCACTGGGCACTGTCTCTGTAACCCCCTTACCTACTGGGCAGTGTCTCTGTAACCCCCTTACCTACTGGGCAGTGTCTCTGTAACCTCCTTACCCACTGGGCAGTGTCTCTGTAACCCCCTTACCCACCCGGCAGTGTCTCTGTAACCCCCTTACCCACCGGGCAGTGTCTCTGTAACCCCCTTACCCACTGGGCACTCTCTCTGTAACCCCCTTACCCACTGGGCACTGTCTCTGTAACCCACTTACCCACTGGGCATTGTCTCTGTCACCCCCTTACCCACCGGGCAGTGTCTCTGTAACCTCCTTACCCACTGGGCATTGTCTCTGTAACCCCCTTACCCTCTGGGCACTGTCTCTGTAACTCCCTTACCCACCGGGTCTGTCTCTGTAACCTCTTAACCACTTGGCAGTGTCTCTGTATGCCCCTTACCCACTGGGCAGTGTCTCTGTAACCCACTTACCGACCGGGCAGTGTCTCTTTAACCCCCTTACCCACTGGGCTCTTTCTCTGTAACCCCCTTACCCTCTGGGCTCTGTCTCTGTAACCCCATTACCCACCGGGCTCTGTCTCTGTAACCCCCTTATCCTTCGGGCTCTGTCTCTGTAACCCCATTACCCACCGGGCTCTGTCTCTGTAACCCCCTTACCCTTCGGGCTCTGTCTCTGTAACCCCCTTAACCTCTGGGCTCTGTCTATGTAACCCACTTACCCTTGGGCAGTGTCTCTGTAACCCCCTTACCCACCGGGCACTGTCTCTGTAACCCCCTTACCCACTGGGCACTGTCTCTGTAACCCCCTTACCCACCGGGCAGTGTCTCTGTAACCCCCTTACCCACCGGGCTGTCTCTGTAACCCCCTTACCCACTGGGCACTGTCTCTGTAACCCCCTTACCTACTGGGCAGTGTCTCTGTAACCCCCTTACCCACTGGGCACTGTCTCTGTAACCCCCTTACCTACTGGGCAGTGTCTCTGTAACCCCCTTACCCACTGGGCACTGTCTCTGTAACCTCCTTACCCACTGGGCAGTGTCTCTGTAACCCCCTTACCCACCGGGCAGTGTCTCTGTAACCCCCTTACCCACCGGGCTCTGTCTCTGTAACCCCCTTACCCACTGGGCTCTGTCTCTGTAACCCTCTTACCCACCGGGCTCTGTCTCTGTAACCCCCTTACCCACTGGGCACAGTCTCTGTAACCCCCTTACCCACCGGGCTCTGTCTCTGTTAACCCCTTACCCACTGGGCAATGTCTCTGTAACCCCCTTACCCTCTGGGTCTATCTCTGTAACCCCCTTACCCACCGGGCAGTGTCTCTGTAACTCCCTTACCCACCGGGCAGTGTCTCTGTTACCCCCTTACCCACTGGGCACTCTCTCCGTAACCCCCTTACCCACCGGGCAGTGTCTCTGTAACCCCCTTACCCACTGGGCAGTGTCTCTGTAACCCACCTACCGACCGGGCAGTGTCTCTGAAACCCCCTTACCCACTGGGCACTGTCTCTGTAACCCCCTTTACCACTGGGCACTGTCTCTGTAACCTCCTTACACACCGGGCAGTGTCTCTGTAACCCCCTTACCCACCGGGCAGTGTCTCTGTAACCCACTTACCGACCGGGCAGTGTCTCTGAAACCCCCTTACCCACTGGGTCTATCTCTGTAACCCCCTTACCCACCGGGCAGTGTCTCTGTAACCCCCTTACCTTCTGGGCACTGTCTCTGTAACCCCCTTACACACGGGGCACTGTCTCTCTCACCCCCTTACCCACGGGGCTCTGTCTCTCTCACCCCCTTACCCACGGGGCTCTGTCTCTGTAACCCCCTAACCCTCTGGGCAGTGTCTCTGTAAACCCCTTACCCACTGGGCATGGTCTCTGTAACCCCCTTACCCACCGGGCACTGTCTCTGTAACCCCCTAAACTCCTGGGCAGTGTTTCTGTAACCCCCTAACCCCCGGGCTCTGTCTCTGTAAACCCCTAACCCTCTGGGCAGTGTCTCTGTAAACCCCTTACCCACCGGGCAGTGTCTCTGTAACCCCCTTACCCACTGGGCAGTGTCTCTGTAACCCTCTTACCCACTGGGCAGTGTCTCTGTAACCCCCTTCCCCACTGGGCACTGTCTGTGTAACCCCATTACCCACTGGGCCCTGTCTCTATAACCCCCTTACCCACCGGCCAGTGTCTCTGTAACCCCCTTACGCTCTGGGCTCTGTCTCTGTAACACCCTTACAAACCGGGCACTCTCTCTGTAACCCCCTTACCCACCGGGCAGTGTCTCTGTAACCCCCTTACCCACCGGGCAGTGTCTCTGTAACCCCGTTACCCACTGGGCACTCTCTCTGTAACCCCCTTACCCACTGGGCACTGTCTCTGTAACCCACTTACCCACTGGGCATTGTCTCTGTCACCCCCTTACCCACTGGACAGTGTCTCTGTAACCTCCTTACCCACCGGGCAGTGTCTTTGTAACCCCCTTATCCACCGGGCAGTGTCTCTGTCTCCCCCTTACCGACCGGGAAGTGTCTCTGTAACCCCCTTACCCACTGGGCAGTGTCTCTGTAACCTCCTTACCCACTGGGCATTGTCTCTGTAACCCCCTTACCCTCTGGGCACTGTCTCTGTAACCCACTTACCCACTGGGCATTGTCTCTGTCACCCCCTTACCCACTGGACAGTGTCTCTGTAACCTCCTTACCCACCGGGCAGTGTCTCTGTAACACCCTTACCCACCGGGCAGTGTCTTTGTAACCCCCTTATCCACCGGGCAGTGTCTCTGTCTCCCCCTTACCGACCGGGAAGTGTCTCTGTAACCCCCTTACCCACTGGGCAGTGTCTCTGTAACCTCCTTACCCACTGGGCATTATCTCTGTAACCCCCTTACCCTCTGGGCACTGTCTCTGTAACTCCCTTACCCACCGGGTCTGTCTCTGTAACCTCTTAACCACTTGGCAGTGTCTCTGTATGCCCCTTACCCACTGGGCAGTGTCTCTGTAACCCACTTACCGACCGGGCAGTGTCTCTTTAACCCCCTTACCCACTGGGCTCTTTCTCTGTAACCCCCTTACCCTCTGGGCTCTGTCTCTGTAACCCCATTACCCACCGGGCTCTGTCTCTGTAACCCACTTACCCTTCGAGCTCTGTCTCTGTAACCCCATTACCCACCGGGCTCTGTCTCTGTAACCCCCTTACCCTTCGGGCTCTGTCTCTGTAACCCCCTTAACCTCTGGGCTCTGTCTATGTAACCCACTTACCCTTGGGCAGTGTCTCTGTAACCCCCTTACCCACCGGGCACTGTCTCTGTAACCCCCTTACCCATTGGGCACTGTCTCTGTAACCTCCTTACCCACTGGGCAGTGTCTCTGTAACCCCCTTACCCACCGGGCTGTCTCTGTAACCCCCTTACCCACTGGGCACTGTCTCTGTAACCCCCTTACCTACTGGGCAGTGTCTCTGAAACCTCCTTACCCACTGGGCAGTGTCTCTGTAACCCCCTTACCCACTGGGCACTGTCTCTGTAACCCCCTTACCTACTGGACAGTGTCTCTGTAACCCCCTTATCTACTGGGCAGTGTCTCTGTAACCTCCTTACCCACTGGGCAGTGTCCCTGTAACCCCCTTACCCACCCGGCAGTGTCTCTGTAACCCCCTTACCCACCGGGCAGTGTCTCTGTAACCCCCTTACCCACTGGGCACTCTCTCTGTAACCCCCTTACCCACTGGGCACTGTCTCTGTAACCCACTTACCCACTGGGCATTGTCTCTGTCACCCCCTTACCCACCGGGCAGTGTCTCTGTAACCTCCTTACCCACCGGGCATTGTCTCTGTAACCCCCTTACCCTCTGGGCACTGTCTGTGTAACTCCCTTACCCACCGGGTCTGTCTCTGTAACCTCTTAACCACTTGGCAGTGTCTCTGTATGCCCCTTACCCACTGGGCAGTGTCTCTGTAACCCACTTACCGACCGGGCAGTGTCTCTTTAACCCCCTTACCCACTGGGCTCTTTCTCTGTAACCCCCTTACCCTCTGGGCTCTGTCTCTGTAACCCCATTACCCACCGGGCTCTGTCTCTGTAACCCCCTTACCCTTTGGGCTCTGTCTCTGTAACCCCATTACCCACCGGGCTCTGTCTCTGTAACCCCCTTACCCTTCGGGCTCTGTCTCTGTAACCCCCTTAACCTCTGGGCTCTGTCTATGTAACCCACTTACCCTTGGGCAGTGTCTCTGTAACCCCCTTACCCACCGGGCACTGTCTCTGTAACCCCCTTACCCACTGGGCACTGTCTCTGTAACCCCCTTACCCACCGGGCAGTGTCTCTGTAACCCCCTTACCCACCGGGCTGTCTCTGTAACCCCCTTACCCACTGGGCACTGTCTCTGTAACCCCCTTACCTACTGGGCAGTGTCTCTGAAACCTCCTTACCCACTGGGCAGTGTCTCTGTAACCCCCTTACCCACTGGGCACTGTCTCTGTAACCCCCTTACCTACTGGGCAGGGTCTCTGTAACCCCCTTACCTACTGGGCAGTGTCTCTGTAACCTCCTTACCCACCGGGCAGTGTCTCTGTAACCCCCTTACCCACCGGGCAGTGTCTCTGTAACCCCCTTACCCACCGGGCTCTGTCTCTGTAACCCCCTTACCCACTGGGCTCTGTCTCTGTAACCCTCTTACCCACCGGGCTCTGTCTCTGTAACCCCCTTACCCACTGGGCACAGTCTCTGTAACCCCCTTACCCACCGGGCTCTGTCTCTGTTAACCCCTTACCCACTGGGCAATGTCTCTGTAACCCCCTTACCCTCTGGGTCTATCTCTGTAACCCCCTTACCCACCGGGCAGTGTCTCTGTAACTCCCTTACCCACCGGGCAGTGTCTCTGTTACCCCCTTACCCACTGGGCACTCTCTCCGTAACCCCCTTACCCACCGGGCAGTGTCTCTGTAACCCCCTTACCCACTGGGCAGTGTCTCTGTAACCCACCTACCGACCGGGCAGTGTCTCTGAAACCCCCTTACCCACTGGGCACTGTCTCTGTAACCCCCTTTACCACTGGGCACTGTCTCTGTAACCTCCTTACACACCGGGCAGTGTCTCTGTAACCCCCTTACCCACCGGGCAGTGTCTCTGTAACCCACTTACCGACCGGGCAGTGTCTCTGAAACCCCCTTACCCACTGGGTCTATCTCTGTAACCCCCTTACCCACCGGGCAGTGTCTCTGTAACCCCCTTACCTACTGGGCACTGTCTCTGTAACCCCCTTACACACGGGGCACTGTCTCTCTCACCCCCTTACCCACGGGGCTCTGTCTCTCTCACCCCCTTACCCACGGGGCTCTGTCTCTGTAACCCCCTAACCCTCTGGGCAGTGTCTCTGTAAACCCCTTACCCACTGGGCATGGTCTCTGTAACCCCCTTACCCACCGGGCACTGTCTCTGTAACCCCCTAAACTCTTGGGCAGTGTTTCTGTAACCCCCTAACCCCCGGGCTCTGTCTCTGTAAACCCCTAACCCTCTGGGCAGTGTCTCTGTAAACCCCTTACCCACCGGGCAGTGTCTCTGTAACCCCCTTACCCACTGGGCAGTGTCTCTGTAACCCTCTTACCCACTGGGCAGTGTCTCTGTAACCCCCTTCCCCACTGGGCACTGTCTGTGTAACCCCATTACCCACTGGGCCCTGTCTCTATAACCCCCTTACCCACCGGCCAGTGTCTCTGTAACCCCCTTACGCTCTGGGCTCTGTCTCTGTAACACCCTTACAAACCGGGCACTCTCTCTGTAACCCCCTTACCCACCGGGCAGTGTCTCTGTAACCCCCTTACCCACCGGGCAGTGTCTCTGTAACCCCCTTACCCACTGGGCACTCTCTCTGTAACCCCCTTACCCACTGGGCACTGTCTCTGTAACCCACTTACCCACTGGGCATTGTCTCTGTCACCCCCTTACCCACTGGACAGTGCCTCTGTAACCTCCTTACCCACCGGGCAGTGTCTTTGTAACCCCCTTATCCACCGGGCAGTGTCTCTGTCTCCCCCTTACCGACCGGGAAGTGTCTCTGTAACCCCCTTACCCACTGGGCAGTGTCTCTGTAACCTCCTTACCCACTGGGCAGTGTCTCTGTAACCTCCTTACCCACTGGGCATTGTCTCTGTAACCCCCTTACCCTCTGGGCACTGTCTCTGTAACTCCCTTACCCACCGGGTCTGTCTCTGTAACCTCTTAACCACTTGGCAGTGTCTCTGTATGCCCCTTACCCACTTGGCAGTGTCTCTGTAACCCACTTACCGACCGGGCAGTGTCTCTTTAACCCCCTTACCCACTGGGCTCTTTCTCTGTAACCCCCTTACCCTCTGGGCTCTGTCTCTGCAACCCCATTACCCACCGGGCTCTGTCTCTGTAACCCCCTTACCCTTCGAGCTCTGTCTCTGTAACCCCATTACCCACCGGGCTCTGTCTCTGTAACCCCCTTACCCTTCGGGCTCTGTCTCTGTAACCCCCTTAACCTCTGGGCTCTGTCTATGTAACCCACTTACCCTTGGGCAGTGTCTCTGTAACCCCCTTACCCACCGGGCACTGTCTCTGTAACCCCCTTACCCACTGGGCACTGTCTCTGTAACCTTCTTACCCACTGGGCAGTGTCTCTGTAACCCCCTTACCCACCGGGCTGTCTCTGTAACCCCCTTACCCACTGGGCACTGTCTCTGTAACCCCCTTACCTACTGGGCAGTGTCTCTGAAACCTCCTTACCCACTGGGCAGTGTCTCTGTAACCCCCTTACCCACTGGGCACTGTCTCTGTAACCCCCTTACCTACTGGGGAGTGTCTCTGTAACCCCCTTACCTACTGGGCAGTGTCTCTGTAACCTCCTTACCCACTGGGCAGTGTCTCTGTAACCCCCTTACCCACCCGGCAGTGTCTCTGTAACCCCCTTACCCACCGGGCTCTGTCTCTGTAACCCCCTTACCCACTGGGCTCTGTCTCTGTAGCCCTCTTACCCACCGGGCTCTGTCTCTGTAACCCCCTTACCCACTGGGCACAGTCTCTGTAACCCCCTTACCCACCGGGCTCTGTCTCTGTAACCCCCTTACCCACTGGGCACAGTCTCTGTAACCCCCTTACCCAATGGGCATAGTCTCTGTAACCCCCTTACCAACCGGGCAGTGTCTCTGTAACCCCCTTACCCACTGGGCTCTGTCTCTGTAACCCCCTTACCCACCGGGAACTGTCTCTGGAACCCCCTTACCCACCGGGCAGTGTCTCTGCAACCCCCTTACCCACCGGGAACTGTCTCTGGAACCCCCTTACCCACCGGGCAGTGTCTCTGTAACCCCCCTAACCCACAAGGCTCTGTCTCTGTAACCCCCTTATCCACTGCGCAGTGTCTCTGTAACCCCCTTACCCACCGGGCATTGTCTCTGTAAACCCCTTACCCACTGGGCACAGTCTCTGTAACCCCCTTAACCACTGGGCACAGTCTCTGTAACCCCCTTGCCCACTGGTATCTGTCTCTGTAACCCCCTTAACAACCGGGCATTGTCTCTGTAACCCCCTTACCCACCGGGTTCTGTCTCTGTAACCTCTTACCCACTTGGCAGTGTCTCTGTATCCCCCTTACCCACTGGGCACTCTCTCTGTAACCCCCTTACCCACTGGGCACTGTCTCTGTAACCCCCTTACCCACTGGGCACTCTCTCTGTAACCCCCTTACCCACTGGGCTCTGTCTCTGTAACCCCCTTACCCACTGGGCACTGTCTCTGTAACCCCCTTACCCACTGGGCACTTTTTCTGTAACCCCCTTACCCACTGTGTTCTGTCTCTGTAACCCCCTTACCCACCGGGCAGTGTCTCTGTAAACCCCTCACCCACTGGGCATGGTCTCTGTAACCCGCTTACCCACTGGGCACTGTCTCTGTAACCCCATTACCCACCGGGCAGTGTCTCTGTAACCCCCTTACCTACTGGGCACTGTCTCTGTAACTCCCTTACCCACTGGGCAGTGTCTCTGTAACCCACTTACCCTCTGGGCTCTTTCTCTGTAACCCCCTTACCCACTGGGCAGTGTCTCTGTAACCCCCTTACCGACCGGGCAGTGTCTCTGTAACCCCCTTACCCACTGGGTAGTGTCTCTGCAACCCCCTTACCCACCAGGCACTGTCTCTGTAATCCCCTTACCCACTGGGCAGTTTCTTTGTAACCCCCTTACCCACTGGGCACTGTCTATGTAACCCTCTTACCCACCGGGCTCTGTCTCTGTTACACCCTTACCTACTGGGCAGTGTCTCTGTTACCCCCTTACCCAGTGGGCACTGTCTCTGTAACCCCCTTACCCACCGGGCAGTGTCTCTGTTACCCCCTTACCCACTGGGCAATCTCTCTGTAACCCCCTTACCCACTGGGCTCTGACTCTGTAACCCCCTTACCTACTGGGCAGTGTCTCTGTAACCCCCTTACCCACCGGGCAGTGTCTCTGTAACCCCCTAACCCACTGCGCTCTGTCTCTGTAACCCCCTTATCCAACGGTCACTGTCTCTAAACCCCTTACCCACTGGGCACTGTCTCTGTAACCCCCTTAACCACTGGGCACAGTCTCTGTAACCCCCTTACCCACTGGGCGTTGTCTCTGTAACCCCTTACCCACCGGGCTCTGTCTCTGTAACCTCTTATCCACTTGGCAGTGTCTCTGTATCTCCCTTACCCACTGGGCAGTGTCTCTGTAACCCACTTACCGACCGGGCAGTGTCTCTGTAACCCCCTTACCCACTGGGCACTGTCTCTGTAACCCCCTTACCCACTGGGCACTGTCTCTGTAACTCCCTTACCCACCGGGCTATGTCTCTGTAAACCCCTTACCCACTGGGCATGGTCTCTGTAACCCTCTTACCCACCGGGCACTGTGTCGGTAACCCTCTTACACACTGGGCAGTGTCTCTGTAACTCCCTTACCCACCGGGTCTGTCTCTGTAACCTCTTATCCACTTGGCAGTGTCGCTGTATCCCCCTTACCCACTGGGCAGTGTCTCTGTAACCCGCTTACCGACCGGGCAGTGTCTCTGTAACCCCCTTACCCACTGGGCACTGTCTCTGTAACCCCCTTACCCACTGGGCACTGTCTCTGTAACCCCCTTACCCTCTGGGCTCGGTCTCTGTAACCCCCTTACCCACTGGGCAGTGTCTCTGTAACCCCCTTACCCACTGGGCAGTGTCTCTGTAACCCCCTTACCCTCTGGGTCTATCTCTGTAACCCCCTTACCCACCGGGCAGTGTCTCTGTAACTCCCTTACCCACCGGGCAGTGTCTCTGTTACCCCCTTACCCACTGGGCACTCTCTCCATAACCCCCTTATCCACTGGGCACTGTCTCTGTCACCCCCTTACCCACCGGGCAGTGTCTCTGTAACCCCTTTACCCACTAGGCACTCTCTCTGTAACCCCCTTACCCACCGGGCAGTGTCTCTGTAACCCCCTTACCGACTGGGCTCTGTTTCTGTAACCCCCTTACTCACTGGGCAGTGTCTCTGTAACCCCCTTACCCACCGGGCAGTGTTTCTGTAACCCCCTTACCCACCGGGCTCTGTCTCTGTAACCCCCTTACCCATGGGCACTGTCTCTGTAACCTCTTACCCACTGGGCAGTGTCTCTGTAACCCCCTTACCCACTGGGCTCTGTTTCTGTCACCCCTTTACTCACTGGGCAGTGTCTCTGTAACCCCTTTACCCACTGGGCTCTGTTTCTGTAACCCCCTTACTCACTGGGCAGTGTCTCTGTAACCCCCTTACCCACCGGGCAGCGTCTCTGTAACCCCTTTACCCACTGGGCAGTGTCTCTGTAACCCCCTTTCCCACTGGGCTCTGTCTCTGTAACCTCTTACCCACTGGGCTCTGTCTCTGTAATGCCCTTACCGACGGGGCACTGTCTCTGTCACCCCCTTACCCACCGGACAGTGTCTCTGTAACCCCCTTACCCACTGGGCAGTGTCTCTGTAACCCACTTACCGACCGGGCAGTGTCTCTGTAACCCCCTTACCGACCGGGCAGTGTCTCTGTAACCCCCTTACCCACTGGGTAGTGTCTCTGCAACCCCCTTACCCACCAGGCACTGTCTCTGTAATCCCCTTACCCACTGGGCAGTGTCTTTGTAACCCCCTTACCCACTGGGCACTGTCTATGTAACCCTCTTACCCACTGGGCTCTGTCTCTGTTACACCCTTACCTACTGGGCAGTGTCTCTGTTACCCCCTTACCCACTGGGCACTGTCTCTGTAACCCCCTTACCCACCGGGCAGTGTCTCTGTAACTCCCTTACCCACGGGGCACTCTCTCTGTAACCCCCTAACCCACGGGGCACTGTCTCTGTCACCCCCTTACCCACCGGACAGTGTCTCTGTTACCCCCTTACCCACTGGGCAATCTCTCTGTAACCCCCTTACCCACTGGGCTCTGACTCTGTAACCCCCTTACCTACTGGGCAGTGTCTCTGTAACCCCCTTACCCACCGGGCAGTGTCTCTGTAACCCCCCTAACCCACTGGGCTCTGTCTCTGTAACCCCCTTATCCAACGGTCACTGTCTCTGTAAACCACTTACCCACTGGGCATGGTCTCTGGTCTCTGTAACCCTCTTACCCACCGGGCACTGTGTCGGTAACCCTCTTACACACTGGGCAGTGTCTCTGTAACTCCCTTACCCACCGGGTCTGTCTCTGTAACCTCTTATCCACTTGGCAGTGTCGCTGTATCCCCCTTACCCACTGGGCAGTGTCTCTGTAACCCACTTACCGACCGGGCAGTGTCTCTGTAACACCCTTACCCACTGGGCACTGTCTCTGTAACCCCCTTACCCACTGGGCACTGTCTCTGTAACCCCCTTACCCTCTGGGCTCGGTCTCTGTAACCCCCTTACCCACTGGGCAGTGTCTCTGTAACCCCCTTACCCACTGGGCAGTGTCTCTGTAACCCCCTTACCCTCTGGGTCTATCTCTGTAACCCCCTTACCCACCGGGCAGTGTCTCTGTAACTCCCTGACCCACCGGGCAGTGTCTCTGTTACCCCCTTATCCAACGGTCACTGTCTCTGTAAACCCCTTACCCACTGGGCACTGTCTCTGTAACCCCCTTAACCACTGGGCACAGTCTCTGTAACCCCCTTACCCACTGGGCGTTGTCTCTGTAACCCCTTACCCACCGGGCTCTGTCTCTGTAACCTCTTATCCACTTGGCAGTGTCTCTGTATCTCCCTTACCCACTGGGCAGTGTCTCTGTAACCCACTTACCGACCGGGCAGTGTCTCTGTAACCCCCTTTCCCACTGGGCTCTGTCTCTGTAACCTCTTACCCACTGGGCTCTGTCTCTGTAATGCCCTTACCGACGGGGCACTGTCTCTGTCACCCCCTTACCCACCGGGCAGTGTCTCTGTAACCCCCTTACCCACTGGGCAGTGTCTCTGTAACCCACTTACCGACCGGGCAGTGTCTCTGTAACCCACTTACCGACCGGGCAGTGTCTCTGTAACCCCCTTACCGACCGGGCAGTGTCTCTGTAACCCCCTTACCCACTGGGTAGTGTCTCTGCAACCCCCTTACCCACCAGGCACTGTCTCTGTAATCCCCTTACCCACTGGGCAGTGTCTTTGTAACCCCCTTACCCACTGGGCACTGTCTATGTAACCCTCTTACCCACTGGGCTCTGTCTCTGTTACACCCTTACCTACTGGGCAGTGTCTCTGTTACCCCCTTACCCACTGGGCACTGTCTCTGTAACCCCCTTACCCACCGGGCAGTGTCTCTGTAACTCCCTTACCCACGGGGCACTCTCTCTGTAACCCCCTAACCCACGGGGCACTGTCTCTGTCACCCCCTTACCCACCGGACAGTGTCTCTGTTACCCCCTTACCCACTGGGCAATCTCTCTGTAACCCCCTTACCCACTGGGCTCTGACTCTGTAACCCCCTTACCTACTGGGCAGTGTCTCTGTAACCCCCTTACCCACCGGGCAGTGTCTCTGTAACCCCCCTAACCCACTGGGCTCTGTCTCTGTAACCCCCTTATCCAACGGTCACTGTCTCTGTAAACCACTTACCCACTGGGCATGGTCTCTGGTCTCTGTAACCCTCTTACCCACCGGGCACTGTGTCGGTAACCCTCTTACACACTGGGCAGTGTCTCTGTAACTCCCTTACCCACCGGGTCTGTCTCTGTAACCTCTTATCCACTTGGCAGTGTCGCTGTATCCCCCTTACCCACTGGGCAGTGTCTCTGTAACCCACTTACCGACCGGGCAGTGTCTCTGTAACACCCTTACCCACTGGGCACTGTCTCTGTAACCCCCTTACCCACTGGGCACTGTCTCTGTAACCCCCTTACCCTCTGGGCTCGGTCTCTGTAACCCCCTTACCCACTGGGCAGTGTCTCTGTAACCCCCTTACCCACTGGGCAGTGTCTCTGTAACCCCCTTACCCTCTGGGTCTATCTCTGTAACCCCCTTACCCACCGGGCAGTGTCTCTGTAACTCCCTGACCCACCGGGCAGTGTCTCTGTTACCCCCTTATCCAACGGTCACTGTCTCTGTAAACCCCTTACCCACTGGGCACTGTCTCTGTAACCCCCTTAACCACTGGGCACAGTCTCTGTAACCCCCTTACCCACTGGGCGTTGTCTCTGTAACCCCTTACCCACCGGGCTCTGTCTCTGTAACCTCTTATCCACTTGGCAGTGTATCTGTATCTCCCTTACCCACTGGGCAGTGTCTCTGTAACCCACTTACCGACCGGGCAGTGTCTCTGTAACCCCCTTTCCCACTGGGCTCTGTCTCTGTAACCTCTTACCCACTGGGCTCTGTCTCTGTAATGCCCTTACCGACGGGGCACTGTCTCTGTCACCCCCTTACCCACCGGGCAGTGTCTCTGTAACCCCCTTACCCACTGGGCAGTGTCTCTGTAACCCACTTACCGACCGGGCAGTGTCTCTGTAACCCACTTACCGACCGGGCAGTGTCTCTGTAACCCCCTTACCGACCGGGCAGTGTCTCTGTAACCCCCTTACCCACTGGGTAGTGTCTCTGCAACCCCCTTACCCACCAGGCACTGTCTCTGTAATCCCCTTACCCACTGGGCAGTGTCTTTGTAACCCCCTTACCCACTGGGCACTGTCTATGTAACCCTCTTACCCACTGGGCTCTGTCTCTGTTACACCCTTACCTACTGGGCAGTGTCTCTGTTACCCCCTTACCCACTGGGCACTGTCTCTGTAACCCCCTTACCCACCGGGCAGTGTCTCTGTAACTCCCTTACCCACGGGGCACTCTCTCTGTAACCCCCTAACCCACGGGGCACTGTCTCTGTCACCCCCTTACCCACCGGACAGTGTCTCTGTTACCCCCTTACCCACTGGGCAATCTCTCTGTAACCCCCTTACCCACTGGGCTCTGACTCTGTAACCCCCTTACCTACTGGGCAGTGTCTCTGTAACCCCCTTACCCACCGGGCAGTGTCTCTGTAACCCCCCTAACCCACTGGGCTCTGTCTCTGTAACCCCCTTATCCAACGGTCACTGTCTCTGTAAACCACTTACCCACTGGGCATGGTCTCTGGTCTCTGTAACCCTCTTACCCACCGGGCACTGTGTCGGTAACCCTCTTACACACTGGGCAGTGTCTCTGTAACTCCCTTACCCACCGGGTCTGTCTCTGTAACCTCTTATCCACTTGGCAGTGTCGCTGTATCCCCCTTACCCACTGGGCAGTGTCTCTGTAACCCACTTACCGACCGGGCAGTGTCTCTGTAACACCCTTACCCACTGGGCACTGTCTCTGTAACCCCCTTACCCACTGGGCACTGTCTCTGTAACCCCCTTACCCTCTGGGCTCGGTCTCTGTAACCCCCTTACCCACTGGGCAGTGTCTCTGTAACCCCCTTACCCACTGGGCAGTGTCTCTGTAACCCCCTTACCCTCTGGGTCTATCTCTGTAACCCCCTTACCCACCGGGCAGTGTCTCTGTAACTCCCTGACCCACCGGGCAGTGTCTCTGTTACCCCCTTATCCAACGGTCACTGTCTCTGTAAACCCCTTACCCACTGGGCACTGTCTCTGTAACCCCCTTAACCACTGGGCACAGTCTCTGTAACCCCCTTACCCACTGGGCGTTGTCTCTGTAACCCCTTACCCACCGGGCTCTGTCTCTGTAACCTCTTATCCACTTGGCAGTGTATCTGTATCTCCCTTACCCACTGGGCAGTGTCTCTGTAACCCACTTACCGACCGGGCAGTGTCTCTGTAACCCCCTTTCCCACTGGGCTCTGTCTCTGTAACCTCTTACCCACTGGGCTCTGTCTCTGTAATGCCCTTACCGACGGGGCACTGTCTCTGTCACCCCCTTACCCACCGGGCAGTGTCTCTGTAACCCCCTTACCCACTGGGCAGTGTCTCTGTAACCCACTTACCGACCGGGCAGTGTCTCTGTAACCCACTTACCGACCGGGCAGTGTCTCTGTAACCCCCTTACCGACCGGGCAGTGTCTCTGTAACCCCCTTACCCACTGGGTAGTGTCTCTGCAACCCCCTTACCCACCAGGCACTGTCTCTGTAATCCCCTTACCCACTGGGCAGTGTCTTTGTAACCCCCTTACCCACTGGGCACTGTCTATGTAACCCTCTTACCCACTGGGCTCTGTCTCTGTTACACCCTTACCTACTGGGCAGTGTCTCTGTTACCCCCTTACCCACTGGGCACTGTCTCTGTAACCCCCTTACCCACCGGGCAGTGTCTCTGTAACTCCCTTACCCACGGGGCACTCTCTCTGTAACCCCCTAACCCACGGGGCACTGTCTCTGTCACCCCCTTACCCACCGGACAGTGTCTCTGTTACCCCCTTACCCACTGGGCAATCTCTCTGTAACCCCCTTACCCACTGGGCTCTGACTCTGTTACCCCCTTACCTACTGGGCAGTGTCTCTGTAACCCCCTTACCCACCGGGCAGTGTCTCTGTAACCCCCCTAACCCACTGGGCTCTGTCTCTGTAACCCCCTTATCCAACGGTCACTGTCTCTGTAAACCACTTACCCACTGGGCATGGTCTCTGGTCTCTGTAACCCTCTTACCCACCGGGCACTGTGTCGGTAACCCTCTTACACACTGGGCAGTGTCTCTGTAACTCCCTTACCCACCGGGTCTGTCTCTGTAACCTCTTATCCACTTGGCAGTGTCGCTGTATCCCCCTTACCCACTGGGCAGTGTCTCTGTAACCCACTTACCGACCGGGCAGTGTCTCTGTAACACCCTTACCCACTGGGCACTGTCTCTGTAACCCCCTTACCCACTGGGCACTGTCTCTGTAACCCCCTTACCCTCTGGGCTCGGTCTCTGTAACCCCCTTACCCACTGGGCAGTGTCTCTGTAACCCCCTTACCCACTGGGCAGTGTCTCTGTAACCCCCTTACCCTCTGGGTCTATCTCTGTAACCCCCTTACCCACCGGGCAGTGTCTCTGTAACTCCCTGACCCACCGGGCAGTGTCTCTGTTACCCCCTTATCCAACGGTCACTGTCTCTGTAACCCCCTTACCCACTGGGCACTGTCTCTGTAACCCCCTTAACCACTGGGCACAGTCTCTGTAACCCCCTTACCCACTGGGCGTTGTCTCTGTAACCCCTTACCCACCGGGCTCTGTCTCTGTAACCTCTTATCCACTTGGCAGTGTCTCTGTATCTCCCTTACCCACTGGGCAGTGTCTCTGTAACCCACTTACCGACCGGGCAGTGTCTCTGTAACCCCCTTACCCACTGGGCACTGTCTCTCTAACCCCCTTACCCAGTGGGCACTGTCTCTGTAACTCCCTTACCCACCGGGCAGTGTCTCTGTAACCCCTTACCCACTGGGCATGGTCTCTGTAACCCTCTTACCCACTGGGCACTGTGTCGGTAACCCTCTTACCCACCGGGTCTGTCTCTGTAACCTCTTATCCACTTGGCAGTGTCGCTGTATCCCCCTTACCCACTGGGCAGTGTCTCTGTAACCCACTTACCGACCGGGCAGTGTCTCTGTAACCCCCTTACCCACTGGGCACTGTCTCCGTAACCCCCTTACCCACTGGGCACTGTCCCTGTAACCCCCTTACCCTCTGGGCTCGGTCTCTGTAACCCCCTTACCCACTGGGCAGTGTCTCTGTAACCCCCTTACCCACTGGGCAGTGTCTCTGTAACCCCCTTACCCTCTGGGTCTATCTCTGTAACCCCCTTACCCACCGGGCAGTGTCTCTGTAACTCCCTTACCCACCGGGCAGTGTCTCTGTAACCCCCTTACCCACTGGGCACTCTCTCCATAACCCCCTTATCCACTGGGCACTGTCTCTGTCACCCCCTTACCCACCGGGCAGTGTCTCTGTAACCCCTTTACCCACTAGGCACTCTCTCTGTAACCCCCTTACTCACTGGGCAGTGTCTCTGTAACCCCCTTACCCACTGGGCAGTGTCTCTGTAACCCCTTTACCCACCGGGCAGTGTCTCTGTAACCCCCTTTCCCACTGGGCTCTGTCTCTGTAACCTCTTACCCACCGGGCACTGTCTCTGTAACCCCCTTACCCACTGGGCTCTGTCTCTGTAATCCCCTTACCCACGGGGCACTGTCTCTGTCACCCCCTTACCCACCGGGCAGTGTCTCTGTAACCCCCTTACCCACTGGGCACTGTCTCTGTAACCCCCTTACCCACTGGGCACTGTCTCTGTAACCCCCTTACCCACTGGGCACTCTCTCTGTAACCCCCTTACCCACTGGGCAGTGTCTCTGTAACCCCCTTACCCACTGGGCATTGTCTCTGTAACCCTCTTACCCACCGGCTTCTGTCTCTGTAACCTCCTTACCCACTGGGCATTGTCGCTGTAACCCCCTTACCCACTGGGCACTCTCTCTGTAACCCCCTTACCCACCGGGCAGTGACTCTGAAACCCCCTTACCCACTGGGCACTGTCTCTGTAACCCCCTTTACCACTGGGCACTGTCTCTGTAACCTCCTTACACACCGGCCAGTGTCTCTGTAACCCCTTACGCACCGGGCAGTGTCTCTGTAACCCACTTACCGACCGGACAGTGTCTCTGAAACCCCCTTACCCACTGGGCACTGTCTCTGTAACCCCCTTACCCACTGGGCACTCTCTCTGTAACCCCCTTACCCACTGGGCAGTGTCTCTGTAACCCCCTTACCCACTGGGCATTGTCGCTGTAACCCCCTTACCCACCGGGCAGTGTCTCTGTAACCCCCTTACCCACTGGACAGTGTCTCTATCACCCCCTTACCCACTGGGCTCTCTCTCTGTAACCCCCTTACCCACTGGGCACTGTCTCTGTAAACCCCTTACCCACCGGGCACTGTCTCTCTCACCCCCTTACCCACGGGGCTCTGTCTTTGTAACCCCCTTACCCGCTGGGCTCTGTCTCTGTAACCCCCTTACACACCGGGCAGTGTCTCTGTAACCCCCTTACACACGGGGCACTGTCTCTCTAACCCCTTACCCACGGAGCTCTGTCTCTCTCACCCCCTTACCCACGGGGCTCTGTCTCTATAACCCCCTAACCCTCTGGGCAGTGTCTCTGTAAACCCCTTACCCACTGGGCATGGTCTCTGTAACCCCCCTAAACTCCTGGGCAGTGTTTCTGTAACCCCTTTACCCACCGGGCTCTATCTCTGTAAACCCCTAACCCTCTGGGCAGTGTCTCTGTAAACCCCTTACCCACCGGGCAGTGTCTCTGTAACCCCCTTACCCACTGGGCAGTGTCTCTGTAACCCCCTTACCCACTGGGCAGTGTCTCTGTAACCCCCTTCCCCACTGGGCACTGTCTCTGTAACCCCATTACCCACTGGGCCCTGTCTCTATAGCCCCCTTACCCACCGGCCAGTGTCTCTGTAACCCCCTTACGCTCTGGGCTCTGTCTCTGTAACACCCTTACAAACCGGGCACTCTCTCTGTAACCCCCTTACCCACCGGGCAGTGTCTCTGTAACCCCCTTACCCACTGGGCATTGTCTCTGTAACCCCCTTACCCTCTGGGCTCTGTCTCTGTAACTCCCTTACCCACCGGGCAGTGTCTCTGTAACCCCCTTACCCACTGAGCACTCTCTCTGTAACCCCCTTACCCACGGGGCACTGTCTCTGTAACCCCCTTACCTACTGGGCATTGTCTCTGTCACCCCCTTACCCACTGGGCAGTGTCTCTGTAACCTCCTTACCCACCGGGTAGTGTCTCTGTAACACCCTTACCCACCGGGCAGTGTCTTTTTAAGCCCCTTATCCACCGGGCAGTGTCTCTGTCACCCCCTTCCCGACCGGGAAGTGTCTCTGTAACCCCCTTACCCACTGGGCAGCGTCTCTGTAACCACTTTACCCACCGGGCAGTGTCTCTGTAACCCCCTTTCCCACTGGGCAGTGTCTCTGTAACCCCCTTACCCACGGGGCACTGTCTCTGTCACCCCCTTACCCACCGGGCAGTGTCTCTGTAACCCCCTTACCCACCGGGCAGTGTCTCTGTAACCCACTTACCGACCGGGCAGTGTCTCTGAAACCCCCTTACCCACTGGGCACTGTCTCTGTAACCCCCTTACCCACTGGGCACTGTCTCTGTAACCTCCTTACACACCGGGCAGTGTCTCTGTAACCCCCTTACCCACCAGGCAGTGTCTCTGTAACCCACTTACCGACCGGGCAGTGTCTCTGAAACCCCCTTACCCACTGGGCACTCTCTCTGTAACCCCCTTACCCACTGGACAGTGTCTCTGTAACCTCCTTACCCACCGGGCAATGTCTCTGTAATACCCTTACCCACCGGGCAGTGTCTTTGTAACCCCCTTATCCACCGGGCAGTGTCTCTGTCTCCCCCTTACCGACCGGGAAGTGTCTCTGTAACCCCCTTACCCACTGGGCTGTGTCTCTGTAACCTCCTTACCCACTGGGCATTGTCTCTGTAACCCCCTTACCCTCTGGGCACTGTCTCTGTAACTCCCTTACCCACCGGGCAGTGTCTCTGTAAACCCCTTACCCACTGGGCATGGTCTCTGTAACCCTCTTACCCACCGGGCACTGTGTCTGTAACCGCCTTACACACTCGGCAGTGTCTCTGTAACTCCCTTACCCACCGGGTCTGTCTCTGTAACCTCTTATACACTTGGCAGTGTCTCTGTATGCCTCTTATCCACTGGGCAGTGTCTCTGTAACCCACTTACCGACCGGGCAGTGTCTCTGTAACCCCCTTACCCACTGGGCACTGTCTCTGTAATCCCCTTACCCACTGGGCACTGTCTCTGTAACCCCCTTACCCTCTGGGCTCGGTCTCTGTAACCCCCTTAGCCACCGGGCTCTGTCTCTGTAACCCCCTTAACCTCTGGGCTCTGTCTATGTAACCCCCTTACCCACTTGGCAGTGTCTCTGTAACCCCCTTACCCACCGGGCAGTGTCTCTGTAACCCCCTTACACACCGGGCAGTGTCTCTGTCACCCCTTTACCCACCGAGCAGTGTCTCTGTAACCCCCTTACCCACTGGGCAGTGTCTCTGTAAGCCCCTTACCTACTGGGCAGTGTCTCTGTAACCACCTTACCTACTGGGCAGTGTCTCTGTAACCCCCTTACCCACCGGGCACTGTCTCTGTAACCCCCTTACCCACCGGGCTGTCTCTGTAAGCCCCTTGCCCACTGGGCAGTGTCTCTGTAAGCCCCTTACCTACTGGGCAGTGTCTCTGTAACCCCCTTACCCACCGGGCAGTGTCTCTGTAACCCCCTTTCCCACTGGGCACTGTCTCTGTAACCCCCTTACCCACCGGGCTCTGTCTCTGTAACCCCCTTACACACTGGGCTCTGTCTCTGTAACCCCCTTACGCACTGGGCTCTGTCTCTGTAACCCTCTTACCCACCGGGCTCTGTCTCTGTAACCCCCTTACCCACTGGGCACAGTCTCTGTAACCCCCTTACCCACCGGGCTCTGTCTCTGTAACCCCCTTACCCACTGGGCACTGTCTCTGTAACCCCCTTAACCACTGGGCACAGTCTCTGTAACCCCCTTACCCACTGGGCGTTGTCTCTGTAACCCCTTACCCACCGGGCTCTGTCTCTGTAACCTCTTATCCACTTGGCAGTGTCTCTGTATCTCCCTTACCCACTGGGCAGTGTCTCTGTAACCCACTTACTGACCGGGCAGTGTCTCTGTAACCCCCTTACCCACTGGGCACTGTCTCTCTAACCCCCTTACCCAGTGGGCACTGTCTCTGTAACTCCCTTACCCACCGGGCAGTGTCTCTGTAACCCCTTACCCACTGGGCATGGTCTCTGTAACCCTCTTACCCACTGGGCACTGTGTCGGTAACCCTCTTACCCACCGGGTCTGTCTCTGTAACCTCTTATCCACTTGGCAGTGTCGCTGTATCCCCCTTACCCACTGGGCAGTGTCTCTGTAACCCACTTACCGACCGGGCAGTGTCTCTGTAACCCCCTTACCCACTGGGCACTGTCTCCGTAACCCCCTTACCCACTGGGCACTGTCCCTGTAACCCCCTTACCCTCTGGGCTCGGTCTCTGTAACCCCCTTACCCACTGGGCAGTGTCTCTGTAACCCCCTTACCCACTGGGCAGTGTCTCTGTAACCCCCTTACCCTCTGGGTCTATCTCTGTAACCCCCTTACCCACCGGGCAGTGTCTCTGTAACTCCCTTACCCACCGGGCAGTGTCTCTGTTACCCCCTTACCCACTGGGCACTCTCTCCATAACCCCCTTATCCACTGGGCACTGTCTCTGTCACCCCCTTACCCACCGGGCAGTGTCTCTGTAACCCCTTTACCCACTAGGCACTCTCTCTGTAACCCCCTTACTCACTGGGCAGTGTCTCTGTAACCCCCTTACCCACTGGGCAGTGTCTCTGTAACCCCTTTACCCACCGGGCAGTGTCTCTGTAACCCCCTTTCCCACTGGGCTCTGTCTCTGTAACCTCTTACCCACCGGGCACTGTCTCTGTAACCCCCTTACCCACTGGGCTCTGTCTCTGTAATCCCCTTACCCACGGGGCACTGTCTCTGTCACCCCCTTACCCACCGGGCAGTGTCTCTGTAACCCCCTTACCCACTGGGCACTGTCTCTGTAACCCCCTTACCCACTGGGCACTGTCTCTGTAACCCCCTTACCCACTGGGCACTCTCTCTGTAACCCCCTTACCCACTGGGCAGTGTCTCTGTAACCCCCTTACCCACTGGGCATTGTCTCTGTAACCCTCTTACCCACCGGCTTCTGTCTCTGTAACCTCCTTACCCACTGGGCATTGTCGCTGTAACCCCCTTACCCACTGGGCACTCTCTCTGTAACCCCCTTACCCACCGGGCAGTGACTCTGAAACCCCCTTACCCACTGGGCACTGTCTCTGTAACCCCCTTTACCACTGGGCACTGTCTCTGTAACCTCCTTACACACCGGCCAGTGTCTCTGTAACCCCTTACGCACCGGGCAGTGTCTCTGTAACCCACTTACCGACCGGGCAGTGTCTCTGAAACCCCCTTACCCACTGGGCACTGTCTCTGTAACCCCCTTACCCACTGGGCACTCTCTCTGTAACCCCCTTACCCACTGGGCAGTGTCTCTGTAACCCCCTTACCCACTGGGCATTGTCGCTGTAACCCCCTTACCCACCGGGCAGTGTCTCTGTAACCCCCTTACCCACTGGACAGTGTCTCTATCACCCCCTTACCCACTGGGCTCTCTCTCTGTAACCCCCTTACCCACTGGGCACTGTCTCTGTAAACCCCTTACCCACCGGGCACTGTCTCTCTCACCCCCTTACCCACGGGGCTCTGTCTTTGTAACCCCCTTACCCGCTGGGCTCTGTCTCTGTAACCCCCTTACACACCGGGCAGTGTCTCTGTAACCCCCTTACACACGGGGCACTGTCTCTCTAACCCCTTACCCACGGAGCTCTGTCTCTCTCACCCCCTTACCCACGGGGCTCTGTCTCTATAACCCCCTAACCCTCTGGGCAGTGTCTCTGTAAACCCCTTACCCACTGGGCATGGTCTCTGTAACCCCCCTAAACTCCTGGGCAGTGTTTCTGTAACCCCTTTACCCACCGGGCTCTATCTCTGTAAACCCCTAACCCTCTGGGCAGTATCTCTGTAAACCCCTTACCCACCGGGCAGTGTCTCTGTAACCCCCTTACCCACTGGGCAGTGTCTCTGTAACCCCCTTACCCACTGGGCAGTGTCTCTGTAACCCCCTTCCCCACTGGGCACTGTCTCTGTAACCCCATTACCCACTGGGCCCTGTCTCTATAGCCCCCTTACCCACCGGCCAGTGTCTCTGTAACCCCCTTACGCTCTGGGCTCTGTCTCTGTAACACCCTTACAAACCGGGCACTCTCTCTGTAACCCCCTTACCCACCGGGCAGTGTCTCTGTAACCCCCTTACCCACTGGGCATTGTCTCTGTAACCCCCTTACCCTCTGGGCTCTGTCTCTGTAACTCCCTTACCCACCGGGCAGTGTCTCTGTAACCCCCTTACCCACTGAGCACTCTCTCTGTAACCCCCTTACCCACGGGGCACTGTCTCTGTAACCCCCTTACCTACTGGGCATTGTCTCTGTCACCCCCTTACCCACTGGGCAGTGTCTCTGTAACCTCCTTACCCACCGGGTAGTGTCTCTGTAACACCCTTACCCACCGGGCAGTGTCTTTTTAAGCCCCTTATCCACCGGGCAGTGTCTCTGTCACCCCCTTCCCGACCGGGAAGTGTCTCTGTAACCCCCTTACCCACTGGGCAGCGTCTCTGTAACCCCTTTACCCACCGGGCAGTGTCTCTGTAACCCCCTTTCCCACTGGGCAGTGTCTCTGTAACCCCCTTACCCACGGGGCACTGTCTCTGTCACCCCCTTACCCACCGGGCAGTGTCTCTGTAACCCCCTTACCCACCGGGCAGTGTCTCTGTAACCCACTTACCGACCGGGCAGTGTCTCTGAAACCCCCTTACCCACTGGGCACTGTCTCTGTAACCCCCTTACCCACTGGGCACTGTCTCTGTAACCTCCTTACACACCGGGCAGTGTCTCTGTAACCCCCTTACCCACCGGGCAGTGTCTCTGTAACCCACTTACCGACCGGGCAGTGTCTCTGAAACCCCCTTACCCACTGGGCACTCTCTCTGTAACCCCCTTACCCACTGGACAGTGTCTCTGTAACCTCCTTACCCACCGGGCAATGTCTCTGTAATACCCTTACCCACCGGGCAGTGTCTTTGTAACCCCCTTATCCACCGGGCAGTGTCTCTGTCTCCCCCTTACCGACCGGGAAGTGTCTCTGTAACCCCCTTACCCACTGGGCTGTGTCTCTGTAACCTCCTTACCCACTGGGCATTGTCTCTGTAACCCCCTTACCCTCTGGGCACTGTCTCTGTAACTCCCTTACCCACCGGGCAGTGTCTCTGTAAACCCCTTACCCACTGGGCATGGTCTCTGTAACCCTCTTACCCACCGGGCACTGTGTCTGTAACCGCCTTACACACTCGGCAGTGTCTCTGTAACTCCCTTACCCACCGGGTCTGTCTCTGTAACCTCTTATACACTTGGCAGTGTCTCTGTATGCCTCTTATCCACTGGGCAGTGTCTCTGTAACCCACTTACCGACCGGGCAGTGTCTCTGTAATCCCCTTACCCACTGGGCACTGTCTCTGTAACCCCCTTACCCTCTGGGCTCGGTCTCTGTAACCCCCTTAGCCACCGGGCTCTGTCTCTGTAACCCCCTTAACCTCTGGGCTCTGTCTATGTAACCCCCTTACCCACTTGGCAGTGTCTCTGTAACCCCCTTACCCACCGGGCAGTGTCTCTGTAACCCCCTTACACACCGGGCTCTGTCTCTGTCACCCCTTTACCCACCGAGCAGTGTCTCTGTAACCCCCTTACCCACTGGGCAGTGTCTCTGTAAGCCCCTTACCTACTGGGCAGTGTCTCTGTAACCACCTTACCTACTGGGCAGTGTCTCTGTAACCCCCTTACCCACCGGGCACTGTCTCTGTAACCCCCTTACCCACCGGGCTGTCTCTGTAAGCCCCTTGCCCACTGGGCAGTGTCTCTGTAAGCCCCTTACCTACTGGGCAGTGTCTCTGTAACCCCCTTACCCACCGGGCAGTGTCTCTGTAACCCCCTTTCCCACTGGGCACTGTCTCTGTAACCCCCTTACCCACCGGGCTCTGTCTCTGTAACCCCCTTACACACTGGGCTCTGTCTCTGTAACCCCCTTACGCACTGGGCTCTGTCTCTGTAACCCTCTTACCCACCGGGCTCTGTCTCTGTAACCCCCTTACCCACTGGGCACAGTCTCTGTAACCCCCTTACCCACCGGGCTCTGTCTCTGTAACCCCCTTACCCACTGGGCACAGTCTCTGTAACCCCCTTACACACTGGGCATAGTCTCTGTAACCCCCTTACCAACCGGGCAGTGTCTCTGTAACCCCCTTACCCACTGGGCTCTGTCTCTGTAACCCCCTTACCCACCGGGAACTGTCTCTTGAACCCCCTTACCCACCGGGCAGTGTCTCTGCAACCCCCTTACCCACCGGGAACTGTCTCTGGAACCCCCTTACCCACCGGGCAGTGTCTCTGTCACCCCCCTAACCCACAAGGCTCTGTCTCTGTAACCCCCTTATCCACTGCGCAGTGTCTCTGTAACCCCCTTACCCACCGGGCATTGTCTCTGTAAACCCCTTACCCACTGGGCACAGTCTCTGAAACCCCCTTAACCACTGGGCACAGTCTCTGTAACCCCCTTACCCACTGGTATCTGTCTCTGTAACCCCCTTAACAACCGGGCATTGTCTCTGTAACCCCCTTACCCACCGGGCTCTGTCTCTGTAACCTCTTACCCACTTGGCAGTGTCTCTGTATCCCCCTTACCCACTGGGCACTCTCTCTGTAACCCCCTTACCCACTGGGCACTGTCTCTGTAACCCCCTTACCCACTGGGCTCTGTCTCTGTAACCCCCTTACCCACTGGGCACTGTCTCTGTAACCCCCTTACCCACTGGGCACTCTCTCTGTAACCCCCTTACCCACTGGGCACTCTCTCTGTAACCCCCTTACCCACTGGGCTCTGTTTCTGTAACCCCCTTACCCACCGGGCAGTGTCTCTGTTACCCCCTTACCCACGTGGCACTCTCTCTGTAACCCCCTAACCCACGGGGCACTGTCTCTGTCACCCCCTTACCCACTGGGCAGTGTCTCTGTTACCCCCTTATCCACTGGGCAATCTCTCTGTAACCACCTTACCCACTGGGCTCTGACTCAGTAACCCCCTTACCTACTGGGCAGTGTCTCTGTAACCCCCTTACACACCGGGCAGTGTCTCTGTAACCCCCTTACCCACCGGGCAGTGTCTCTGTAACCCACTTACCGACCGGGCAGTGTCTCTGAAACCCCCTTACCCACTGGGCACTCTCTCTGTAACCCCCTTACCCACTGGACAGTGTCTCTGTAACCTCCTTACCCACCGGGCAATGTCTCTGTAATACCCTTACCCACCGGGCAGTGTCTTTGTAACCCCCTTATCCACCGGGCAGTGTCTCTGTCTCCCCCTTACCGACCGGGAAGTGTCTCTGTAACCCCCTTACCCACTGGGCTGTGTCTCTGTAACCTCCTTACCCACTGGGCATTGTCTCTGTAACCCCCTTACCCTCTGGGCACTGTCTCTGTAACTCCCTTACCCACCGGGCAGTGTCTCTGTAAACCCCTTACCCACTGGGCATGGTCTCTGTAACCCTCTTACCCACCGGGCACTGTGTCTGTAACCGCCTTACACACTCGGCAGTGTCTCTGTAACTCCCTTACCCACCGGGTCTGTCTCTGTAACCTCTTATACACTTGGCAGTGTCTCTGTATGCCTCTTATCCACTGGGCAGTGTCTCTGTAACCCACTTACCGACCGGGCAGTGTCTCTGTAACCCCCTTACCCACTGGGCACTGTCTCTGTAATCCCCTTACCCACTGGGCACTGTCTCTGTAACCCCCTTACCCTCTGGGCTCGGTCTCTGTAACCCCCTTAGCCACCGGGCTCTGTCTCTGTAACCCCCTTAACCTCTGGGCTCTGTCTATGTAACCCCCTTACCCACTTGGCAGTGTCTCTGTAACCCCCTTACCCACCGGGCAGTGTCTCTGTAACCCCCTTACACACCGGGCTCTGTCTCTGTCACCCCTTTACCCACCGAGCAGTGTCTCTGTAACCCCCTTACCCACTGGGCAGTGTCTCTGTAAGCCCCTTACCTACTGGGCAGTGTCTCTGTAACCACCTTACCTACTGGGCAGTGTCTCTGTAACCCCCTTACCCACCGGGCACTGTCTCTGTAACCCCCTTACCCACCGGGCTGTCTCTGTAAGCCCCTTGCCCACTGGGCAGTGTCTCTGTAAGCCCCTTACCTACTGGGCAGTGTCTCTGTAACCCCCTTACCCACCGGGCAGTGTCTCTGTAACCCCCTTTCCCACTGGGCACTGTCTCTGTAACCCCCTTACCCACCGGGCTCTGTCTCTGTAACCCCCTTACACACTGGGCTCTGTCTCTGTAACCCCCTTACGCACTGGGCTCTGTCTCTGTAACCCTCTTACCCACCGGGCTCTGTCTCTGTAACCCCCTTACCCACTGGGCACAGTCTCTGTAACCCCCTTACCCACCGGGCTCTGTCTCTGTAACCCCCTTACCCACTGGGCACAGTCTCTGTAACCCCCTTACACACTGGGCATAGTCTCTGTAACCCCCTTACCAACCGGGCAGTGTCTCTGTAACCCCCTTACCCACTGGGCTCTGTCTCTGTAACCCCCTTACCCACCGGGAACTGTCTCTTGAACCCCCTTACCCACCGGGCAGTGTCTCTGCAACCCCCTTACCCACCGGGAACTGTCTCTGGAACCCCCTTACCCACCGGGCAGTGTCTCTGTCACCCCCCTAACCCACAAGGCTCTGTCTCTGTAACCCCCTTATCCACTGCGCAGTGTCTCTGTAACCCCCTTACCCACCGGGCATTGTCTCTGTAAACCCCTTAACAACCGGGCATTGTCTCTGTAACCCCCTTACCCACCGGGCTCTGTCTCTGTAACCTCTTACCCACTTGGCAGTGTCTCTGTATCCCCCTTACCCACTGGGCACTCTCTCTGTAACCCCCTTACCCACTGGGCACTGTCTCTGTAACCCCCTTACCCACTGGGCTCTGTCTCTGTAACCCCCTTACCCACTGGGCACTGTCTCTGTAACCCCCTTACCCACTGGGCACTCTCTCTGTAACCCCCTTACCCACTGGGCACTCTCTCTGTAACCCCCTTACCCACTGGGCTCTGTTTCTGTAACCCCCTTACCCACCGGGCAGTGTCTCTGTTACCCCCTTACCCACGTGGCACTCTCTCTGTAACCCCCTAACCCACGGGGCACTGTCTCTGTCACCCCCTTACCCACTGGGCAGTGTCTCTGTTACCCCCTTATCCACTGGGCAATCTCTCTGTAACCACCTTACCCACTGGGCTCTGACTCAGTAACCCCCTTACCTACTGGGCAGTGTCTCTGTAACCCCCTTACCCACCGGGCAGTGTCTCTGTAACCCCCCTAACCCACTGGGCTCTGCCTCTGTAACCCCCTTATCCAACGGTCACTGTCTCTGTAAACCCCTTACCCATTGGGCACTGTCTCTGTAACCCCCTTAACCACTGGGCACAGTCTCTGTAACCCCCTTATCCAACGGTCACTGTCTCTGTAAACCCCTTACCCACTGGGCACTGTCTCTGTAACCCCCTTACCCACTGGGCACTGTCTCTGTAAGTCCCTTACCCACCGGGCAGTGACTCTGTAAACCCCTTACCCACTGGGCATGGTCTCTGTAACCCTCTTACCCACCGGGCACTGTCTCTGTAAACCCCTTACCCACTGGGCATGGTCTCTGTAACCCTCTTACACACTGGGCAGTGTCTCTGTAACTCCCTTACCCACCGGGTCTGTCTCTGTAACCTCTTATCCACTTGGCAGTGTCGCTGTATGCCCTTATCCACTGGGCAGTGTCTCTGTTACCCACTTACCGACCGGGCAGTGTCTCTGTAACCCCTTTACCCACTAGGCACTCTCTCTGTAACCCCCTTACCCAGCGGGCAGTGTCTCTGTAACGCCCTTACCCACTGGGCACTGTCTCTGTAACCCCCTTACCCTCTGGGCTCAGTCTCTGTAACCCCCTAACCCACTGGGCAGTGTCTCTGTCACCCCCTTACCCACCGGGCAGTGTCTCTGTAACCCCTTTACCCACTAGGCACTCTCTCTGTAACCCCCTTACCCAGCGGGCAGTGTCTCTGTAACGCCCTTACCCACTGGGCACTGTCTCTGTAACCCTCTTACCAACGGGCAGTGTCTCTGTAGCCCCCTTATCGACTGGGCTCTGTTTCTGTAACCCCCTTACTCACTGGGCAGTGTCTCTGTAACCCCCTTACCCACCGGGCAGTGTTTCTGTAACCCCCTTACACACCGGGCTCTGTCTCTGTTAACCCCTTACCCACTGCGCAGTGTCTCTGTAACCCCCTTACCCACTGGGCTCTGTTCCTGTAACCCCTTTACTCACTGGGCAGTGTTTCTGTAACCCCCTTAAACACCGGGCTCTGTCTCTGTCACCCCTTTACCCACCGAGCAGTGTCTCTGTAACCCCCTTACCCACTGGGCAGTGTCTCTGTAAGCCCCTTACCTACTGGGCAGTGTCTCTGTAACCACCTTACCTACTGGGCAGTGTCTCTGTAACCCCCTTACCCACCGGGCACCATCTCTGTAACCCCCTTACCCACCGGGCTGTCTCTGTAAGCCCCTTGCCCACTGGGCAGTGTCTCTGTAAGCCCCTTACCTACTGGGCAGTGTCTCTGTAACCCCCTTACCCACCGGGCAGTGTCTCTGTAACCCCCTTTCCCACTGGGCACTGTCTCTGTAACCCCCTTACCCACCGGGCTCTGTCTCTGTAACCCCCTTACACACTGGGCTCTGTCTCTGTAACCCCCTTACGCACTGGGCTCTGTCTCTGTAACCCTCTTACCCACCGGGCTCTGTCTCTGTAACCCCCTTACCCACTGGGCACAGTCTCTGTAACCCCCTTACCCACCGGGCTCTGTCTCTGTAACCCCCTTACCCACTGGGCACTGTCTCTGTAACCCCCTTAACCACTGGGCACAGTCTCTGTAACCCCCTTACCCACTGGGCGTTGTCTCTGTAACCCCTTACCCACCGGGCTCTGTCTCTGTAACCTCTTATCCACTTGGCAGTGTCTCTGTATCTCCCTTACCCACTGGGCAGTGTCTCTGTAACCCACTTACCGACCGGGCAGTGTCTCTGTAACCCCCTTACCCACTGGGCACTGTCTCTCTAACCCCCTTACCCAGTGGGCACTGTCTCTGTAACTCCCTTACCCACCGGGCAGTGTCTCTGTAACCCCTTACCCACTGGGCATGGTCTCTGTAACCCTCTTACCCACTGGGCACTGTGTCGGTAACCCTCTTACCCACCGGGTCTGTCTCTGTAACCTCTTATCCACTTGGCAGTGTCGCTGTATCCCCCTTACCCACTGGGCAGTGTCTCTGTAACCCACTTACCGACCGGGCAGTGTCTCTGTAACCCCCTTACCCACTGGGCACTGTCTCCGTAACCCCCTTACCCACTGGGCACTGTCCCTGTAACCCCCTTACCCTCTGGGCTCGGTCTCTGTAACCCCCTTACCCACTGGGCAGTGTCTCTGTAACCCCCTTACCCACTGGGCAGTGTCTCTGTAACCCCCTTACCCTCTGGGTCTATCTCTGTAACCCACTTACCCACCGGGCAGTGTCTCTGTAACTCCCTTACCCACCGGGCAGTGTCTCTGTTACCCCCTTACCCACTGGGCACTCTCTCCATAACCCCCTTATCCACTGGGCACTGTCTCTGTCACCCCCTTACCCACCGGGCAGTGTCTCTGTAACCCCTTTACCCACTAGGCACTCTCTCTGTAACCCCCTTACTCACTGGGCAGTGTCTCTGTAACCCCCTTACCCACTGGGCAGTGTCTCTGTAACCCCTTTACCCACCGGGCAGTGTCTCTGTAACCCCCTTTCCCACTGGGCTCTGTCTCTGTAACCTCTTACCCACCGGGCACTGTCTCTGTAACCCCCTTACCCACTGGGCTCTGTCTCTGTAATCCCCTTACCCACGGGGCACTGTCTCTGTCACCCCCTTACCCACCGGGCAGTGTCTCTGTAACCCCCTTACCCACTGGGCACTGTCTCTGTAACCCCCTTACCCACTGGGCACTGTCTCTGTAACCCCCTTACCCACTGGGCACTCTCTCTGTAACCCCCTTACCCACTGGGCAGTGTCTCTGTAACCCCCTTACCCACTGGGCATTGTCTCTGTAACCCTCTTACCCACCGGCTTCTGTCTCTGTAACCTCCTTACCCACTGGGCATTGTCGCTGTAACCCCCTTACCCACTGGGCACTCTCTCTGTAACCCCCTTACCCACCGGGCAGTGACTCTGAAACCCCCTTACCCACTGGGCACTGTCTCTGTAACCCCCTTTACCACTGGGCACTGTCTCTGTAACCTCCTTACACACCGGCCAGTGTCTCTGTAACCCCTTACGCACCGGGCAGTGTCTCTGTAACCCACTTACCGACCGGGCAGTGTCTCTGAAACCCCCTTACCCACTGGGCACTGTCTCTGTAACCCCCTTACCCACTGGGCACTCTCTCTGTAACCCCCTTACCCACTGGGCAGTGTCTCTGTAACCCCCTTACCCACTGGGCATTGTCGCTGTAACCCCCTTACCCACCGGGCAGTGTCTCTGTAACCCCCTTACCCACTGGACAGTGTCTCTATCACCCCCTTACCCACTGGGCTCTCTCTCTGTAACCCCCTTACCCACTGGGCACTGTCTCTGTAAACCCCTTACCCACCGGGCACTGTCTCTCTCACCCCCTTACCCACGGGGCTCTGTCTTTGTAACCCCCTTACCCGCTGGGCTCTGTCTCTGTAACCCCCTTACACACCGGGCAGTGTCTCTGTAACCCCCTTACACACGGGGCACTGTCTCTCTAACCCCTTACCCACGGAGCTCTGTCTCTCTCACCCCCTTACCCACGGGGCTCTGTCTCTATAACCCCCTAACCCTCTGGGCAGTGTCTCTGTAAACCCCTTACCCACTGGGCATGGTCTCTGTAACCCCCCTAAACTCCTGGGCAGTGTTTCTGTAACCCCTTTACCCACCGGGCTCTATCTCTGTAAACCCCTAACCCTCTGGGCAGTATCTCTGTAAACCCCTTACCCACCGGGCAGTGTCTCTGTAACCCCCTTACCCACTGGGCAGTGTCTCTGTAACCCCCTTACCCACTGGGCAGTGTCTCTGTAACCCCCTTCCCCACTGGGCACTGTCTCTGTAACCCCATTACCCACTGGGCCCTGTCTCTATAGCCCCCTTACCCACCGGCCAGTGTCTCTGTAACCCCCTTACGCTCTGGGCTCTGTCTCTGTAACACCCTTACAAACCGGGCACTCTCTCTGTAACCCCCTTACCCACCGGGCAGTGTCTCTGTAACCCCCTTACCCACTGGGCATTGTCTCTGTAACCCCCTTACCCTCTGGGCTCTGTCTCTGTAACTCCCTTACCCACCGGGCAGTGTCTCTGTAACCCCCTTACCCACTGAGCACTCTCTCTGTAACCCCCTTACCCACGGGGCACTGTCTCTGTAACCCCCTTACCTACTGGGCATTGTCTCTGTCACCCCCTTACCCACTGGGCAGTGTCTCTGTAACCTCCTTACCCACCGGGTAGTGTCTCTGTAACACCCTTACCCACCGGGCAGTGTCTTTTTAAGCCCCTTATCCACCGGGCAGTGTCTCTGTCACCCCCTTCCCGACCGGGAAGTGTCTCTGTAACCCCCTTACCCACTGGGCAGCGTCTCTGTAACCCCTTTACCCACCGGGCAGTGTCTCTGTAACCCCCTTTCCCACTGGGCAGTGTCTCTGTAACCCCCTTACCCACGGGGCACTGTCTCTGTCACCCCCTTACCCACCGGGCAGTGTCTCTGTAACCCCCTTACCCACCGGGCAGTGTCTCTGTAACCCACTTACCGACCGGGCAGTGTCTCTGAAACCCCCTTACCCACTGGGCACTGTCTCTGTAACCCCCTTACCCACTGGGCACTGTCTCTGTAACCTCCTTACACACCGGGCAGTGTCTCTGTAACCCCCTTACCCACCGGGCAGTGTCTCTGTAACCCACTTACCGACCGGGCAGTGTCTCTGAAACCCCCTTACCCACTGGGCACTCTCTCTGTAACCCCCTTACCCACTGGACAGTGTCTCTGTAACCTCCTTACCCACCGGGCAATGTCTCTGTAATACCCTTACCCACCGGGCAGTGTCTTTGTAACCCCCTTATCCACCGGGCAGTGTCTCTGTCTCCCCCTTACCGACCGGGAAGTGTCTCTGTAACCCCCTTACCCACTGGGCTGTGTCTCTGTAACCTCCTTACCCACTGGGCATTGTCTCTGTAACCCCCTTACCCTCTGGGCACTGTCTCTGTAACTCCCTTACCCACCGGGCAGTGTCTCTGTAAACCCCTTACCCACTGGGCATGGTCTCTGTAACCCTCTTACCCACCGGGCACTGTGTCTGTAACCGCCTTACACACTCGGCAGTGTCTCTGTAACTCCCTTACCCACCGGGTCTGTCTCTGTAACCTCTTATACACTTGGCAGTGTCTCTGTATGCCTCTTATCCACTGGGCAGTGTCTCTGTAACCCACTTACCGACCGGGCAGTGTCTCTGTAACCCCCTTACCCACTGGGCACTGTCTCTGTAATCCCCTTACCCACTGGGCACTGTCTCTGTAACCCCCTTACCCTCTGGGCTCGGTCTCTGTAACCCCCTTAGCCACCGGGCTCTGTCTCTGTAACCCCCTTAACCTCTGGGCTCTGTCTATGTAACCCCCTTACCCACTTGGCAGTGTCTCTGTAACCCCCTTACCCACCGGGCAGTGTCTCTGTAACCCCCTTACACACCGGGCAGTGTCTCTGTCACCCCTTTACCCACCGAGCAGTGTCTCTGTAACCCCCTTACCCACTGGGCAGTGTCTCTGTAAGCCCCTTACCCACTGGGCAGTGTCTCTGTAAGCCCCTTACCTACTGGGCAGTGTCTCTGTAACCCCCTTACCCACCGGGCATTGTCTCTGTAACCCCCTTTCCCACTGGGCACTGTCTCTGTAACCCCCTTACCCACCGGGCTCTGTCTCTGTAACCCCCTTACACACTGGGCTCTGTCTCTGTAACCCCCTTACGCACTGGGCTCTGTCTCTGTAACCCTCTTACCCACCGGGCTCTGTCTCTGTAACCCCCTTACCCACTGGGCACAGTCTCTGTAACCCCCTTACCCACCGGGCTCTGTCTCTGTAACCCCCTTACCCACTGGGCACAGTCTCTGTAACCCCCTTACACACTGGGCATAGTCTCTGTAACCCCCTTACCAACCGGGCAGTGTCTCTGTAACCCCCTTACCCACTGGGCTCTGTCTCTGTAACCCCCTTACCCACCGGGAACTGTCTCTTGAACCCCCTTACCCACCGGGCAGTGTCTCTGCAACCCCCTTACCCACCGGGAACTGTCTCTGGAACCCCCTTACCCACCGGGCAGTGTCTCTGTCACCCCCCTAACCCACAAGGCTCTGTCTCTGTAACCCCCTTATCCACTGGGCACAGTCTCTGAAACCCCCTTAACCACTGGGCACAGTCTCTGTAACCCCCTTACCCACTGGTATCTGTCTCTGTAACCCCCTTAACAACCGGGCATTGTCTCTGTAACCCCCTTACCCACCGGGCTCTGTCTCTGTAACCTCTTACCCACTTGGCAGTGTCTCTGTATCCCCCTTACCCACTGGGCACTCTCTCTGTAACCCCCTTACCCACTGGGCACTGTCTCTGTAACCCCCTTACCCACTGGGCTCTGTCTCTGTAACCCCCTTACCCACTGGGCACTGTCTCTGTAACCCCCTTACCCACTGGGCACTCTCTCTGTAACCCCCTTACCCACTGGGCTCTGTTTCTGTAACCCCCTTACCCACCGGGCAGTGTCTCTGTTACCCCCTTACCCACGTGGCACTCTCTCTGTAACCCCCTAACCCACGGGGCACTGTCTCTGTCACCCCCTTACCCACCGGGCAGTGTCTCTGTTACCCCCTTATCCACTGGGCAATCTCTCTGTAACCACCTTACCCACTGGGCTCTGACTCAGTAACCCCCTTACCTACTGGGCAGTGTCTCTGTAACCCCCTTACCCACCGGGCAGTGTCTCTGTAACCCCCCTAACCCACTGGGCTCTGCCTCTGTAACCCCCTTATCCAACGGTCACTGTCTCTGTAAACCCCTTACCCATTGGGCACTGTCTCTGTAACCCCCTTAACCACTGGGCACAGTCTCTGTAACCCCCTTATCCAACGGTCACTGTCTCTGTAAACCCCTTACCCACTGGGCACTGTCTCTGTAACCCCCTTACCCACTGGGCACTGTCTCTGTAAGTCCCTTACCCACCGGGCAGTGACTCTGTAAACCCCTTACCCACTGGGCATGGTCTCTGTAACCCTCTTACCCACCGGGCACTGTCTCTGTAAACCCCTTACCCACTGGGCATGGTCTCTGTAACCCTCTTACACACTGGGCAGTGTCTCTGTAACTCCCTTACCCACCGGGTCTGTCTCTGTAACCTCTTATCCACTTGGCAGTGTCGCTGTATGCCCTTATCCACTGGGCAGTGTCTCTGTTACCCACTTACCGACCGGGCTCTGTCTCTGTAACCCCCTTACCCACTGGGCACTGTCTCTGTAACCCCCTTAACCACTGGGCACAGTCTCTGTAACCCCCTTACCCACTGGGCGTTGTCTCTGTAACCCCTTACCCACCGGGCTCTGTCTCTGTAACCTCTTATCCACTTGGCAGTGTCTCTGTATCTCCCTTACCCACTGGGCAGTGTCTCTGTAACCCACTTACCGACCGGGCAGTGTCTCTGTAACCCCCTTACCCACTGGGCACTGTCTCTCTAACCCCCTTACCCAGTGGGCACTGTCTCTGTAACTCCCTTACCCACCGGGCAGTGTCTCTGTAACCCCTTACCCACTGGGCATGGTCTCTGTAACCCTCTTACCCACTGGGCACTGTGTCGGTAACCCTCTTACCCACCGGGTCTGTCTCTGTAACCTCTTATCCACTTGGCAGTGTCGCTGTATCCCCCTTACCCACTGGGCAGTGTCTCTGTAACCCACTTACCGACCGGGCAGTGTCTCTGTAACCCCCTTACCCACTGGGCACTGTCTCCGTAACCCCCTTACCCACTGGGCACTGTCCCTGTAACCCCCTTACCCTCTGGGCTCGGTCTCTGTAACCCCCTTACCCACTGGGCAGTGTCTCTGTAACCCCCTTACCCACTGGGCAGTGTCTCTGTAACCCCCTTACCCTCTGGGTCTATCTCTGTAACCCACTTACCCACCGGGCAGTGTCTCTGTAACTCCCTTACCCACCGGGCAGTGTCTCTGTTACCCCCTTACCCACTGGGCACTCTCTCCATAACCCCCTTATCCACTGGGCACTGTCTCTGTCACCCCCTTACCCACCGGGCAGTGTCTCTGTAACCCCTTTACCCACTAGGCACTCTCTCTGTAACCCCCTTACTCACTGGGCAGTGTCTCTGTAACCCCCTTACCCACTGGGCAGTGTCTCTGTAACCCCTTTACCCACCGGGCAGTGTCTCTGTAACCCCCTTTCCCACTGGGCTCTGTCTCTGTAACCTCTTACCCACCGGGCACTGTCTCTGTAACCCCCTTACCCACTGGGCTCTGTCTCTGTAATCCCCTTACCCACGGGGCACTGTCTCTGTCACCCCCTTACCCACCGGGCAGTGTCTCTGTAACCCCCTTACCCACTGGGCACTGTCTCTGTAACCCCCTTACCCACTGGGCACTGTCTCTGTAACCCCCTTACCCACTGGGCACTCTCTCTGTAACCCCCTTACCCACTGGGCAGTGTCTCTGTAACCCCCTTACCCACTGGGCATTGTCTCTGTAACCCTCTTACCCACCGGCTTCTGTCTCTGTAACCTCCTTACCCACTGGGCATTGTCGCTGTAACCCCCTTACCCACTGGGCACTCTCTCTGTAACCCCCTTACCCACCGGGCAGTGACTCTGAAACCCCCTTACCCACTGGGCACTGTCTCTGTAACCCCCTTTACCACTGGGCACTGTCTCTGTAACCTCCTTACACACCGGCCAGTGTCTCTGTAACCCCTTACGCACCGGGCAGTGTCTCTGTAACCCACTTACCGACCGGGCAGTGTCTCTGAAACCCCCTTACCCACTGGGCACTGTCTCTGTAACCCCCTTACCCACTGGGCACTCTCTCTGTAACCCCCTTACCCACTGGGCAGTGTCTCTGTAACCCCCTTACCCACTGGGCATTGTCGCTGTAACCCCCTTACCCACCGGGCAGTGTCTCTGTAACCCCCTTACCCACTGGACAGTGTCTCTATCACCCCCTTACCCACTGGGCTCTCTCTCTGTAACCCCCTTACCCACTGGGCACTGTCTCTGTAAACCCCTTACCCACCGGGCACTGTCTCTCTCACCCCCTTACCCACGGGGCTCTGTCTTTGTAACCCCCTTACCCGCTGGGCTCTGTCTCTGTAACCCCCTTACACACCGGGCAGTGTCTCTGTAACCCCCTTACACACGGGGCACTGTCTCTCTAACCCCTTACCCACGGAGCTCTGTCTCTCTCACCCCCTTACCCACGGGGCTCTGTCTCTATAACCCCCTAACCCTCTGGGCAGTGTCTCTGTAAACCCCTTACCCACTGGGCATGGTCTCTGTAACCCCCCTAAACTCCTGGGCAGTGTTTCTGTAACCCCTTTACCCACCGGGCTCTATCTCTGTAAACCCCTCACCCTCTGGGCAGTATCTCTGTAAACCCCTTACCCACCGGGCAGTGTCTCTGTAACCCCCTTACCCACTGGGCAGTGTCTCTGTAACCCCCTTACCCACTGGGCAGTGTCTCTGTAACCCCCTTCCCCACTGGGCACTGTCTCTGTAACCCCATTACCCACTGGGCCCTGTCTCTATAGCCCCCTTACCCACCGGCCAGTGTCTCTGTAACCCCCTTACGCTCTGGGCTCTGTCTCTGTAACACCCTTACAAACCGGGCACTCTCTCTGTAACCCCCTTACCCACCGGGCAGTGTCTCTGTAACCCCCTTACCCACTGGGCATTGTCTCTGTAACCCCCTTACCCTCTGGGCTCTGTCTCTGTAACTCCCTTACCCACCGGGCAGTGTCTCTGTAACCCCCTTACCCACTGAGCACTCTCTCTGTAACCCCCTTACCCACGGGGCACTGTCTCTGTAACCCCCTTACCTACTGGGCATTGTCTCTGTCACCCCCTTACCCACTGGGCAGTGTCTCTGTAACCTCCTTACCCACCGGGTAGTGTCTCTGTAACACCCTTACCCACCGGGCAGTGTCTTTTTAAGCCCCTTATCCACCGGGCAGTGTCTCTGTCACCCCCTTCCCGACCGGGAAGTGTCTCTGTAACCCCCTTACCCACTGGGCAGCGTCTCTGTAACCCCTTTACCCACCGGGCAGTGTCTCTGTAACCCCCTTTCCCACTGGGCAGTGTCTCTGTAACCCCCTTACCCACGGGGCACTGTCTCTGTCACCCCCTTACCCACCGGGCAGTGTCTCTGTAACCCCCTTACCCACCGGGCAGTGTCTCTGTAACCCACTTACCGACCGGGCAGTGTCTCTGAAACCCCCTTACCCACTGGGCACTGTCTCTGTAACCCCCTTACCCACTGGGCACTGTCTCTGTAACCTCCTTACACACCGGGCAGTGTCTCTGTAACCCCCTTACCCACCGGGCAGTGTCTCTGTAACCCACTTACCGACCGGGCAGTGTCTCTGAAACCCCCTTACCCACTGGGCACTCTCTCTGTAACCCCCTTACCCACTGGACAGTGTCTCTGTAACCTCCTTACCCACCGGGCAATGTCTCTGTAATACCCTTACCCACCGGGCAGTGTCTTTGTAACCCCCTTATCCACCGGGCAGTGTCTCTGTCTCCCCCTTACCGACCGGGAAGTGTCTCTGTAACCCCCTTACCCACTGGGCTGTGTCTCTGTAACCTCCTTACCCACTGGGCATTGTCTCTGTAACCCCCTTACCCTCTGGGCACTGTCTCTGTAACTCCCTTACCCACCGGGCAGTGTCTCTGTAAACCCCTTACCCACTGGGCATGGTCTCTGTAACCCTCTTACCCACCGGGCACTGTGTCTGTAACCGCCTTACACACTCGGCAGTGTCTCTGTAACTCCCTTACCCACCGGGTCTGTCTCTGTAACCTCTTATACACTTGGCAGTGTCTCTGTATGCCTCTTATCCACTGGGCAGTGTCTCTGTAACCCACTTACCGACCGGGCAGTGTCTCTGTAACCCCCTTACCCACTGGGCACTGTCTCTGTAATCCCCTTACCCACTGGGCACTGTCTCTGTAACCCCCTTACCCTCTGGGCTCGGTCTCTGTAACCCCCTTAGCCACCGGGCTCTGTCTCTGTAACCCCCTTAACCTCTGGGCTCTGTCTATGTAACCCCCTTACCCACTTGGCAGTGTCTCTGTAACCCCCTTACCCACCGGGCAGTGTCTCTGTAACCCCCTTACACACCGGGCAGTGTCTCTGTCACCCCTTTACCCACCGAGCAGTGTCTCTGTAACCCCCTTACCCACTGGGCAGTGTCTCTGTAAGCCCCTTACCCACTGGGCAGTGTCTCTGTAAGCCCCTTACCTACTGGGCAGTGTCTCTGTAACCCCCTTACCCACCGGGCATTGTCTCTGTAACCCCCTTTCCCACTGGGCACTGTCTCTGTAACCCCCTTACCCACCGGGCTCTGTCTCTGTAACCCCCTTACACACTGGGCTCTGTCTCTGTAACCCCCTTACGCACTGGGCTCTGTCTCTGTAACCCTCTTACCCACCGGGCTCTGTCTCTGTAACCCCCTTACCCACTGGGCACAGTCTCTGTAACCCCCTTACCCACCGGGCTCTGTCTCTGTAACCCCCTTACCCACTGGGCACAGTCTCTGTAACCCCCTTACACACTGGGCATAGTCTCTGTAACCCCCTTACCAACCGGGCAGTGTCTCTGTAACCCCCTTACCCACTGGGCTCTGTCTCTGTAACCCCCTTACCCACCGGGAACTGTCTCTTGAACCCCCTTACCCACCGGGCAGTGTCTCTGCAACCCCCTTACCCACCGGGAACTGTCTCTGGAACCCCCTTACCCACCGGGCAGTGTCTCTGTCACCCCCCTAACCCACAAGGCTCTGTCTCTGTAACCCCCTTATCCACTGGGCACAGTCTCTGAAACCCCCTTAACCACTGGGCACAGTCTCTGTAACCCCCTTACCCACTGGTATCTGTCTCTGTAACCCCCTTAACAACCGGGCATTGTCTCTGTAACCCCCTTACCCACCGGGCTCTGTCTCTGTAACCTCTTACCCACTTGGCAGTGTCTCTGTATCCCCCTTACCCACTGGGCACTCTCTCTGTAACCCCCTTACCCACTGGGCACTGTCTCTGTAACCCCCTTACCCACTGGGCTCTGTCTCTGTAACCCCCTTACCCACTGGGCACTGTCTCTGTAACCCCCTTACCCACTGGGCACTCTCTCTGTAACCCCCTTACCCACTGGGCTCTGTTTCTGTAACCCCCTTACCCACCGGGCAGTGTCTCTGTTACCCCCTTACCCACGTGGCACTCTCTCTGTAACCCCCTAACCCACGGGGCACTGTCTCTGTCACCCCCTTACCCACCGGGCAGTGTCTCTGTTACCCCCTTATCCACTGGGCAATCTCTCTGTAACCACCTTACCCACTGGGCTCTGACTCAGTAACCCCCTTACCTACTGGGCAGTGTCTCTGTAACCCCCTTACCCACCGGGCAGTGTCTCTGTAACCCCCCTAACCCACTGGGCTCTGCCTCTGTAACCCCCTTATCCAACGGTCACTGTCTCTGTAAACCCCTTACCCATTGGGCACTGTCTCTGTAACCCCCTTAACCACTGGGCACAGTCTCTGTAACCCCCTTATCCAACGGTCACTGTCTCTGTAAACCCCTTACCCACTGGGCACTGTCTCTGTAACCCCCTTACCCACTGGGCACTGTCTCTGTAAGTCCCTTACCCACCGGGCAGTGACTCTGTAAACCCCTTACCCACTGGGCATGGTCTCTGTAACCCTCTTACCCACCGGGCACTGTCTCTGTAAACCCCTTACCCACTGGGCATGGTCTCTGTAACCCTCTTACACACTGGGCAGTGTCTCTGTAACTCCCTTACCCACCGGGTCTGTCTCTGTAACCTCTTATCCACTTGGCAGTGTCGCTGTATGCCCTTATCCACTGGGCAGTGTCTCTGTTACCCACTTACCGACCGGGCAGTGTCTCTGTAACCCCTTTACCCACTAGGCACTCTCTCTGTAACCCCCTTACCCAGCGGGCAGTGTCTCTGTAACGCCCTTACCCACTGGGCACTGTCTCTGTAACCCCCTTACCCTCTGGGCTCGGTCTCTGTAACCCCCTAACCCACTGGGCAGTGTCTCTGTCACCCCCTTACCCACCGGGCAGTGTCTCTGTAACCCCTTTACCCACTAGGCACTCTCTCTGTAACCCCCTTACCCAGCGGGCAGTGTCTCTGTAACGCCCTTACCCACTGGGCACTGTCTCTGTAACCCTCTTACCAACGGGCAGTGTCTCTGTAGCCCCCTTATCGACTGGGCTCTGTTTCTGTAACCCCCTTACTCACTGGGCAGTGTCTCTGTAACCCCCTTACCCACCGGGCAGTGTTTCTGTAACCCCCTTACACACCGGGCTCTGTCTCTGTTAACCCCTTACCCACTGGGCAGTGTCTCTGTAACCCCCTTACCCACTGGGCTCTGTTCCTGTAACCCCTTTACTCACTGGGCAGTGTTTCTGTAACCCCCTTACACACCGGGCTCTGTCTCTGTTAACCCCTTACCCACTGGGCAGTGTCTCTGTAACCCCCTTGCCCATGGGCACTGTCTCTGTAACCTCTTACCCATTGGGCAGTGTCTCTGTAACCCCTTTACCCACTGGGCTCTGTTTCTGTAACCCCCTTACTCACTGGGCAGTGTCTCTGTAACCCCCTTACCCACCGGGCTCTGTCTGTGTAAACCCCTTACCCACCGGGCAGTGTCTCTGTAACCCCCTTTCCCACTGGGCTCTGTCTCTGTAACCTCTTACCCACCGGGCACTGTCTCTGTAACCCCCTTACCCACTGGGCTCTGTCTCTGTAATCCCCTTACCCACGGGGCACTGTCTCTGTCACCCCCTTACCCACCGGGCAGTGTCTCTGTAATCCCCTTACCCACCGGGCAGTGTCTCTGTAACCCACTTACCGACCGGGCAGTGTCTCTGAAACCCCCTTACCCACTGGGCACTGTCTCTGTAACCCCCTTTACCACTGGGCACTGTCTCTGTAACCTCCTTACACACCGGGCAGTGTCTCTGTAACCCCCTTACCAACCGGGCAGTGTCTCTGTAACCCACTTACCGACCGGGCAGTGTCTCTGAAACCCCCTTACCCACTGGGCACTGTCTCTGTAACCCCCTTACCCACTGGATACTCTCTCTGTAACCCCCTTACCCACTGGGCAGTGTCTCTGTAACCCCCTTACCCACTGGGCATTGTCTCTGTAACCCTCTTACCCACCGGCTTCTGTCTCTGTAACCCCCTTACCCACTGGGCATTGTCGCTGTAACCCCCTTACCCACCGGGCAGTGTCTCTGTAACCCCCTTACACACCGGGCAGTGTCTCTATCACCCCCTTACCCACTGGGCTCTCTCTCTGTAACCCCCTTACCTACTGGGCACTTTCACTGTAACCCCCTTACCCACCGGGCACTGTCTCTCTCACCCCCTTACCCACGGGGCTCTGTCTTTGTAACCCCCTTACCCGCTGGGCTCTGTCTCTGTAACCCCCTTACACACCGGGCAGTGTCTCTGTAACCCCCTTACACACGGGGCACTGTCTCTCTCACCCCCTTACCCACGGGGCTCTATCTCTCTCACCCCCTTACCCACGGGGCTCTGTCTCTGTAACCCCCTAACCCTCTGGGCAGTGTCTCTGTAAACCCCTTACCCACTGGGCATGGTCTCTGTAACCCCCTTACCCACCGGGCACTGTCTCTGTAACCCCCTAAACTCCTGGTCAGTGTTTCTGTAACCCCCTTACCCACCAGGCTCTGTCTCTGTAAACCCCTTACCCACCGGGCAGTGTCTCTGTAACCCCCTTACCCACTGGGCAGTGTCTCTGTAACCCCCTTCCCCACTGGGCACTGTCTCTGTAACCCCATTACACAGTGGGCACTGTCTCTATAACCCCCTTACCCACCGGCCAGTGTCTCTGTAACCCCCTTACGCTCTGGGCTCTGTCTCTGTAACACCCTTACAAACCGGGCACTCTCTCTGTAACCCCCTTACCCACCGGGCAGTGTCTCTGTAACCCCCTTACCCACCGGGCAGTGTCTCTGTAACCCCCTTACCCACTGGGCACTCTCTCTGTAACCCCCTTACCCAATGGGCACTGTCTCTGTAACCCACTTACCCACTGGGCATTGTCTCTGTCACCCCCTTACCCACTGGACAGTGTCTCTGTAACCCACTTACCCACCGGGCAGTGTCTCTGTAACCCCCTTACCCACCGGGCAGTGTCTCTGTAACACCCTTACCCACCGGGCAGTGTCTTTGTAACCCCCTTATCCACCGGGCAGTGTCTCTGTTTCCCGCTTACCGACCGGGAAGTGTCTCTGTAACCCCCTTACCCACTGGGCAGTGTCTCTGTGACCTCCTTACCCACTGGGCATTGTCTCTGTAACCCCCTTACCCTCTGGGCACTGTCTCTGTAACTCCCTTACCCACCGGGCAGTGTCTCTGTAAACCCCTTACCCACTGGGCATGGTCTCTGTAACCCTCTTACCCACCGGGCACTGTCTCTGTAAACCCCTTACCCACTGGGCATGGTCTCTGTAACCCTCTTACCCACCGGGCAGTGTCTCTCTAACCCCCTTACCCACTGGGCATGGTCTCTGTAACCCTCTTACCCACCGGGTCTGTCTCTGTAACCTCTTATCCACTTGGCAGTGTCTCTGTATGCCCCTTACCCACTGGGCAGTGTCTCTGTAACCCACTTACCGACCGGGCAGTGTCTCTGTAACCCCCTTACCCACTGGGCACTGTCTCTGTAACCCCCTTACCCTCTGGGCTCGGTGTCTGTAACCCCCTTACCCACTGGGCAGTGTCTCTGTAACCCCCTTACCCACTGGGCAGTGTCTCTGTAACCCCCTTACCCTCTGGGTCTATCTCTGTAACCCCCTTACCCACCGGGCAGTGTCTCTGTAACTCCCTTACCCACCGGGCAGTGTCTCTGTTACCCCCTTACCCACTGGGCACTCTCTCCGTAACCCCCTTATCCACTGGGCACTGTCTCTGTCACCCCCTTACCCACCGGGCAGTGTCTCTGTAACCCCTTTACCCACTAGGCACTCTCTCTGTAACCCCATTACCCAGCGGGCAGTGTCTCTGTAACGCCCTTACCCACTGGGCACTGTCTCTGTAACCCTCTTACCAACGGGCAGTGTCTCTGTAACCCCCTTACCGACTGGGCTCTGTTTCTGTAACCCCCTTACCCACCGGGCAGTGTCTCTGTAACCCCCTTACCCACCGGGCAATGTTTCTGTAACCCCCCTTACCCACCGAGCTCTGCCTCTGTTAACCCCTTACACACTGGGCAGTGTCTCTGTAACCCCCTTACCCATGGGCACTGTCTCTGTAACCTCTTACCCACTGGGCAGTGTCTCTGTAACCCCCTTACCCACTGGGCTCTGTTTCTGTCACCCCCTTACTCACTGGGCTCTGTTTCTGTAACCCCCTTACCCACTGGGCATTGTCTATGTAACCCCTTTACTCACTGGGCAGAGTCTCTGTAACCCCTTTACCCACTGGGCTCTGTTTCTGTAACCCCCTTACTCACTGGGCAGTGTCTCTGTAACCCCCTTACCCACTGGGCAGTGTCTCTGTAACCCCTTTACCCACCGGGCAGTGTCTCTGTAACCCCCTTTCCCACTGGGCTCTGTCTCTGTAACCTCTTACCCACCGGGCACTGTCTCTGTAACCCCCTTACCCACTGGGCTCTGTCTCTGTAATCCCCTTACCCACGGGGCACTGTCTCTGTCACCCCCTTACCCACCGGGCAGTGTCTCTGTAACCCCCTTACCCACCGGGCAGTGTCTCTGTAACCCACTTACCGACCGGGCAGTGTCTCTGAAACCCCCTTACCCACTGGGCACTGTCTCTGTAACCCCCTTTACCACTGGGCACTGTCTCTGTAACCTCCTTACACACCGGGCAGTGTCTCTGTAACCCACTTACCGACCGGGCAGTGTCTCTGAAACCCCCTTACCCACTGGGCACTGTCTCTGTAACCCCCTTACCCACTGGGCAGTGTCTCTGTAACCCCCTTACCCACTAGGCATTGTCTCTGTAACCCTCTTACCCACCGGCTTCTGTCTCTGTAACCTCCTTACCCACTGGGCACTGTCTCTGTAACCCCCTTACCCACCGGGCAGTGTCTCTGTAACCCACTTACCGACCGGGCAGTGTCTCTGAAACCCCCTTACCCACTGGGCACTGTCTCTGTAACCCCCTTACCGACTGGGCACTCTCTCTGTAACCCCCTTACCCACTGGGCAGTGTCTCTGTAACCCCCTTACCCACTAGGCATTGTCTCTGTAACCCTCTTACCCACCGGCTTCTGTCTCTGTTACCTCCTTACCCACTGGGCATTGTCGCTGTAACCCCCTTACCCACCGGGCAGTGTCTCTGTAACCCCCTTACCCACTGGGCAGTGTCTCTATCACCCCCTTACCCACCGGCCAGTGTCTCTGTAACCCCCTTACGCTCTGGGCTCTGTCTCTGTAACACCCTTACAAACCGGGCACTCTCTCTGTAACCCCCTTACCCACTGGGCACTGTCTCTCTCACTCCCTTACCCACGGGGATCTGTCTCTCTCACCCCCTTACCCACGGGGCTCTGTCTCTGTAACCCCCTAACCCTCTGGGCAGTGTCTCTGTAAACCCCTTACCCACTGGGCAGTGTCTCTGTAAACCCCTTACCCACCGGGCAGTGTCTCTGTAACCCCCTTACCCACTGGGCAGTGTCTCTGTAACCCCCTTCCCCACTGGGCACTGTCTCTGTTACCCCATTACCCACTGGGCGCTGTCTCTATAACCCCCTTACCCACCGGCCAGTGTCTCTGTAACCCCCTTACGCTCTGGGCTCTGTCTCTGTAACACCCTGACAAACCGGGCACTCTCTCTGTAACCCCCTTACCCAGCGGGCAGTGTCTCTGTAACCCCCTTACCCACTGGGCATTGTCTCTGTAACCCCCTTACCCACTGGGCAGTGTCTCTGTAACCCCCTTCCCCACTGGGCACTGTCTCTGTAACCCCATTACCCACTGGGCCCTGTCTCTATAACCCCCTTACCCACCGGCCAGTGTCTCTGTAACCCCCTTACGCTCTGGGCTCTGTCTCTGTAACACCCTTGCAAACCGGGCACTCTCTCTGTAACCCCCTTACCCACCGGGCAGTGTCTCTGTAACCCCCTTACCCACTGGGCATTGTCTCTGTAACCCCCTTACCCTCTGGGCTCTGTCTCTGTAACTCCCTTACCCACCGGGCAGTGTCTCTGTAACCCCCTTACCCACTGGGCTCTGTTTCTGTCACCCCCTTACTCACTGGGCAGTGTCTCTGTAACCCCCTTACTCACTGGGCATTGTCTATGTAACCCCTTTACTCACTGGGCAGAGTCTCTGTAACCCCTTTACCCACTGGGCTCTGTTTCTGTAACCCCCTTACTCACTGGGCAGTGTCTCTGTAACCCCCTTACCCACTGGGCAGTGTCTCTGTAACCCCTTTACCCACCGGGCAGTGTCTCTGTAACCCCCTTACCCACGGGGCTCTGTCTCTGTAACCCTCTTACCCACTGGGCACTGTCTCTGTAACCCCCTTACCCACTGGGCTCTGTCTCTGTAATCCCCTTACCCATGGGGCACTGTCTCTGTCACCCCCTTACCCACCGGGCAGTGTCTCTGTAACCCACTTACCGACCGGGCAGTGTCTCTGAAACCCCCTTACCCACTGGGCACTGTCTCTGTAACCCCCTTTACCACTGGGCACTGTCTCTGTAACCTCCTTACACACCGGGCAGTGTCTCTGTAACCCCCTTACCCACCGGGCAGTGTCTCTGTAACCCCCTTACCCACTGGGCACTGTCTCTCTCACTCCCTTACCCACGGGGCTCTGTCTCTGTAACCCCCTTATCCACTGGGCACTGTCTCTGTAACCCCCTTTACCACTGGGCACTGTCTCTCTCACTCCCTTACCCACGGGGATCTGTCTCTCTCACCCCCTTACCCACGGGGCTCTGTCTCTGTAACCCCCTTATCCACTGGGCACTGTCTCTGTAACCCCCTTTACCACTGGGCACTGTCTCTGTAACCTCCTTACACACCGGGCAGTGTCTCTGTAACCCCCTTACCCACCGGGCAGTGTCTCTGTAACCCACTTACCGACCGGGCAGTGTCTCTGAAACCCCCTTACCCACTGGGCACTGTCTCTGTAACCACCTTACCCACTGGGCACTCTCTCTGTAACCCCCTTACCCACTGGGCAGTGTCTCTGTAACCCCCTTACCCACTGGGCAGTGTCTCTGTAACCCCCTTACCCACTAGGCATTGTCTCTGTAACCCTCTTACCCACCGGCTTCTGTCTCTGTAACCTCCTTACCCACTGGGCATTGTCGCTGTAACCCCCTTACCCACCGGGCAGTGTCTCTGTAACCCCCTTACCCACTGGGCAGTGTCTCTATCACCCCCTTACCCACCGGCCAGTGTCTCTGTAACCCCCTTACGCTCTGGGCTCTGTCTCTGTAACACCCTTACAAACCGGGCACTCTCTCTGTAACGCCCTTACCCACTGGGCAGTGTCTCTGTAACCCCCTTCCCCACAGGGCACTGTCTCTGTAACCCCCTTACCCACCTGGGCCCTGTCTCTATAACCCCCTTACCCACTGGGCACTGTCTCTGTAACCCCCTTACCCACTGGGCACTCTCTCTGTAACCCCCTTACCCACTGGGCACTCTCTCTGTAACCCCCTTAACCACTGGGCTCTGTTTCTGTAACCTCCTTACCCACCGGGCTCTGTCTGCGTAACCCCCTTATCTACTGGCAGTGTCTCTGTAACCTCCTTACCCACTGGGCACTGTCTCTGTAACCCCCTTACCCACCGGGCAGTGTCTCTGTAACTCCCTTACCCACTGGGCAGTGTCTCTGTAACCCCCTTACCCACTGGGCACTCTCTCTGTAACCCCCTTACCCACGGGGCACTATCTCTGTAACCACCTTACCCACCGGACATGTCTCTGTTACCCCCTTACCCACTGGGCACTCTCTCTGTAACCCCCTTATCCACTGGGCACTGTCTCTGTCACCCCCTTACCCACCGAGCAGTGTCTCTGTAACCCCTTTACCCACTGGGCACTCTCTCTGTAAACTCCTTACCCACCGGGCATTGTCTCTGTAACCCTCTTACCAACGGGCAGTGTCTCTGTAACCCCCTTACCGACTGGGTTCTGTATCTGTAACCCCCTTACTCACTGGGCAGTTTCTCTGTAAACCCCTTACCCACTGGGCAGTGTCTCTGTAACCCCCTTCCCCACTGGGCACTGTCTCTGTACCCCCCTTACCGTCCGGGCAGTGTCTCTGTAACCCCCTTACCCTCTGGGCTCTGTCTCTGTAACACCCTTACAAACCGGGCACTCTCTCTGTAACCCCCTTACCCACCGGGCAGTGTCTCTGTAACCCCCTTACCCACCGGGCAGTGTCTCTGTAACCCCCTTACCCACTGGGCACTCTCTCTGTAACCCCCTTGCCCACTGGGCAGTGTCTCTGTAAACCCCTTACCCACTGGGCAGTGTCTCTGTAACCCCCTTACCCACTAGGGAGTGTCTCTGTAACCCCATTACCCATCGGGCAGTGTCTCTGTAACCCCCTTACCCACTGGGCAGTGTCTCTGTAACCCTCTTCCCCACTGGGCACGGTCTCTGTAACCCCCTTACCCACTGGGCCCTGTCTCTATAACCCCCTTACCGTCTGACCAGTGTCTCTGTAACCCCCTTACCCTCTGGGCTCAGTCTCTGTAACACCCTTACAAACCGGGCACTCTCTCTGTAACCCCCTTACCCACCGGGCAGTGTCTCTGTAACCCCCTTACCCACCGGGCAGTGTCTCTGTAACCCCCTTACCCACTGGGCACTCTCTCTGTAACCCCCTTACCCACTGGGCACTGTCTCTGTAACCCCCTTGCCCACCGGGCAGTGTCTCTGTAACGCCCTTACCCACCGGGCAGTGTCTCTGCAACCCCCTTACCCACTGGGCAGTGTCTCTGTAACCCCCTTACCCACCGGGCAGTGTCTCTGTAACCCCCTTACCCACTGGGCTCTGTCTCTGTAAACCCCTTAGCCACTGGGCACTGTCTCTGTAACCCCCTTACCCACTGGTCTCTGTCTCTGTAACCTCTTACCCACTGGGCACTGTCTCTGTAACCCCCTTACCCACCGGGCACTGTCTCTGTAACCCCCTTACCCACAGGGCACTGTCTCTGTAACCCCCTTACCCACCGGGCAATGTCTCTGTAACCCCCTTACCCACCGGGCAGTGTCTCTGTAACCCCCTTACCCACTGGACAGTGTCCCTGTAACCCCCTTACCCACCGGACAGTGTCTCTGTAACCCCCTTACCCACCGGGCAGTGTCTCTGTAACCCCCTTACCCACTGGACAGTGTTTCTGTAACCTGCTTACCCACTGGGCAGTGTCTCTGTAACTCCCTTACCCACTGGGCACTGTCTCTGTAACCCCCTTACCCACTGGGAACTGTCTCTGTAACCCCCTTACCCACTGGGCAGTGACTCTGTAACCCCCTTTCCCTCCAGGCACTGTCTCAGTAAACCCCTTACCCACTTGGCACTGTCTTTGAAACCCCCTTATCCACTGGGCACTGTCTCTGAAACCCCCTTATCCACTGGGCACTCTCACTGTAACCTCCTACCCACTGGGCAATGTCTCTGTAACCCCCTTACCCACTGGGCAGTGACTCTGTAACCCCCTTACCCACCGGGCAATGTCTCTGTAACCCCCTTACCCACCGGGCAGTGTCTCTGTAACCCCCTTACCCACTGGACAGTGTCTCTGTAACCCCCTTACCCACCGGACAGTGTCTCTGTAACCCCCTTACCCACCGGGCAGTGTCTCTGTAACCCCCTTACCCACTGGACAATGTCTCTGTAACCTGCTTACCCACTGGACAGTGTCTCTGTAACCTGCTTACCCACTGGGCACTGTCTCTGTAACCCCCTTACCCACCGGGCAGTGTCTCTGTATCCCCCTTTCCCACTGGGCACTGTCTCTGTAACCCCCTTACCCACTGGGAACTGTCTCTGTAACCCCCTTACCCACTGGGCAGTGACTCTGTAACCCCCTTACCCTCCAGGCACTGTCTCAGTAAACCACTTACCCACTTGGCACTGTCTCTGTAACCCCATTACCCACTTGGCACTGTCTCTGAAACCCCCTTATCCACTGGGCACTCTCTCTGTAACCTCCTACACTCTGGGCCATGTCTCTGTAACCCCCTTACCCACCGGGCAGTGACTCTGTAACACCCTTACCCACAAGGCACTGTCTCAGTAACCCCCTTACCCACTGGGCACTCTCTCTGTAACCCCCTTACCCACTGGGCACTCTCTCTGTAACCCCCTTACCCACTGGGCTCTGTTTCTGTAACCTCCTTACCCACCGGGCTCTGTCTGCGTAACCCCCTTATCTACTGGCAGTGTCTCTGTAACCTCCTTACCCACTGGGCACTGTCTCTGTAACCCCCTTACCCACCGGGCAGTGTCTCTGTAACTCCCTTACCCACTGGGCAGTGTCTCTGTAACCCCCTTACCCACTGGGCACTCTCTCTGTAACCCCCTTACCCACGGGGCACTATCTCTGTAACCACCTTACCCACCGGACATGTCTCTGTTACCCCCTTACCCACTGGGCACTCTCTCTGTAACCCCCTTATCCACTGGGCACTGTCTCTGTCACCCCCTTACCCACCGAGCAGTGTCTCTGTAACCCCTTTACCCACTGGGCACTCTCTCTGTAAACTCCTTACCCACCGGGCATTGTCTCTGTAACCCTCTTACCAACGGGCAGTGTCTCTGTAACCCCCTTACCGACTGGGTTCTGTATCTGTAACCCCCTTACTCACTGGGCAGTTTCTCTGTAAACCCCTTACCCACTGGGCAGTGTCTCTGTAACCCCCTTCCCCACTGGGCACTGTCTCTGTACCCCCCTTACCGTCCGGGCAGTGTCTCTGTAACCCCCTTACCCTCTGGGCTCTGTCTCTGTAACACCCTTACAAACCGGGCACTCTCTCTGTAACCCCCTTACCCACCGGGCAGTGTCTCTGTAACCCCCTTACCCACCGGGCAGTGTCTCTGTAACCCCCTTACCCACTGGGCACTCTCTCTGTAACCCCCTTGCCCACTGGGCAGTGTCTCTGTAAACCCCTTACCCACTGGGCAGTGTCTCTGTAACCCCCTTACCCACTAGGGAGTGTCTCTGTAACCCCATTACCCATCGGGCAGTGTCTCTGTAACCCCCTTACCCACTGGGCAGTGTCTCTGTAACCCTCTTCCCCACTGGGCACGGTCTCTGTAACCCCCTTACCCACTGGGCCCTGTCTCTATAACCCCCTTACCGTCTGACCAGTGTCTCTGTAACCCCCTTACCCTCTGGGCTCAGTCTCTGTAACACCCTTACAAACCGGGCACTCTCTCTGTAACCCCCTTACCCACCGGGCAGTGTCTCTGTAACCCCCTTACCCACCGGGCAGTGTCTCTGTAACCCCCTTACCCACTGGGCACTCTCTCTGTAACCCCCTTACCCACTGGGCACTGTCTCTGTAACCCCCTTGCCCACCGGGCAGTGTCTCTGTAACGCCCTTACCCACCGGGCAGTGTCTCTGCAACCCCCTTACCCACTGGGCAGTGTCTCTGTAACCCCCTTACCCACCGGGCAGTGTCTCTGTAACCCCCTTACCCACTGGGCTCTGTCTCTGTAAACCCCTTAGCCACTGGGCACTGTCTCTGTAACCCCCTTACCCACTGGTCTCTGTCTCTGTAACCTCTTACCCACTGGGCACTGTCTCTGTAACCCCCTTACCCACCGGGCACTGTCTCTGTAACCCCCTTACCCACAGGGCACTGTCTCTGTAACCCCCTTACCCACCGGGCAATGTCTCTGTAACCCCCTTACCCACCGGGCAGTGTCTCTGTAACCCCCTTACCCACTGGACAGTGTCCCTGTAACCCCCTTACCCACCGGACAGTGTCTCTGTAACCCCCTTACCCACCGGGCAGTGTCTCTGTAACCCCCTTACCCACTGGACAGTGTTTCTGTAACCTGCTTACCCACTGGGCAGTGTCTCTGTAACTCCCTTACCCACTGGGCACTGTCTCTGTAACCCCCTTACCCACTGGGAACTGTCTCTGTAACCCCCTTACCCACTGGGCAGTGACTCTGTAACCCCCTTTCCCTCCAGGCACTGTCTCAGTAAACCCCTTACCCACTTGGCACTGTCTTTGAAACCCCCTTATCCACTGGGCACTGTCTCTGAAACCCCCTTATCCACTGGGCACTCTCACTGTAACCTCCTACCCACTGGGCAATGTCTCTGTAACCCCCTTACCCACTGGGCAGTGACTCTGTAACCCCCTTACCCACCGGGCAATGTCTCTGTAACCCCCTTACCCACCGGGCAGTGTCTCTGTAACCCCCTTACCCACTGGACAGTGTCTCTGTAACCCCCTTACCCACCGGACAGTGTCTCTGTAACCCCCTTACCCACCGGGCAGTGTCTCTGTAACCCCCTTACCCACTGGACAATGTCTCTGTAACCTGCTTACCCACTGGACAGTGTCTCTGTAACCTGCTTACCCACTGGGCACTGTCTCTGTAACCCCCTTACCCACCGGGCAGTGTCTCTGTATCCCCCTTTCCCACTGGGCACTGTCTCTGTAACCCCCTTACCCACTGGGAACTGTCTCTGTAACCCCCTTACCCACTGGGCAGTGACTCTGTAACCCCCTTACCCTCCAGGCACTGTCTCAGTAAACCACTTACCCACTTGGCACTGTCTCTGTAACCCCATTACCCACTTGGCACTGTCTCTGAAACCCCCTTATCCACTGGGCACTCTCTCTGTAACCTCCTACACTCTGGGCCATGTCTCTGTAACCCCCTTACCCACCGGGCAGTGACTCTGTAACACCCTTACCCACAAGGCACTGTCTCAGTAAACGCCTTACACACTGGGCACTGTCTCTGTAACCCTCTTACCCACTGGGCTCTGTCTCTGTAACCTCTTACCCACTGGGCAGTGTCTCTGTAACCCCCTTACCCACTGGGCACTGTCTCTGTAACCCCCTTACCCACTGGGCTCTGTCTCTGTAACCCCCTTACTCTCTGGGCAGTGTCTCTGTAACCCCCTTACCCACTGGACAGTGTCTCTGTAACACCCTTACCCACCAGACAGTGTCTCTGTAACCCCCTTACCCACTGGACAGTGTCTCTGTAACACCCTTACCCACCAGACAGTGTCTCTGTAACCCCCTTACCCACCGGGCAGTGTCTCTGTAACCCCCTTACCCACTGGACAGTGTCTCTGTAACCTCCTTACCCACTGGACAGTGACTCTGTAACCTCCTTACCCACTGGCCACTGTCTCTGTAACCCCCTTACCCACTGGGAACTGTCTCTGTAACCCCCTTACCCACTGGGCAGTGACTCTGTAACCCCCTTACCCTCCAGGCACTGTCTCAGCAAACCCCTTACCCACTTGGCACTGTCTCTGTAACCCCATTACCCACTGGGCACTGTCTCTGAAACCCCCTTATCCACTGGGCACTCTCTCTGTAACCTCCTACCCACTGGGCAATGTCTCTGTAACCCCCTTACCCACTGGGCAGTGACTCTGTAACCACCTTACCCACAAGGCACTGTCACAGTAAACGCCTTACCCACTGGGCACTGTCTCTGTAACCCCCTTACTCACTGGGCTCTGTCTCTGTAACCTCTTACCCACTGAGCAGTGTCTCTGTAACCCCCTTACCCACTGGGCACTGTCTCTGTAACCCCCTTACCCACTGGGCTCTGTCTCTCTCACTCCCTTACCCACCGGGCAGTGTCTCTGTAACCCCCTTACCCACTGGGCACTGTCTCTGTCACCCCCTTACCCACCGGGCAGTGTCTCTGTAACCCCTTACCAACCGGGCAGGGTCTGTGTAACCCCCGTACACACTGGGCTCTGTCTCTGTAAACCCCTTACCCACTGGGCAGTGTCTCTGTCACCCCCTTACCCACTGGGCTCTGTCACTGTAACCCCCTTACCCACTGGGCAGTGTCACTGTAACCCCCTTGCCCACTGGGCTCTGTCTCTGTAACCCTCTTACCCACTGGGCTCTGTCTCTGTAACCCCCTTACACACCGGGCAGTGTCTCTGTAACCTCCTTACCCACCTGGAAGTGTCTCTGTAACCCCTTACCCACTGGGCACTGTCTCTGTAACCCCCTTACCCACTGGTCTCTGTCTCTGTAACCTCTTACCCACTGGGCAGTGTCTCTGTAACCCCCTTACCCACCGGGCAGTGTCTCTGTAACCCCCTTACCCACTGGGCACTGTCTCTGTAACCCCCTTACCGACCGGGCGGTGTCTCTGTAACCCCATTACCCACCGGGCAGTGTTTCTGTAACCCCCTTACCCACCGGGCAGTGTCTCTGTAACCCCCTTACCCACTGGGCACGGTCTCTGTAACCCCCTTACACACTGGGCACGGTCTCTGTAACCCCCTTACCCAACTGGGCCCTGTCTCTGTAACCCCCTTACCCTCTGGGCTCTGTCTCTGTAACCCCCTTACCCACTGGGCAGTGTCTCTGTCACCCCCTTACACACTGAGCAGTGTATCTGTAGCCCCGCTTACCCACCGGGCAGTGTCTCTGTAACCCCTTTACCCACTGGGCACTCTCTCTGTAACCCCCTTACCCACCGGCAGTGTCACTGTAACCCCCTTACCCACCGGGCATTGTCTCTGTAACCCTCTTACCGACCGTGCTCTGTCTGCCTAACCCCCTTACCAACTGGGCAGTGTCTCTGTAACCCCCTTACCCACTGGGCACTGTCTCTGTAACCCTCTTACCCACCGGGCTCTGACTGCGTAACCCCCTTACCTACTGGGCAGTGTCTCTGTAACCCCCTTACCACCGGGCACTGTCTCTGTAACCCCCTTGCCCACCGGGCAGTGTCTCTGTAACCCCTTTACCCACTGGGCACTCTCTCTGTAACCCCCTTACCCACCGGGCAGTCTCTCTGTAACCCCTTACCCACTGGGCACTGTCTCTGTAACCCCCTTACCCACCGGGCTCTGTCTGCGTAACCCCCTTATCTACTGGGCAGTGTCTCTGTAACCCCCTTACCGACTGGGCAGTGTCTCTGTAACCCCCTTACCCACCGGGCAGTGTCTCTGTAACCCCCTTACCGACCGGGCAGTGTCTCTGTAACCCCCTTACCCACTGGGCAGTGTCTCTGTAACCCCCTATTCCACTGGGCACTGTCTCTGTAACACCCTTTGCAAACGGGCAGTGTCTTTGTAACCCCCTTACCCACTGGGCTCTGTCTCTGTAACCCCCTTACCCACTGGGCAGTGTCTCTGTAAACCCCTTTTCCACTGGGCACTGTCTCTGTAACTCCCTTACCCACCGGGCAGTATCACTGTAACCCCCTTTCCCACCGGGCAGTGTCTCTGTAATCCCCTGACCCACTGGGCTCTGTCTCTGTAACCCCCTTACCCACTGGGCAGTGTGTCTGTAACCCCCTTACCCACTGGGCAGTGTCTCTGTAACCCCCTTACCCACTGGGCACTGTCTCTATAAGTCCCTTACCCACTGGGCACTGTCTCTGTAAGCCCCTTACCCACTGAGCATTGTCTATGTAACCCTCTTACGCACCGGGCTCTGTCTCTGTAACACTCTTACCCACCGGGCACTGTCTCTATAAACACCTTACCCACTGGGCAGTGTCTCTGTAACCCCCTTACCCTCTGGGCTCTGTCTCTGTAACCCCCTTACCCACCGGGCAGTGTCTCAGTAACCCCCTTACCCACTGGGCAATCTGTCTGTAACCCCCTTACCCACCGGGCAGTGTCTCTGTAACCCCCCTACCCACTGGGCACTTTCTCTGTAACCCCCATACCCACCGGGCAGTGTCTCTGTAACCCCCTTACCCACCGGGCAGTGTCTCTGTAACCCCCCTACCCACTGGGCTCTGTCTCTGTAACCCCCTTACCACCCGGCAGTGTCTGTGTAACCCCCTTACCCACTGGGCTCTGTCTCTGTAACTCCCTTACCCACCGGGCAGTGTCTCTGTAACCCCCTTACCCACTGGGCAGTGTCTCTGTAACCCCCTTACCCACGGGGCATTGTCTCTGTAACCCCCTTACCCACCGGGCAGTGTCTCTGTAACCCCCTTACCCACTGGGCTCTGTCTCTGTAACCCCCTTACTCTCTGGGCAGTGTCTCTGTAACCCCCTTACCCACTGGACAGTGTCTCTGTAACACCCTTACCCACCAGACAGTGTCTCTGTAACCCCCTTACCCACTGGACAGTGTCTCTGTAACACCCTTACCCACCAGACAGTGTCTCTGTAACCCCCTTACCCACCGGACAGTGTCTCTGTAACCCCCTTACCCACTGGACAGTGTCTCTGTAACCTCCTTACCCACTGGACAATGACTCTGTAACCTCCTTACCCACTGGCCACTGTCTCTGTAACCCCCTTACCCACTGGGAACTGTCTCTGTAACCCCCTTACCCACTGGGCAGTGACTCTGTAACCCCCTTACCCACTGAGCACTGTCTCAGCAAACCCCTTACCCACTTGGCACTGTCTCTGTAACCCCCTTACCCACTGGGCTCTGTCTCTGTAACCTCTTACCCACTGAGCAGTGTCTCTGTAACCCCCTTACCCACTGGGCACTGTCTCTGTAACCCCCTTACCCACTGGGCTCTGTCTCTCTCACTCCCTTACCCACTGGGCAGTGTCTCTGTAACCCCCTTACCCACTGGGCACTGTCTCTGTCACCCCCTTACCCACCGGGCAGTGTCTCTGTAACCCCTTACCAACCGGGCAGGGTCTGTGTAACCCCCGTACACACTGGGCTCTGTCTCTGTAAACCCCTTACCCACTGGGCAGTGTCTCTGTCACCCCCTTACCCACTGGGCTCTGTCACTGTAACCCCCTTACCCACTGGGCAGTGTCACTGTAACCCCCTTGCCCACTGGGCTCTGTCTCTGTAACCCTCTTACCCACTGGGCTCTGTCTCTGTAACCCCCTTACACACCGGGCAGTGTCTCTGTAACCTCCTTACCCACCTGGCAGTGTCTCTGTAACCCCTTACCCACTGGGCACTGTCTCTGTAACCCCCTTACCCACTGGGCTCTGTCTCTGTAACCTCTTACCCACTGGGCAGTGTCTCTGTAACCCCCTTACCCACCGGGCAGTGTCTCTGTAACCCCCTTACCCACTGGGCACTGTCTCTGTAACCCCCTTACCGACCGGGCGGTGTCTCTGTAACCCCATTACCCACCGGGCAGTGTTTCTGTAACCCCCTTACCCACCGGGCAGTGTCTCTGTAACCCCCTTACCCACTGGGCACGGTCTCTGTAACCCCCTTACACACTGGGCACGGTCTCTGTAACCCCCTTACCCACTGGGCCCTGTCTCTGTAACCCCCTTACCCTCTGGGCTCTGTCTCTGTAACCCCCTTACCCACTGGGCAGTGTCTCTGTCACCCCCTTACACACTGAGCAGTGTATCTGTAGCCCCGCTTACCCACCGGGCAGTGTCTCTGTAACCCCCTTACCCACTGGGCAGTGTCTCTGTAACCCTCTTCCCCACTGGGCACGGTCTCTGTAACCCCCTTACCCACTGGGCCCTGTCTCTATAACCCCCTTACCGTCTGACCAGTGTCTCTGTAACCCCCTTACCCTCTGGGCTCAGTCTCTGTAACACCCTTACAAACCGGGCACTCTCTCTGTAACCCCCTTACCCACCGGGCAGTGTCTCTGTAACCCCCTTACCCACCGGGCAGTGTCTCTGTAACCCCCTTACCCACTGGGCACTCTCTCTGTAACCCCCTTACCCACTGGGCACTGTCTCTGTAACCCCCTTGCCCACCGGGCAGTGTCTCTGTAACGCCCTTACCCACCGGGCAGTGTCTCTGCAACCCCCTTACCCACTGGGCAGTGTCTCTGTAACCCCCTTACCCACCGGGCAGTGTCTCTGTAACCCCCTTACCCACTGGGCTCTGTCTCTGTAAACCCCTTAGCCACTGGGCACTGTCTCTGTAACCCCCTTACCCACTGGTCTCTGTCTCTGTAACCTCTTACCCACTGGGCACTGTCTCTGTAACCCCCTTACCCACCGGGCACTGTCTCTGTAACCCCCTTACCCACAGGGCACTGTCTCTGTAACCCCCTTACCCACCGGGCAATGTCTCTGTAACCCCCTTACCCACCGGGCAGTGTCTCTGTAACCCCCTTACCCACTGGACAGTGTCCCTGTAACCCCCTTACCCACCGGACAGTGTCTCTGTAACCCCCTTACCCACCGGGCAGTGTCTCTGTAACCCCCTTACCCACTGGACAGTGTTTCTGTAACCTGCTTACCCACTGGGCAGTGTCTCTGTAACTCCCTTACCCACTGGGCACTGTCTCTGTAACCCCCTTACCCACCGGGCAGTGTCTCTGTATCCCCCTTTCCCACTGGGCACTGTCTCTGTAACCCCCTTACCCACTGGGAACTGTCTCTGTAACCCCCTTACCCACTGGGCAGTGACTCTGTAACCCCCTTTCCCTCCAGGCACTGTCTCAGTAAACCCCTTACCCACTTGGCACTGTCTCTGAAACCCCCTTATCCACTGGGCACTGTCTCTGAAACCCCCTTATCCACTGGGCACTCTCACTGTAACCTCCTACCCACTGGGCAATGTCTCTGTAACCCCCTTACCCACTGGGCAGTGACTCTGTAACCCCCTTACCCACCGGGCAATGTCTCTGTAACCCCCTTACCCACCGGGCAGTGTCTCTGTAACCCCCTTACCCACTGGACAGTGTCTCTGTAACCCCCTTACCCACCGGACAGTGTCTCTGTAACCCCCGTACCCACCGGGCAGTGTCTCTGTAACCCCCTTACCCACTGGACAATGTCTCTGTAACCTGCTTACCCACTGGACAGTGTCTCTGTAACCTGCTTACCCACTGGGCACTGTCTCTGTAACCCCCTTACCCACCGGGCAGTGTCTCTGTATCCCCCTTTCCCACTGGGCACTGTCTCTGTAACCCCCTTACCCACTGGGAACTGTCTCTGTAACCCCCTTACCCACTGGGCAGTGACTCTGTAACCCCCTTACCCTCCAGGCACTGTCTCAGTAAACCACTTACCCACTTGGCACTGTCTCTGTAACCCCATTACCCACTTGGCACTGTCTCTGAAACCCCCTTATCCACTGGGCACTCTCTCTGTAACCTCCTACACTCTGGGCCATGTCTCTGTAACCCCCTTACCCACCGGGCAGTGACTCTGTAACACCCTTACCCACAAGGCACTGTCTCAGTAAACGCCTTACACACTGGGCACTGTCTCTGTAACCCTCTTACCCACTGGGCTCTGTCTCTGTAACCTCTTACCCACTGGGCAGTGTCTCTGTAACCCCCTTACCCACTGGGCACTGTCTCTGTAACCCCCTTACCCACTGGGCTCTGTCTCTGTAACCCCCTTACTCTCTGGGCAGTGTCTCTGTAACCCCCTTACCCACTGGACAGTGTCTCTGTAACACCCTTACCCACCAGACAGTGTCTCTGTAACCCCCTTACCCACTGGACAGTGTCTCTGTAACACCCTTACCCACCAGACAGTGTCTCTGTAACCCCCTTACCCACCGGGCAGTGTCTCTGTAACCCCCTTACCCACTGGACAGTGTCTCTGTAACCTCCTTACCCACTGGACAGTGACTCTGTAACCTCCTTACCCACTGGCCACTGTCTCTGTAACCCCCTTACCCACTGGGAACTGTCTCTGTAACCCCCTTACCCACTGGGCAGTGACTCTGTAACCCCCTTACCCTCCAGGCACTGTCTCAGCAAACCCCTTACCCACTTGGCACTGTCTCTGTAACCCCATTACCCACTGGGCACTGTCTCTGAAACCCCCTTATCCACTGGGCACTCTCTCTGTAACCTCCTACCCACTGGGCAATGTCTCTGTAACCCCCTTACCCACTGGGCAGTGACTCTGTAACCACCTTACCCACAAGGCACTGTCACAGTAAACGCCTTACCCACTGGGCACTGTCTCTGTAACCCCCTTACTCACTGGGCTCTGTCTCTGTAACCTCTTACCCACTGAGCAGTGTCTCTGTAACCCCCTTACCCACTGGGCACTGTCTCTGTAACCCCCTTACCCACTGGGCTCTGTCTCTCTCACTCCCTTACCCACCGGGCAGTGTCTCTGTAACCCCCTTACCCACTGGGCACTGTCTCTGTCACCCCCTTACCCACCGGGCAGTGTCTCTGTAACCCCTTACCAACCGGGCAGGGTCTGTGTAACCCCCGTACACACTGGGCTCTGTCTCTGTAAACCCCTTACCCACTGGGCAGTGTCTCTGTCACCCCCTTACCCACTGGGCTCTGTCACTGTAACCCCCTTACCCACTGGGCAGTGTCACTGTAACCTCCTTGCCCACTGGGCTCTGTCTCTGTAACCCTCTTACCCACTGGGCTCTGTCTCTGTAACCCCCTTACACACCGGGCAGTGTCTCTGTAACCTCCTTACCCACCTGGAAGTGTCTCTGTAACCCCTTACCCACTGGGCACTGTCTCTGTAACCCCCTTACCCACTGGTCTCTGTCTCTGTAACCTCTTACCCACTGGGCAGTGTCTCTGTAACCCCCTTACCCACCGGGCAGTGTCTCTGTAACCCCCTTACCCACTGGGCACTGTCTCTGTAACCCCCTTACCGACCGGGCGGTGTCTCTGTAACCCCATTACCCACCGGGCAGTGTTTCTGTAACCCCCTTACCCACCGGGCAGTGTCTCTGTAACCCCCTTACCCACTGGGCTCTGTCTCTCTCACTCCCTTACCCACTGGGCAGTGTCTCTGTAACCCCCTTACCACCGGGCACTGTCTCTGTAACCCCCTTGCCCACCGGGCAGTGTCTCTGTAACCCCTTTACCCACTGGGCACTCTCTCTGTAACCCCCTTACCCACCGGGCAGTCTCTCTGTAACCCCTTACCCACTGGGCACTGTCTCTGTAACCCCCTTACCCACCGGGCTCTGTCTGCGTAACCCCCTTATCTACTGGGCAGTGTCTCTGTAACCCCCTTACCGACTGGGCAGTGTCTCTGTAACCCCCTTACCCACCGGGCAGTGTCTCTGTAACCCCCTTACCGACCGGGCAGTGTCTCTGTAACCCCCTTACCCACTGGGCAGTGTCTCTGTAACCCCCTATTCCACTGGGCACTGTCTCTGTAACACCCTTTGCAAACGGGCAGTGTCTTTGTAACCCCCTTACCCACTGGGCTCTGTCTCTGTAACCCCCTTACCCACTGGGCAGTGTCTCTGTAAACCCCTTTTCCACTGGGCACTGTCTCTGTAACTCCCTTACCCACCGGGCAGTATCACTGTAACCCCCTTTCCCACCGGGCAGTGTCTCTGTAATCCCCTGACCCACTGGGCTCTGTCTCTGTAACCCCCTTACCCACTGGGCAGTGTGTCTGTAACCCCCTTACCCACTGGGCAGTGTCTCTGTAACCCCCTTACCCACTGGGCACTGTCTCTATAAGTCCCTTACCCACTGGGCACTGTCTCTGTAAGCCCCTTACCCACTGAGCATTGTCTATGTAACCCTCTTACGCACCGGGCTCTGTCTCTGTAACCCCCTTACCCTCTGGGCTCTGTCTCTGTAACCCCCTTACCCACCGGGCAGTGTCTCAGTAACCCCCTTACCCACTGGGCAATCTGTCTGTAACCCCCTTACCCACCGGGCAGTGTCTCTGTAACCCCCCTACCCACTGGGCACTTTCTCTGTAACCCCCATACCCACCGGGCAGTGTCTCTGTAACCCCCTTACCCACCGGGCAGTGTCTCTGTAACCCCCCTACCCACTGGGCTCTGTCTCTGTAACCCCCTTACCACCCGGCAGTGTCTGTGTAACCCCCTTACCCACTGGGCTCTGTCTCTGTAACTCCCTTACCCACCGGGCAGTGTCTCTGTAACCCCCTTACCCACTGGGCAGTGTCTCTGTAACCCCCTTACCCACGGGGCATTGTCTCTGTAACCCCCTTACCCACCGGGCAGTGTCTCTGTAACCCCCTTACCCACTGGGCTCTGTCTCTGTAACCCCCTTACTCTCTGGGCAGTGTCTCTGTAACCCCCTTACCCACTGGACAGTGTCTCTGTAACACCCTTACCCACCAGACAGTGTCTCTGTAACCCCCTTACCCACTGGACAGTGTCTCTGTAACACCCTTACCCACCAGACAGTGTCTCTGTAACCCCCTTACCCACCGGACAGTGTCTCTGTAACCCCCTTACCCACTGGACAGTGTCTCTGTAACCTCCTTACCCACTGGACAATGACTCTGTAACCTCCTTACCCACTGGCCACTGTCTCTGTAACCCCCTTACCCACTGGGAACTGTCTCTGTAACCCCCTTACCCACTGGGCAGTGACTCTGTAACCCCCTTACCCTCCAGGCACTGTCTCAGCAAACCCCTTACCCACTTGGCACTGTCTCTGTAACCCCATTACCCACTGGGCACTGTCTCTGAAACCCCCTTATCCACTGGGCACTCTCTCTGTAACCTCCTACCCACTGGGCAATGTCTCTGTAACCCCCTTACCCACTGGGCAGTGACTCTGTAACCCCCTTACCCACAAGGCACTGTCTCAGTAAACGCCTTACCCACTTGGCACTGTCTCTGTAACCCCCTTACCCACTGGGCTCTGTCTCTGTAACCTCTTACCCACTGAGCAGTGTCTCTGTAACCCCCTTACCCACTGGGCACTGTCTCTGTAACCCCCTTACCCACTGGGCTCTGTCTCTCTCACTCCCTTACCCACCGGGCAGTGTCTCTGTAACCCCCTTACCCACTGGGCACTGTCTCTGTCACCCCCTTACCCACCGGGCAGTGTCTCTGTAACCCCTTACCAACCGGGCAGGGTCTGTGTAACCCCCGTACACACTGGGCTCTGTCTCTGTAAACCCCTTACCCACTGGGCAGTGTCTCTGTCACCCCCTTACCCACTGGGCTCTGTCACTGTAACCCCCTTACCCACTGGGCAGTGTCACTGTAACCCCCTTGCCCACTGGGCTCTGTCTCTGTAACCCTCTTACCCACTGGGCTCTGTCTCTGTAACCCCCTTACACACCGGGCAGTGTCTCTGTAACCTCCTTACCCACCTGGCAGTGTCTCTGTAACCCCTTACCCACTGGGCACTGTCTCTGTAACCCCCTTACCCACTGGGCTCTGTCTCTGTAACCTCTTACCCACTGGGCAGTGTCTCTGTAACCCCCTTACCCACCGGGCAGTGTCTCTGTAACCCCCTTACCCACTGGGCACTGTCTCTGTAACCCCCTTACCGACCGGGCGGTGTCTCTGTAACCCCATTACCCACCGGGCAGTGTTTCTGTAACCCCATTACCCACCGGGCAGTGTCTCTGTAACCCCCTTACCCACTGGGCACGGTCTCTGTAACCCCCTTACACACTGGGCACGGTCTCTGTAACCCCCTTACCCACTGGGCCCTGTCTCTGTAACCCCCTTACCCTCTGGGCTCTGTCTCTGTAACCCCCTTACCCACTGGGCAGTGTCTCTGTCACCCCCTTACACACTGAGCCGTGTATCTGTAGCCCCGCTTACCCACCGGGCAGTGTCTCTGTAACCCCTTTACCCACTGGGCACTCTCTCTGTAACCCCCTTACCCACCGGCAGTGTCACTGTAACCCCCTTACCCACCGGGCATTGTCTCTGTAACCCTCTTACCGACCGTGCTCTGTCTGCCTAACCCCCTTACCAACTGGGCAGTGTCTCTGTAACCCCCTTACCCACTGGGCACTGTCTCTGTAACCCTCTTACCCACCGGGCTCTGACTGCGTAACCCCCTTACCTACTGGGCAGTGTCTCTGTAACCCCCTTACCACCGGGCACTGTCTCTGTAACCCCCTTGCCCACCGGGCAGTGTCTCTGTAACCCCTTTACCCACTGGGCACTCTCTCTGTAACCCCCTTACCCACCGGGCAGTCTCTCTGTAACCCCTTACCCACTGGGCACTGTCTCTGTAACCCCCTTACCCACCGGGCTCTGTCTGCGTAACCCCCTTATCTACTGGGCAGTGTCTCTGTAACCCCCTTACCGACTGGGCAGTGTCTCTGTAACCCCCTTACCCACCGGGCAGTGTCTCTGTAACCCACTTACCGACCGGGCAGTGTCTCTGTAACCCCCTTACCCACTGGGCAGTGTCTCTGTAACCCGCTATTCCACTGGGCACTGTCTCTGTAACACCCTTTGCAAATGGGCAGTGTCTCTGTAACCCCCTTACCCACTGGGCTCTGTCTCTGTAACCCCCTTACCCACTGGGCAGTGTCTCTGTAAACCCCTTTTCCACTGGGCACTGTCTCTGTAACTCCCTTACCCACCGGGCAGTATCACTGTAACCCCCTTGCCCACCGGGCAGTGTCTCTGTAATCCCCTGACCCACTGGGCTCTGTCTCTGTAACCCCCTTACCCACTGGGCAGTGTCTCTGTAACCCCCTTACCCACTGGGCACTGTCTCTATAAGTCCCTTACCCACTGGGCACTGTCTCTGTAAGCCCCTTACCCACTGAGCATTGTCTATGTAACCCTCTTACGCACCGGGCTCTGTCTCTGTAACACTCTTACCCACCGGGCACTGTCTCTATAAACCCCTTACCCACTGGGCTGTGTCTCTGTAACCCCCTTACCCACTGGGCTGTGTCTCTGTAACCCCCTTACCCACTGGGCACTGTCTCTGTCGCCCCCTTACCCACTGGGCACTGTCTCTGTAACCCCCTTACCCACCGGGCAGTGACTCTGTAAACACCTTACCCACTGGGCAGTGTCTCTGTAACCCCCTTACCCTCTGGGCTCTGTCTCTGTAACCCCCTTACCCACCGGGCAGTGTCTCAGTAACCCCCTTACCCACTGGGCAATCTGTCTGTAACCCCCTTACCCACCGGGCAGTGTCTCTGTAACCCCCCTACCCACTGGGCACTTTCTCTGTAACCCCCATACCCACCGGGCAGTGTCTCTGTAACCCCCTTACCCACCGGGCAGTGTCTCTGTAACCCCCCTACCCACTGGGCTCTGTCTCTGTAACCCCCTTACCCACCGGGCAGTGTCTCTGTAACCCCCTTACCCACTGGGCTCTGTCTCTGTAACTCCCTTACCCACCGGGCAGTGTCTCTGTAACCCCCTTACCCACTGGGCAGTGTCTCTGTAACCCCCTTACCCACGGGTCATTGTCTCTGTAACCCCCTTACCCACCGGGCAGTGTCTCTGTAACCCCCTTACCCACGGGGCAGTGTCTCTGTCACCCCCTTACCCACCGGGCAATGTCTCTGCAACCCCATTACCCACTGGGCTCTGTCTCTGCAACCCCCTTACCCACCGGGCAGTGTCTCTGTAACCCCTTTACCCACGGGGCAGTGTCTCTGTCACCCCCTTACCCACCGGGCAATATCTCTGCAACCCCATTACCCACTGGGCTCTGTCTCTGCAACCCCCTTACCCACCCGGCAGTGTCTGTGTAACGCCCTTACCCACTTGGCTCTGTCTCTGTAACCCCCTTACCCACCGGGCAGTGTCTCTGTAACCCACTTACCCACCGGGCAGTGTCTCTGTAACCCCCTTACCCACTGGGCACTGTCTCTGTAACCCCCCTACCCACCGGGCAGTGTCTCTGTAACCTCCTTACCCACTGGGCAGTGTCTCTGTAAATGCCTTACCCAGTGGGCTCTGTCTCTATAAACCCCTTACCCCTTACCCACCGGGCAATGTCTCTGTAACCCCCTTACCCACTGGGCTCTGTCTCTGTAACCCCCTTACCCACGGGGCGCTGTCTCTGTAAACCTCTTACCCACTGGGCAGTGTCTCTGTAACCCCCTTACCCACTGGGCTCTATCTCTGTAACCCCCTTACCCACTGGGCTCTGTCTCTGTAACCCCCTTACCCACTGAGCACTGTCTCTGTAACCCCCTTACCCACTGGGCTCTATCTCTGTAACCCCCTTACCCACTGGGCTCTGTCTCCGAAACCCCCTTACCCACTGGGCACTATCTCTCTAACCCCCTTACCCACTGGGCAGTGTCTCTGTAACCCCCTTACCCACTGGGCAGTGTCTCTGTAAATGCCTTACCCACTGGGCAGTGTCTCTGTAAGCCCCTTACACACTGGGCACTGTCTCTGAAACCCCCTTACCCTCTGGGCTCCGTCTCTGTAACCCCCTTACCCACGGGGCTCTGTCTCTGTAAACCTCTTACCCACTGGGCAGTGTCTCTGTAACCCCCTTACCCACTGGGCTCTATCTCTGTAACCCCCTTACCCACTGGGCTCTGTCTCTGTAACCCCCTTACCCACTGAGCACTGTCTCTGTAACCCCCTTACCCACTGGGCTCTATCTCTGTAACCCCCTTACCCACTGGGCTCTGTCTCCGAAACCCCCTTACCCACTGGGCACTATCTCTCTAACCCCCTTACCCACTGGGCAGTGTCTCTGTAACCCCCTTACCCACTGGGCAGTGTCTCTGTAAATGCCTTACCCACTGGGCAGTGTCTCTGTAAGCCCCTTACACACTGGGCACTGTCTCTGAAACCCCCTTACCCTCTGGGCTCCGTCTCTGTAACCCCCTTACCCACTGGGCAGTGTCTCTGTAACCCCCTTACACACCGGGCAGTGTCTCTGTAACCCCCTTACACACGGGGCACTGTCTCTCTCACCCCCTTACCCCCGGGGCTCTGTCTCTCTCACCCCCTTACCCACGGGGCACTGACTCTGTAACCCCCTAACCCTCTGGGCAGTGTCTCTGTAAACCCTTTACCCACTGGGCAGTGTCTCTGTAAACCCCTAACCCTCTGGGCAGTGTCTCTGTAAACCCCTTACCCACTGGGCAGTGTCTCTGTAACCCCCTTACCCACTGGGCACTCTCTCTGTAACCCCCTTACCCACTGGGCACTGTCTCTGTAACCCCCTTACCCACTGGGCATTGTCTCTGTAACCCTCTTACCCACCGGCTTCTGTCTCTGTAACCTCCTTACCCACTGGGCATTGTCGCTGTAACCCCCTTACCCACCGGGCAGTGTCTCTGTAACCCCCTTACCCACTGGGCAGTGTCTCTCTCACCCCCTTACCCACTGGGCTCTCTCTCTGTAACCCCCTTACCTACTGGGCACTGTCTCTGTAACCCCCTTACCCACCGGGCACTGTCTCTCTCACCCCCTTACCCACGGGGCTCTGTCTTTGTAACCCCCTTACCCGCTGGGCTCTGTCTCTGTAACCCCCTTACACACCGGGCAGTATCTCTGTAACCCCCTTCCCCACTGGGCTCTGTCTCTGTAACCCCCTTACACACGGGGCACTGTCTCTCTCACCCCCTTACCCACGGGGCTCTGTCTCTCTCACCCCCTTACCCACGGGGCTCTGTCTCTGTAACCCCCTAACCCTCTGGGCAGTGTCTCTGTAAACCCCTTACCCACTGGGCATGGTCTCTGTAACCCCCTTACCCACCGGGCACTGTCTCTGTAACCCCCTAAACACCTGGGCAGTGTTTCTGTAACCCCCTTACCCACCGGGCTCTGTCTCTGTAAATCCCTAACCCTCTGGGCATTGTCTCTGTAAACCCCTTACCCACTGGGCAGTGTCTCTGTAACCCCCTTACCCACCAGGCAGTGTCTCTGTAACCCCATTACCCTCCGGGCAGTGTCTCTGTAACCCCCTTACCCACAGGGCAGTGTCTCTGTAACCCCCTTACCCACTGGGCAGTGTCTCTGTAACCCCCTTCCCCACAGGGCAGTGTCTCTGTAACCCCCTTACCCACTGGGCCCTGTCTCTATAACGCCCTTACCCACCGGGCAGTGTCTCTGTAACCCCCTTACGCTCTGGGCACTGTCTCTGTAACACCCTTACCCACTGGGCAGTGTCTCTGTAACCCCCTTACCCACTGGGCAGTGTCTCTGTAACCCCCTTCCCCACAGGGCACTGTCTCTGTAACCCCCTTACCCACTGGGCCCTGTCTCTGTAACCCCCTTACCCACTGGGCCCTGTCTCTATAACCCCCTTACCCACTGGGCACTGTCTCTGTAACCCACTTACCCACTGGGCATTGTCTCTGTAACCCCCTTACCCTCTGGGCTCTGTCTCTGTAACTCCCTTACCCACCGGGCAGTGTCTCTGTAACCCCCTTACCCACTGGGCACACTCTCTGTAACCCCCTTACCCACGGGGCACTGTTTCTGTCACCCCCTTACACACCGGACATGTCTCTGTTACCCCCTTACCCACTGGGCACTCTCTCTGTAACCCCCTTATCCACTGGGCACTGTCTCTGTCACCCCCATACCCACCGAGCAGTGTCTCTGTAACCCCTTTACCCACTGGGCACTCTCTCTGTAAACCCCTTACCCACCGGGCAGTGTCTCTGTAACCCCCTTACCCACTGGGCACTGTCTCTGTAACCCTCTTACCAACGGGCAGTGTCTCTGTAACCCCCTTACCCACTGGGCTCTGTTTCTGTAACCCCCTTACTCACTGGGCAGTGTCTCTGTAACCCCCTTACCCACTGGGCAGTGTCTCTGTAACCCCCTTCCCCACTGGGCACTGTCTCTGTAACCCCCTTACCCACTGGGCCCTGTCTCTATAACCCCCTTACCCACTGGGCACTGTCTCTGTAACCCCCTTACCCACTGGGCATTGTCTCTGTAACCCCCTTACCCTCTGGGCTCTGTCTCTGTAACTCCCTTACCCACCGGGCAGTGTCTCTGTAACCCCCTTAGCCACTGGGCACTCTCTCTGTAACCCCCTTACCCACGTGGCACTCTCTCTGTAACCCCCTTATCCACTGGGCACTGTCTCTGTCACCCCCATACCCACCGAGCAGTGTCTCTGTAACCCCCTTACCCACTGGGCACTGTCTCTGTAACCCCCTTACCCACTGGGCATTGTCTCTGTAACCCCCTTACCCTCTGGGCTCTGTCTCTGTAACTCCCTTACCCACCGGGCAGTGTCTCTGTAACCCCCTTAGCCACTGGGCACTCTCTCTGTAACCCCCTTACCCACTGGGCACTCTCTCTGTAACCCCCTTATCCACTGGGCACTGTCTCTGTCACCCCCATACCCACCGAGCAGTGTCTCTGTAACCCCTTTACCCACTGGGCACTCTCTCTGTAAACCCCTTACCCACCGGGCAGTGTCTCTGTAACCCCCTTACCCACTGGGCACTGTCTCTGTAACCCTCTTACCAACGGGCAGTGTCTCTGTAACCCCCTTACCGACTGGGCTCTGTTTCTGTAACCCCCTTACTCACTGGGCAGTGTCTCTGTAACCCCCTTACCCACTGGGCAGTGTCTCTGTAACCCCCTTCCCCACTGGACACTGTCTCTGTAACCCCATTACCCACTGGGCCCTGTCTCTATAACCCCCTTACCGTCTGGGCAGTGTCTCTGTAACCCCCTTACCCTCTGGGCTCTGTCTCTGTAACACCCTTACAAACCGGGCAGTCTCACTGTCACCCCCTTACCCACCGGGCAGTGTCTCTGTAACCCCCTTACCCACCGGGCAGTGTCTCTGTAACCCCCTTACCCACTGGGCACTCTCTCTGTAACCCCCTTACCCACTGGGCAGTGTCTCTGTAAACCCCTTACCCACTGGGCAGTGTCTCTGTAACCCCCTTACCCACTAGGCAGTGTCTCTGTAACCCCATTACCCACCGGGCAGTGTCTCTGTAACCCCCTTACCCACTGGGCAGTGTCTCTGTAACCCCCTTACCCACTGGGCAGTGTCTCTGTAACCCCCTTCCCCACTGGGCACTGTCTCTGTAACCCCCTTACCGTCTGACCAGTGTCTCTGTAACCCCCGGACCCTCTGGGCTCTGTCTCTGTAACACCCTTACAAACCGGGCACTCTCTCTGTAACCCCCTTACCCACCGGGCAGTGTCTCTGTAACCCCCTTACCCACCGGGCAGTGTCTCTGTAACCCACTTACCCACTGGGCCCTCTCTCTGTAATCCCCTTACCCACTGGGCACTGTCTCTGCAACCCCCTTACCCACTCGGCAGTGTCTCTGTAACCCCCTTACCCACTGGGCTGTTTCTCTGTATCCCCCTTTCCCACTGGGCTCTGTCTCTGTAAACCCCTTACCCACTGGGCACTGTCTCTGTATCCCCCTTACCCACTGGGCTCTGTCTCTGTAAACCACTTACCCACTGGGCAGTGTCTCTGTAACCCCCTTACCCACTGGGCAGTGTCTCTGTAACCCCCTTACCCTCCGGGCACTGTCTCTGTAAACCCCTTACTCACTGAGCAGTGTCTCTGTAACCCCCTTACCAACTGGGCTCTGTCTCTGTAACCTCTTACCCACTTGACAGTGTCTCTGTAAACCCCTTACCCACTGGGCACTGTCTCTGTAACCCCCTTACCCACTGGTCTCTGTCTCTGTAACCTCTTACCCACTGGGCACTGTCTCTGTTACCCCCTTACCCACGGGGCAGTGTCTCTGTAACCCCCTTACCCACTGGGCACTGTCTCTGTAACCCCCTTACCCACCGGGCAGTGTCTCTGTAACCCCCTTACCCACCGGGCAGTGTCTCTGTAACCCCCTTACCCACTGGGCACTGTCTCTGTAACCCCCTTACCCACCGGGCAGTGTCTCTGTATCCCCCTTTCCCACTGGGCAGTGACTCTGTAACCCCCTTACCCTCCAGGCACTGTCTCAGTAAACCCCTTACCCACTTGGCACTGTCTCTGTAACCCCCTTACCCACTGGGCAGTGACTCTGTAACCCCCTTACCCTCCAGGCACTGTCTCAGTAAACCCCTTACCCACTTGGCGCTGTCTCTGTAACCCCATTGCCCACTGGGCACTGTCTCTGTAACCCCCTTACCCACCGGGCAGTGTCTCTGTAACCCCCCTACCCACTGGGCACTTTCTCTGTAACCCCCATACCCACCGGGCAGTGTCTCTGTAACCCCCTTACCCACCGGGCAGTGTCTCTGTAACCCCCCTACCCACTGGGCTCTGTCTCTGTAACCCCCTTACCACCCGGCAGTGTCTGTGTAACCCCCTTACCCACTGGGCTCTGTCTCTGTAACTCCCTTACCCACCGGGCAGTGTCTCTGTAACCCCCTTACCCACTGGGCAGTGTCTCTGTAACCCCCTTACCCACGGGGCATTGTCTCTGTAACCCCCTTACCCACCGGGCAGTGTCTCTGTAACCCCCTTACCCACTGGGCTCTGTCTCTGTAACCCCCTTACTCTCTGGGCAGTGTCTCTGTAACCCCCTTACCCACTGGACAGTGTCTCTGTAACACCCTTACCCACCAGACAGTGTCTCTGTAACCCCCTTACCCACTGGACAGTGTCTCTGTAACACCCTTACCCACCAGACAGTGTCTCTGTAACCCCCTTACCCACCGGACAGTGTCTCTGTAACCCCCTTACCCACTGGACAGTGTCTCTGTAACCTCCTTACCCACTGGACAATGACTCTGTAACCTCCTTACCCACTGGCCACTGTCTCTGTAACCCCCTTACCCACTGGGAACTGTCTCTGTAACCCCCTTACCCACTGGGCAGTGACTCTGTAACCCCCTTACCCTCCAGGCACTGTCTCAGCAAACCCCTTACCCACTTGGCACTGTCTCTGTAACCCCATTACCCACTGGGCACTGTCTCTGAAACCCCCTTATCCACTGGGCACTCTCTCTGTAACCTCCTACCCACTGGGCAATGTCTCTGTAACCCCCTTACCCACTGGGCAGTGACTCTGTAACCCCCTTACCCACAAGGCACTGTCTCAGTAAACGCCTTACCCACTTGGCACTGTCTCTGTAACCCCCTTACCCACTGGGCTCTGTCTCTGTAACCTCTTACCCACTGAGCAGTGTCTCTGTAACCCCCTTACCCACTGGGCACTGTCTCTGTAACCCCCTTACCCACTGGGCTCTGTCTCTCTCACTCCCTTACCCACCGGGCAGTGTCTCTGTAACCCCCTTACCCACTGGGCACTGTCTCTGTCACCCCCTTACCCACCGGGCAGTGTCTCTGTAACCCCTTACCAACCGGGCAGGGTCTGTGTAACCCCCGTACACACTGGGCTCTGTCTCTGTAAACCCCTTACCCACTGGGCAGTGTCTCTGTCACCCCCTTACCCACTGGGCTCTGTCACTGTAACCCCCTTACCCACTGGGCAGTGTCACTGTAACCCCCTTGCCCACTGGGCTCTGTCTCTGTAACCCTCTTACCCACTGGGCTCTGTCTCTGTAACCCCCTTACACACCGGGCAGTGTCTCTGTAACCTCCTTACCCACCTGGCAGTGTCTCTGTAACCCCTTACCCACTGGGCACTGTCTCTGTAACCCCCTTACCCACTGGGCTCTGTCTCTGTAACCTCTTACCCACTGGGCAGTGTCTCTGTAACCCCCTTACCCACCGGGCAGTGTCTCTGTAACCCCCTTACCCACTGGGCACTGTCTCTGTAACCCCCTTACCGACCGGGCGGTGTCTCTGTAACCCCATTACCCACCGGGCAGTGTTTCTGTAACCCCATTACCCACCGGGCAGTGTCTCTGTAACCCCCTTACCCACTGGGCACGGTCTCTGTAACCCCCTTACACACTGGGCACGGTCTCTGTAACCCCCTTACCCACTGGGCCCTGTCTCTGTAACCCCCTTACCCTCTGGGCTCTGTCTCTGTAACCCCCTTACCCACTGGGCAGTGTCTCTGTCACCCCCTTACACACTGAGCCGTGTATCTGTAGCCCCGCTTACCCACCGGGCAGTGTCTCTGTAACCCCTTTACCCACTGGGCACTCTCTCTGTAACCCCCTTACCCACCGGCAGTGTCACTGTAACCCCCTTACCCACCGGGCATTGTCTCTGTAACCCTCTTACCGACCGTGCTCTGTCTGCCTAACCCCCTTACCAACTGGGCAGTGTCTCTGTAACCCCCTTACCCACTGGGCACTGTCTCTGTAACCCTCTTACCCACCGGGCTCTGACTGCGTAACCCCCTTACCTACTGGGCAGTGTCTCTGTAACCCCCTTACCACCGGGCACTGTCTCTGTAACCCCCTTGCCCACCGGGCAGTGTCTCTGTAACCCCTTTACCCACTGGGCACTCTCTCTGTAACCCCCTTACCCACCGGGCAGTCTCTCTGTAACCCCTTACCCACTGGGCACTGTCTCTGTAACCCCCTTACCCACCGGGCTCTGTCTGCGTAACCCCCTTATCTACTGGGCAGTGTCTCTGTAACCCCCTTACCGACTGGGCAGTGTCTCTGTAACCCCCTTACCCACCGGGCAGTGTCTCTGTAACCCACTTACCGACCGGGCAGTGTCTCTGTAACCCCCTTACCCACTGGGCAGTGTCTCTGTAACCCGCTATTCCACTGGGCACTGTCTCTGTAACACCCTTTGCAAATGGGCAGTGTCTCTGTAACCCCCTTACCCACTGGGCTCTGTCTCTGTAACCCCCTTACCCACTGGGCAGTGTCTCTGTAAACCCCTTTTCCACTGGGCACTGTCTCTGTAACTCCCTTACCCACCGGGCAGTATCACTGTAACCCCCTTGCCCACCGGGCAGTGTCTCTGTAATCCCCTGACCCACTGGGCTCTGTCTCTGTAACCCCCTTACCCACTGGGCAGTGTCTCTGTAACCCCCTTACCCACTGGGCACTGTCTCTATAAGTCCCTTACCCACTGGGCACTGTCTCTGTAAGCCCCTTACCCACTGAGCATTGTCTATGTAACCCTCTTACGCACCGGGCTCTGTCTCTGTAACACTCTTACCCACCGGGCACTGTCTCTATAAACCCCTTACCCACTGGGCTGTGTCTCTGTAACCCCCTTACCCACTGGGCTGTGTCTCTGTAACCCCCTTACCCACTGGGCACTGTCTCTGTCGCCCCCTTACCCACTGGGCACTGTCTCTGTAACCCCCTTACCCACCGGGCAGTGACTCTGTAAACACCTTACCCACTGGGCAGTGTCTCTGTAACCCCCTTACCCTCTGGGCTCTGTCTCTGTAACCCCCTTACCCACCGGGCAGTGTCTCAGTAACCCCCTTACCCACTGGGCAATCTGTCTGTAACCCCCTTACCCACCGGGCAGTGTCTCTGTAACCCCCCTACCCACTGGGCACTTTCTCTGTAACCCCCATACCCACCGGGCAGTGTCTCTGTAACCCCCTTACCCACCGGGCAGTGTCTCTGTAACCCCCCTACCCACTGGGCTCTGTCTCTGTAACCCCCTTACCCACCGGGCAGTGTCTCTGTAACCCCCTTACCCACTGGGCTCTGTCTCTGTAACTCCCTTACCCACCGGGCAGTGTCTCTGTAACCCCCTTACCCACTGGGCAGTGTCTCTGTAACCCCCTTACCCACGGGTCATTGTCTCTGTAACCCCCTTACCCACCGGGCAGTGTCTCTGTAACCCCCTTACCCACGGGGCAGTGTCTCTGTCACCCCCTTACCCACCGGGCAATGTCTCTGCAACCCCATTACCCACTGGGCTCTGTCTCTGCAACCCCCTTACCCACCGGGCAGTGTCTCTGTAACCCCTTTACCCACGGGGCAGTGTCTCTGTCACCCCCTTACCCACCGGGCAATATCTCTGCAACCCCATTACCCACTGGGCTCTGTCTCTGCAACCCCCTTACCCACCCGGCAGTGTCTGTGTAACGCCCTTACCCACTTGGCTCTGTCTCTGTAACCCCCTTACCCACCGGGCAGTGTCTCTGTAACCCACTTACCCACCGGGCAGTGTCTCTGTAACCCCCTTACCCACTGGGCACTGTCTCTGTAACCCCCCTACCCACCGGGCAGTGTCTCTGTAACCTCCTTACCCACTGGGCAGTGTCTCTGTAAATGCCTTACCCAGTGGGCTCTGTCTCTATAAACCCCTTACCCCTTACCCACCGGGCAATGTCTCTGTAACCCCCTTACCCACTGGGCTCTGTCTCTGTAACCCCCTTACCCACGGGGCGCTGTCTCTGTAAACCTCTTACCCACTGGGCAGTGTCTCTGTAACCCCCTTACCCACTGGGCTCTATCTCTGTAACCCCCTTACCCACTGGGCTCTGTCTCTGTAACCCCCTTACCCACTGAGCACTGTCTCTGTAACCCCCTTACCCACTGGGCTCTATCTCTGTAACCCCCTTACCCACTGGGCTCTGTCTCCGAAACCCCCTTACCCACTGGGCACTATCTCTCTAACCCCCTTACCCACTGGGCAGTGTCTCTGTAACCCCCTTACCCACTGGGCAGTGTCTCTGTAAATGCCTTACCCACTGGGCAGTGTCTCTGTAAGCCCCTTACACACTGGGCACTGTCTCTGAAACCCCCTTACCCTCTGGGCTCCGTCTCTGTAACCCCCTTACCCACGGGGCTCTGTCTCTGTAAACCTCTTACCCACTGGGCAGTGTCTCTGTAACCCCCTTACCCACTGGGCTCTATCTCTGTAACCCCCTTACCCACTGGGCTCTGTCTCTGTAACCCCCTTACCCACTGAGCACTGTCTCTGTAACCCCCTTACCCACTGGGCTCTATCTCTGTAACCCCCTTACCCACTGGGCTCTGTCTCCGAAACCCCCTTACCCACTGGGCACTATCTCTCTAACCCCCTTACCCACTGGGCAGTGTCTCTGTAACCCCCTTACCCACTGGGCAGTGTCTCTGTAAATGCCTTACCCACTGGGCAGTGTCTCTGTAAGCCCCTTACACACTGGGCACTGTCTCTGAAACCCCCTTACCCTCTGGGCTCCGTCTCTGTAACCCCCTTACCCACTGGGCAGTGTCTCTGTAACCCCCTTACACACCGGGCAGTGTCTCTGTAACCCCCTTACACACGGGGCACTGTCTCTCTCACCCCCTTACCCCCGGGGCTCTGTCTCTCTCACCCCCTTACCCACGGGGCACTGACTCTGTAACCCCCTAACCCTCTGGGCAGTGTCTCTGTAAACCCTTTACCCACTGGGCAGTGTCTCTGTAAACCCCTAACCCTCTGGGCAGTGTCTCTGTAAACCCCTTACCCACTGGGCAGTGTCTCTGTAACCCCCTTACCCACTGGGCACTCTCTCTGTAACCCCCTTACCCACTGGGCACTGTCTCTGTAACCCCCTTACCCACTGGGCATTGTCTCTGTAACCCTCTTACCCACCGGCTTCTGTCTCTGTAACCTCCTTACCCACTGGGCATTGTCGCTGTAACCCCCTTACCCACCGGGCAGTGTCTCTGTAACCCCCTTACCCACTGGGCAGTGTCTCTCTCACCCCCTTACCCACTGGGCTCTCTCTCTGTAACCCCCTTACCTACTGGGCACTGTCTCTGTAACCCCCTTACCCACCGGGCACTGTCTCTCTCACCCCCTTACCCACGGGGCTCTGTCTTTGTAACCCCCTTACCCGCTGGGCTCTGTCTCTGTAACCCCCTTACACACCGGGCAGTATCTCTGTAACCCCCTTCCCCACTGGGCTCTGTCTCTGTAACCCCCTTACACACGGGGCACTGTCTCTCTCACCCCCTTACCCACGGGGCTCTGTCTCTCTCACCCCCTTACCCACGGGGCTCTGTCTCTGTAACCCCCTAACCCTCTGGGCAGTGTCTCTGTAAACCCCTTACCCACTGGGCATGGTCTCTGTAACCCCCTTACCCACCGGGCACTGTCTCTGTAACCCCCTAAACACCTGGGCAGTGTTTCTGTAACCCCCTTACCCACCGGGCTCTGTCTCTGTAAATCCCTAACCCTCTGGGCATTGTCTCTGTAAACCCCTTACCCACTGGGCAGTGTCTCTGTAACCCCCTTACCCACCAGGCAGTGTCTCTGTAACCCCATTACCCTCCGGGCAGTGTCTCTGTAACCCCCTTACCCACAGGGCAGTGTCTCTGTAACCCCCTTACCCACTGGGCAGTGTCTCTGTAACCCCCTTCCCCACAGGGCAGTGTCTCTGTAACCCCCTTACCCACTGGGCCCTGTCTCTATAACGCCCTTACCCACCGGGCAGTGTCTCTGTAACCCCCTTACGCTCTGGGCACTGTCTCTGTAACACCCTTACCCACTGGGCAGTGTCTCTGTAACCCCCTTACCCACTGGGCAGTGTCTCTGTAACCCCCTTCCCCACAGGGCACTGTCTCTGTAACCCCCTTACCCACTGGGCCCTGTCTCTGTAACCCCCTTACCCACTGGGCCCTGTCTCTATAACCCCCTTACCCACTGGGCACTGTCTCTGTAACCCACTTACCCACTGGGCATTGTCTCTGTAACCCCCTTACCCTCTGGGCTCTGTCTCTGTAACTCCCTTACCCACCGGGCAGTGTCTCTGTAACCCCCTTACCCACTGGGCACACTCTCTGTAACCCCCTTACCCACGGGGCACTGTTTCTGTCACCCCCTTACACACCGGACATGTCTCTGTTACCCCCTTACCCACTGGGCACTCTCTCTGTAACCCCCTTATCCACTGGGCACTGTCTCTGTCACCCCCATACCCACCGAGCAGTGTCTCTGTAACCCCTTTACCCACTGGGCACTCTCTCTGTAAACCCCTTACCCACCGGGCAGTGTCTCTGTAACCCCCTTACCCACTGGGCACTGTCTCTGTAACCCTCTTACCAACGGGCAGTGTCTCTGTAACCCCCTTACCCACTGGGCTCTGTTTCTGTAACCCCCTTACTCACTGGGCAGTGTCTCTGTAACCCCCTTACCCACTGGGCAGTGTCTCTGTAACCCCCTTCCCCACTGGGCACTGTCTCTGTAACCCCCTTACCCACTGGGCCCTGTCTCTATAACCCCCTTACCCACTGGGCACTGTCTCTGTAACCCCCTTACCCACTGGGCATTGTCTCTGTAACCCCCTTACCCTCTGGGCTCTGTCTCTGTAACTCCCTTACCCACCGGGCAGTGTCTCTGTAACCCCCTTAGCCACTGGGCACTCTCTCTGTAACCCCCTTACCCACGTGGCACTGTTTCTGTCACCCCCTTACACACCGGACATGTCTCTGTTACCCCCTTACCCACTGGGCACTCTCTCTGTAACCCCCTTATCCACTGGGCACTGTCTCTGTCACCCCCATACCCACCGAGCAGTGTCTCTGTAACCCCTTTACCCACTGGGCACTCTCTCTGTAAACCCCTTACCCACCGGGCAGTGTCTCTGTAACCCCCTTACCCACTGGGCACTGTCTCTGTAACCCTCTTACCAACGGGCAGTGTCTCTGTAACCCCCTTACCGACTGGGCTCTGTTTCTGTAACCCCCTTACTCACTGGGCAGTGTCTCTGTAACCCCCTTACCCACTGGGCAGTGTCTCTGTAACCCCCTTCCCCACTGGACACTGTCTCTGTAACCCCATTACCCACTGGGCCCTGTCTCTATAACCCCCTTACCGTCTGGGCAGTGTCTCTGTAACCCCCTTACCCTCTGGGCTCTGTCTCTGTAACACCCTTACAAACCGGGCAGTCTCACTGTCACCCCCTTACCCACCGGGCAGTGTCTCTGTAACCCCCTTACCCACCGGGCAGTGTCTCTGTAACCCCCTTACCCACTGGGCACTCTCTCTGTAACCCCCTTACCCACTGGGCAGTGTCTCTGTAAACCCCTTACCCACTGGGCAGTGTCTCTGTAACCCCCTTACCCACTAGGCAGTGTCTCTGTAACCCCATTACCCACCGGGCAGTGTCTCTGTAACCCCCTTACCCACTGGGCAGTGTCTCTGTAACCCCCTTACCCACTGGGCAGTGTCTCTGTAACCCCCTTCCCCACTGGGCACTGTCTCTGTAACCCCCTTACCGTCTGACCAGTGTCTCTGTAACCCCCGGACCCTCTGGGCTCTGTCTCTGTAACACCCTTACAAACCGGGCACTCTCTCTGTAACCCCCTTACCCACCGGGCAGTGTCTCTGTAACCCCCTTACCCACCGGGCAGTGTCTCTGTAACCCACTTACCCACTGGGCCCTCTCTCTGTAATCCCCTTACCCACTGGGCACTGTCTCTGCAACCCCCTTACCCACTCGGCAGTGTCTCTGTAACCCCCTTACCCACTGGGCTGTTTCTCTGTATCCCCCTTTCCCACTGGGCTCTGTCTCTGTAAACCCCTTACCCACTGGGCACTGTCTCTGTATCCCCCTTACCCACTGGGCTCTGTCTCTGTAAACCACTTACCCACTGGGCAGTGTCTCTGTAACCCCCTTACCCACTGGGCAGTGTCTCTGTAACCCCCTTACCCTCCGGGCACTGTCTCTGTAAACCCCTTACTCACTGAGCAGTGTCTCTGTAACCCCCTTACCAACTGGGCTCTGTCTCTGTAACCTCTTACCCACTTGACAGTGTCTCTGTAAACCCCTTACCCACTGGGCACTGTCTCTGTAACCCCCTTACCCACTGGTCTCTGTCTCTGTAACCTCTTACCCACTGGGCACTGTCTCTGTTACCCCCTTACCCACGGGGCAGTGTCTCTGTAACCCCCTTACCCACTGGGCACTGTCTCTGTAACCCCCTTACCCACCGGGCAGTGTCTCTGTAACCCCCTTACCCACCGGGCAGTGTCTCTGTAACCCCCTTACCCACTGGGCACTGTCTCTGTAACCCCCTTACCCACCGGGCAGTGTCTCTGTATCCCCCTTTCCCACTGGGCAGTGACTCTGTAACCCCCTTACCCTCCAGGCACTGTCTCAGTAAACCCCTTACCCACTTGGCACTGTCTCTGTAACCCCCTTACCCACTGGGCAGTGACTCTGTAACCCCCTTACCCTCCAGGCACTGTCTCAGTAAACCCCTTACCCACTTGGCGCTGTCTCTGTAACCCCATTGCCCACTGGGCACTGTCTCTGAAACCCCCTTATCCACTGGGCACTCTCTCTGTAACCTCCTACACACTGGGCAATGTCTCTGTAACCCCCTTACCCAATGGGCAGTGACTCTGTAACACCCTTACCCACAAGGCACTGTCTCAGTAAACGCCTTACCCACTGGGCATTGTCTCTGTAACCCCCTTACCCACTGGGCTCTGTCTCTGTAACCTCTTACCCACTGGGCAGTGTCTCTGTAACCCCCTTACCCACTGGGCACTGTCTCTGTAACCCCCTTACCCACTGGGCTCTGTCTCTGTAACCCCCTTACTCTCTGGGCAGTGTCTCTGTAACCCCCTTACCCACTGGACCGTGTCTCTGTAACCCCCTTACCCACCAGACAGTGTCTCTGTAACCCCCTTACCCACCGGGCAGTGTCTCTGTAACCCCCTTACCCACTGGACAGTGTCTCTGTAACCTCCTTACCCACAGGACAGTGTCTCTGTAACCTCCTTACCCACTGGGCAGTGTCTCTGCAACCCCCTTACCCACTGGGCAGTGACTCTGTAACCCCCTTACCCTCCAGGCACTGTCTCAGTCAACCCCTTACCCACTTGGCACTATCTCTGTAACCCCATTACCCACTGGGCACTGTCTCTGAAACCCCCTTATCCACTGGGCACTCTCTCTGTAACCTCCTACCCACTGGGCAGTGACTCTGTAACCTCCGTACCCACAAGGCACTCTCTCAGTAAACGCCTTACCCACTGGGCACTGTCTCTGTAACGCCCTTACCCACTGGGCTCTGTCTCTGTAACCTCTTACCCACTGGGCAGTGTCTCTGTAACCCCCTTACCCACTGGGCACTGTCTCTGTAACCCCCTTACCCACCGGGCACTGTCTCTGTCACCCCCTTACCCTCTGGGCTCTGTCTCTCTCACTCCCTTACCCACCGGGCAGTGTCTCTGTAACCCCCTTACCCACCGGGCACTGTCTCTGTAACCCCCTTACCCTCTGGGCTCTGTCTCTCTCACTCCCTTACCCTCTGGGCACTGTCTCTGTCACCCATTTACCCACCGGGCAGTGTCTCTGTAACCCCTTACCCACCGGGCAGTGTCTGTGTAACCCCCGTACCCACTGGGCTCTGTCTCTGTAAACCCCTTACCCACTGGGCAGTGTCTCTGTCACCCCCTTACCCACTGGGCTCTGTCACTGTAACCCCCTTACCCACCGGGCAGTGTCACTGTAACCCCCTTGCCCACTGGGCTCTGTCTCTGTAACCCTCTTACCCACTGGGCTCTGTCTCTGTAACCCCCTTACACACCAGGCAGTGTCTCTGTAACCCCCTTACCCACTGGGCACTGTGTCTGTAACCCCCTTACCCACCGGGCAGTGTCTCTGTACCCCCCTTTCCCACTGGGCTCTGTCTCTGTAAACCCCTTACCCACTGGGCACTGTCTCTGTAACCCCCTTACCCACTGGTCTCTGTCTCTGTAACCTCTTACCCACTGTGTACTGTCTCTGTAACCCCCTTACCCACCGGGCAGTGTCTCTGTAACCCCATTACCCACCGGGCAGTGTCTCTGTAACCCCCTTACCCACCGGGCAGTGTCTCTGTAAACCCCTTAACCAGTGGGCAATGTCTCTGTAGCCCCCTTACCCACAGGGCACGGTCTCTGTAACCCCCTTACGCACTGGGCACGGTCTCTGTAACCCCCTTACCCACTGGGCCCTGTCTCTGTAACCCCCTTACCCTCTGGGCTCTGTCTCTGTAACCCCATTACCCACTGGGCAGTGTCTCTGTCACCCCCTTACACACTGAGCAGTGTATCTGTAGCCCCGCTTACCCACCGGGCAGTGTCTCTGTAACCCCTTTACCCACTGGGCACTCTCTCTGTAACCCCCTTACCCACCGGCTGTGTCACTGTAACCCCCTTACCGACCGGGCATTGTCTCTTTAACCCTCTTACCGACCGGGCTCTGTCTGCGTAACCCCCTTACCAACTGGGCAGTGTCTCTGTAACCCCCTTACCCACTGGGCACTGTCTCTGTAACCCTCTTACCCACCGGGCTCTGTCTGCGTAACCCCCTTACCAACTGGGCAGTGTCTCTGTAACCCCCTTACCACCGGGCACTGTCTCTGTAACCCCCTTGCCCACCGGGCAGTGTCTCTGTAACCCCTTTACCCACTGGGCACTCTCTCTGTAACCCCCTTACCCACCGGGCAGTCTCTCTGTAACCCTTTACCCACTGGGCACCGTCTCTGTAACCCCCTTACCCACCGGGCTCTGTCTGCGTAACCCCCTTATCTACTGGGCAGTGTCTCTGTAACCCCCTTACCGACTGGGCAGTGTCTCTGTAACCCCCTTACCCACCGGACAGTGTCTCTGTAACCCCCTTACCGACCGGGCAGTGTCTCTGTAACCCCCTTACCCACTGGGTAGTGTGTCTGTAACCCCCTATTCCACTGGGCACTGTCTCTGTAACACCCTTTGCAAACGGGCAGTGTCTCTGTAACCCCCTTTTCCACTGGGCACTGTCTCTGTAACTCCCTTACCCACTGGGCAGTGTCTCTGTAACCTCCTTTTCCACTGGGCACTGTCTCTGTAACTCCCTTACCCACCGGGCAGTATCACTGTAACCCCCTTGCCCACCGGGCAGTGTCTCTGTAATCCCCTTACCCACTGGGCTCTGTCTCTGTAACCCCCTTACCCACTGGGCAGTGTGTCTGTAACCCCCGTACCCACCGGGCATGTTTCTCTGTAACCCCCTTACCCACTGGGCATTGTCTCTGTAAGTCCCTTACCCACTGGGCACTGTCTCTGTAAGCCCCTTACCCACTGAGCATTGTCTATGTAACCCTCTTACGCACCGGGCTCTGTCTCTGTAACACTCTTACCCACCGGGCACTGTCTCTATAAACCTCTTACCCACTGGGCTGTGTCTCTGTAACCCCCTTACCCACTGGGCACTGTCTCTGTCGCCCCCTTACCCACTGGGCACTGTCTCTGTAACCCCCTTACCCACCGGGCAGTGACTCTGTAAACACCTTACCCACTGGGCTGTGTCTCTGTAACCCCCTTACCCACCGGGCAGTGTCTCTGTAACCCCCTTACCCACTGGGCAGTGTCTCTGTAACCCCTTTACACGCCGGGCACTGTCTCTCTCACCCCCTTACACACTGGGCTCTGTCTCTGTAACCCCCTTACCCTCTGGGCTCTGTCTCTGTAACCCCCTTACCCACCGGGCAGTGTCTCAGTAACCCTCTTACCCACTGGGCAATCTGTTTGTAACCCCCTTACCCACCGGGAAGTGTCTCTGTAACCCCCATACCCACTGGTCACTTTCTCTGTAACCCCCATACCCACCGGGCAGTGACTCTGTAACCCCCCTACCCACTGGGCTCTGTCTCTGTAACCCCCTTACCAGCCAGCAGTGTCTGTGTAACCCCCTTACCCACTGGGCTCCGTCTCTGTAACTCCCTTACCCACCGGGCAGTGTCTCTGTCACCCCCTTACCCACTGGGCAGTGTCTGTGTAACGCCCTTACCCACTGGGCTCCGTCTCTGTAACCCCCTTACCCACGGGGCATTGTCTCTGTAACCCCCTTACCCACCGGGCAGTGTCTCTGTAACCCCCTTACCCACCGGGCAGTGTCTCTGTCACCCCCTTACCCACCGGGCAATGTCTCTGCAACCCCATTACCCACTGGGCTCTGTCTCTGCAACCCCCTTACCCACCGGGCAGTGTCTCTGTAACCCCTTTACCCACGGGGCAGTGTCTCTGTCACCCCCTTACCCACCGGGCAATGTCTCTGCAACCTCATTACCCACTGGGCTCTGTCTCTGCAACCCCCTTACCTACCCGGCAGTGTCTGGGTAACCCCCTTACACACTGGGCTCTGTCTCTGCAACCCCCTTACCCACCTGGCAGTGTCTCTGTAACCCCCTTACCCACCGGGCAGTATCTCTGTAACCCCCTTACCCAGTGGGCTCTATCTCTGTAACCCCCTTACCCACCGGGCAGTGTCTCTGTAACCCCCTTACCCACTGGGCACTTTCTCTGAAACCCCCTTACCCTCTGGGCTCCGTCTCTGTAACCCTCTTACCCACCGGGCATTGTCTCTGTAACCCCCTTAACAACCGGGCAGTGTCTCTGTAACACCCTTAACCATCGGGCAGTGTCTCTGTCACCCCCTTACCCACTGGGCACTGTCTCTGTAACCCCCTTACCCACTGGGCTCTGTCTCTGTAACCCCCTTACCAACCGGGCATTGTCTTTGTAACCCCCTTACCCACCGGGCAGTGTCTCTGTAACCCCCTTAACCACCGGGCAGTGTCTCTGTAAACCCCTTACCCACTGGGCACTGTCTCTGTAACCCCCTTACCCACTGGGCACTGTCTCTGTAACCCCCTTACCCACCGGGCAGTGTCTCTGCAACTCCCTTACCCACCGGGCAGTGTCTCTGTAACCCCTTACCCACTGGGCTCTGTCTCTGTAACCCCCTTACCCACCGGGCAGTGTCTCTGTAACCCCCTTACCCACCGGGCTGTGTCTCTGTAACCTCCTTACAACCGGGCAGTGTCTCTGTAACCCCCTTACCCACTGGGCACTGTCTCTGAAACCCCCTTACCCATTGGGCACTCTCTCTGTAACTTCCTACCCACTGGGCAGTGTCTCTGTAACCCCCTTACCCACTGGGCTCTGTCTCTGTAAACCCCTTACCCACTGGGCCCTGTCTCTGTAACCCCCTTACCCACTGGGCACTGTCTCTGTAACCCCCTTACCCACCGGGCACTGTCTCTGTAACCCCCTTACCGACCGGGCAGTGTCTCTGAAACCCCCTTACCCAACGGGCAGTGTCTGTGTAACCCCCTTACTCACTGGGCTCTGTCTCTGTAACCCCGTTACCCACTGGGCTCTGTCTCTGTAACCCCCTTACCCACCGGGCACTGTCTCTGTAACCCCCTTATCCACTGGGCACTCTCTCTGAAACCCCCTTACCCACTGGCCACTGTCTCTGGAACCCCCTTACCCACCGGGCAGTGACTCTGTAAACACCTTAACCACTGGGCTGTGTCTCTGTAACCCCCTTACCCACCGGGCACTGTCTCTGTAACCCCCTTACCGACCGGGCAGTGTCTCTGTAACCCCCTATTCCACTGGGCACTGACTCTGTAACACCATTTGCAAACGGGCAGTGTCTCTGTAACTCCCTTTTCCACTGGGCACTGTCTCTGTAACTCCCTTACCCACTGGGCAGTGTCTCTGTAACCCCCTTTTCCACTGGGCACTGTCTCTGTAACCCCCTTACCCACCGGGCAGTATCACTGTAACCCCCTTGCCCACCGGGCAGTGTCTCTGTAATCCCCTTACCCACTGGGCTCTGTCTCTGTAACCCCCTTACCCACTGGGCAGTGTGTCTGTCACCCCCGTACCCACCGGGCAGTGTCTCTGTAACCCCCTTACCCACTGGGCACTGTCTCTGTAAATCCCTTACCCACTGGGCACTGTCTCTGTAATCCCCTTACCCGCCGGGCATTGACTCTGTAACCTCCTTACCTACCGGGCAGTGTCTCTGTAACCCTCTTACCCACTGGGCTCTGTCTCTGTAACCCCCTTACCCACTGGTCATTGTCTCTGTAACCCCCTTACCCACCGGGCAGTGTCTCTGTAACCCCCTTACCCACTGGGCTCTGTCTCTGTAACCCCCTGACCCACTGGGCTCAGTCTCTGTAACCCCCTTACCCACTGGGCTCGGTCTCTGTAACCCCCTTACCCACTGGGCAGTGTCTCTGTAACCCCCTTCCTCAACGGGCAGTGTCTCCGTATCCCCCTTACCCACTGGGCTCTGTCTCTGTAACCCCCTTACCAACCGGGCAGTGTTTCTGTAACCTCCTTACCCACCGGGCAGTGTCTCTGTAACCCCTTTACCCACCGGGCTGTGTCTCTGTAACCTCCTTACAACCGGGCAGTGTCTCTGTAACCCCCTTACCCACTGGGCACTCTCTCTGTAACTTCCGACCCACTTGGCAGTGTCTCTGTAACCCCCTTACCCACTGGGCTCTTTCTCTATAAACCCCTTACCCACTGGGCCCTGTCTCTGTAACCCCCTTACCCACTGGGCAGTGTCTCTGTAACCACCTTACCCATCGGGCACTGTCTCTGTAACCCCCTTACCGACCGGGCAGTGTCTCTGTAACCCCCTTACCCACCGGGCAGTATCTCTGAAACCCCCTTACCCACCGGGCAGTGTCTGTGTAACCCCCTTACTCACTGGGCTCTGTCTCTGTAACCCCCTTACACACTGGGCTCTGTCTCTGTAACCCCCTAACCCACCGGGCAATGTCTCTGTAACCCCCTTACCCACTGGGCTCTGTCTCTGTAACCCCGTTACCCACTGGGCTCTGTCTCTGTAAACCTCTTACCCACCGGGCAGTGTCTCTGTAACCCCCTTACTCACTGGGCTCTGTCTCTGTAACCCCTTACACACTGGGCTCTGTCTCTGTAACCCCCTAACCCACCGGGCAATGTCTCTGTAACCCCCTTACCCACTGGGCTCTGTCTCTGTAACCCCGTTACCCACTGGGCTCTGTCTGTGTAAACCTCTTACCCACTGGTCAGTGTCTCTGTAACCCCCTTACCGACCGGGCTCTGTCTCTGTAACCCCCTGACCCACTGGGCTCTGTCTCTGTAACCCCCTTACCCACCGGGCAGTGTCTCTGTAACCCCCTTACCCTCTGGGCTCTGTCTCTGTAACACACTGACAAACCGGGCACTCTCTCTGTAACCCCCTTACCCACCGGGCAGTGTCTCTGTAACCCCCTTACCCACCGGGCAGTGTCTCTGTAACCCCTTTACCCACGGGGCAGTGTCTCTGTAACCCACTTACCCACCGGGCAGTGTCTCTGTAACCCCCTTACCCTCTGGGCTCTGTCTCTGTAACACACTGACAAACCGGGCACTCTCTCTGTAACCCCCTTACCCACCGGGCAGTGTCTCTGTAACCCCCTTACCCACCGGGCAGTGTCTCTGTAACCCCTTTACCCACGGGGCAGTGTCTCTGTAACCCCCTTACCCACTGGGCTCTGTCTCTGTAACCCCCTTACCCACCGGGCAGTGTCTCTGTAACCCCCTTAACCACCGGGCAGTGTCTCTGTAACCCCCTTACCCACTGGGCTCTGTCTCTGTAACCCCCTTACCCACCGGGCAGTGTCTCTGTAACCCCCTTAACCACCGGGCAGTGTCTCTGTAACCCCCTTACCCACTGGGCAGTGTCTCTGTAACCCCCTTACCCACCGGGCAGTGTCTCTGCAACTCCCTTACCCACCGGGCAGTGTCTCTGTAAACCCCTTCCCCACTGGGCACTGTCTCTGTAACCCCCTTACCCACTGGGCCCTCTCTCTATAACCCCCTTACCCTCCGGGCAGTGTCTCTGTAACCCCCTTATCCTCTGGGCTCTGTCTCTGTAACACCCTTACAAACCGGGCACTCTCTCTGTAACCCCCTTACCCACCGGGCAGTGTCTCTGTAACCCCCTTACCCACCAGGCAGTGTCTCTGTACGCCCTTTACCCACGGGGCAGTGTCTCTGTAACCCCCTTACCCACTGGGCACTGTCTCTGTAACCCCCTTACCCACTGGGCTCTGTCTCTGTAACCCCCTTACCCACCGGGCAGTGTCTCTGTAACCCCCTTAACCACCGGGCAGTGTCTCTGTAACCCCCTTACCCACTGGGCTCTGTCTCTGTAACCCCCTTACCCACCGGGCAGTGTCTCTGTAACCCCCTTAACCACCGGGCAGTGTCTCTGTAACCCCCTTACCCACTGGGCACTGTCTCTGTAACCCCCTTACCCACCGGGCAGTGTCTCTGCAACTCCCTTACCCACCGGGCAGTGTCTCTTTAACCCCTTACCCACTGGGCACTGTCTCTGTAATCCCCTTACCCACCAGGCATTGACTCTGTAACCTCCTTACCTACCGGGCAGTGTCTCTGTAACCCTCTTACCCACGGGGCTCTGTCTCTGTAACCCCCTTACCCACTGGTCATTGTCTCTGTAACCCCCTTACCCACCGGGCAGTGTCTCTGTAACCCCCTTACCCACTGGGCTCTGTCTCTGTAACCCCCTTACCCACTGGGCTCAGTCTCTGTAACCCCCTTACCCACTGGGCTCGGTCTCTGTAACCCCCTTACACACTGGGCACTATCTCTCTAAACCCCTTACCCACTGTGCACTCTCTCTGTAACCCCCTTACCCACCGGGCAGTGTCTCTGTAACGCCCTTACCCACCAGGCAGTGTCTCTGCAACCCCCTTACCCACTGGGCAGTGTCTCTGTAACCCCCTTACCCACTGGACACTCTCTCTGTAACCCCCTTACCCACCGGGTACTGTCTCTGTAACCCTCTTACCCACCAGGCTCTGTCTGCGTAACCCCCTTACCTACTGGGCAGTGTCTCTGTAACCCCCTTACCACCGGGCACTGTCTCTGTAACCCCCTTGCCCACCGGGCAGTGTCTCTGTAACCCCTTTACCCACTGGGCACTCTCTCTGTAACCCCCTTACCCACCGGGCAGTCTCTCTGTAACCCCTTACCCACTGGGCACTGTCTCTGTAACCCCCTTACCCACCGGGCTCTGTCTGCGTAACCCCCTTATCTACTGGCAGTGTCTCTGTAACCCCCTTACCGACTGGGCAGTGTCTCTGTAACCCCCTTACCCACCGGGCAGTGTCTCTGTAACCCCCTTACCGACCGGGCAGTGTCTCTGTAACCCCCTTAGCCACTGGGCAGTGTCTCTGTAACCCCCTATTCCACTGGGCACTGTCTCTGTAACACCCTTTGCAAACGGGCAGTGTCTCTGTAACCCCCTTACCCACTGGGCTCTGTCTCTGTAACCCCCTTACCCACTGGGCAGTATCTCTGTAACCCCCTTTTCCACTGGGCACTGTCTCTGTAACTCCCTTACCCACCGGGCAGTATCACTGTAACCCACTTGCCCACCGGGCAGTGTCTGTAATCCCCTTACCCACTGGGCTCTGTCTCTGTAACCCCCTTACCCACTGGGCAGTGTGTCTGTAACCCCCTTACCCACCGGACAGTGTCTCTGTAACCCCATTACCCACTGGGCACTGTCTCTGTAAGTCCCTTACCCACTGGGCACTGTCTCTGTAAGCCCCTTACCCACTGAGCATTGTCTATGTAACCCTCTTACGCACCGGGCTCTGTCTATGTAACACTCTTACCCGCCGGGCACTGTCTCTATAAACCCCTTACCCACTGGGCTCTGTCTCTGTAACCCCCTTACCCACTGGGCAGTGTGTCTGTAACCCCCTTACCCACCGGGCAGTGTCTCTGTAACCCCCTTACCCACTGGGCACTGTCTCTGTCACCCCCTTACCCACTGGGCACTGTCTCTGTAACCCCCTTACCCACCGGGCAGTGACTCTGTAAACACCTTACCCACTGGGCTGTGTCTCTGTAACCCCCTTACCAACGGGCAGTGTCTCTGTAACCCCCTTACCCACTGGGCGGTGTCTCTGTAACCCCTTTACACGCCGGGCACTGTCTCTCTCACCCCCTTACACACTGGGCTCTGTCTCTGTAACCCCCTTACCCTCTGGGCTCTGTCTCTGTAACCCCCTTACCACCGGGCAGTGTCTCTGTAACCCCCTTACCCACTGGGCGGTGTCTCTGTAACCCCTTTACACGCCGGGCACTGTCTCTCTCACCCCCTTACACACTGGGCTCTCTCTCTGTAACCCGCTTGCCCTCTGGGCTCTGTCTCTGTAACCCCCTTACCACCGGGCAGTGTCTCTGTAACCCCCTTACCCACGGGGCAGTGTCTCTGTAAAACCCTACCCACAGGGCAGTGTCTCTGTAACCCCCATACCACCCGGCAGTGTCTGTGTAACCCCCTTACCCACTGGGCTCTGTCTCTGTAACTCCCTTACCCACTGGACAGTGTCTCTGTAACCCCCTTACCCACTGGGCAGTGTCTCTGTAACCCCCTTACCCACGGGGCATTGTCTCTGTAACCCCCTTACCCACCGGGCAGTGTCTCTGTAAAACCTTACCCACAGGGCAGTGTCTCTGTAACCCCTTTACCCACGGGGCAGTGTCTCTGTCACCCGCTTACCCACCGGGCAATGTCTCTGCAACCCCCTTACCCACCGGGCAGTGTCTATGTACCCCCTTACCACCAGGCAGTGTCTGTGTAACCCCCTTACCCACTGGGCTCTGTCTCTGTAACCCCCTTACCCACCGGGCAGTGTCTCTGTAACCCCCTTACCCACTAGGCAGTGTCTCTGTAACCCCCTTACCCACTGGGCACTGTCTCTGTAACCCCCCTACCCACTGGGCAGTGTCTCTGTAACCTCCTTACCCACCGGGCAGTGTCTCTGTAAACCCCTTACCCACAGGGCAATGTCTCTGTAACCCCCTTACCCACTGCGCTCTGTCTCTGTAACCCCCTTACCCACGGGGCTCTGTCTCTGTAAACCTCTTACCCACTGGGCAGTGTCTCTGTAACCCCCTTACCCACTGGGCTCTATCTTTGTAACCCCCTTACCCACTGGGCTCTGTCTCGGTAACCCCCTTACCCACTGAGCACTGTCTCTGTAACCCCCTTACCCACTGGGCAGTGTCTCTGTAAATGCCTTACCCACTGGGCAGTGTCTCTGTAAGCCCCTTACACACTGGGCACTGTCTCTGAAACCCCCTTACCCACTGGGCAGTGTCTCTGTAACCCCCTTACCCACAGGGCAATGTCTCTGTAACCCCCTTACCCACTGCGCTCTGTCTCTGTAACCCCCTTACCCACGGGGCTCTGTCTCTGTAAACCTCTTACCCACTGGGCAGTGTCTCTGTAACCCCCTTACCCACTGGGCTCTATCTTTGTAACCCCCTTACCCACTGGGCTCTGTCTCTGTAACCCCCTTACCCACTGAGCACTGTCTCTGAAACCCCCTTACCCACTGGGCACTGTGTCTGTAACCCCCTTACCCTCTGGGCAGTGTCTCTGTAACCCCTTTACATGCCGGGCACTGTCTCTCTCACCCCCTTACACACTGGGCTCTGTCTCTGTAACCCCCTTGCCCTCTGTGCACTCACTCTGTAACCCCCTTACCCACTGGGCAGTGTCTCTGTAAACCCCTTACCCACCGGGCAGAGTCTCTGTAACCCCTTTATCCACTGGGCACTCTCTCTGTAACCCCCTTACCCACCGGGCAGTGTCACTGTAACCCCCTTACCCACCGGGCATTGTCTCTGTAACCCTCTTACCGACCGGGGTCTGTCTGCGTAACCCCCTTACCAACTGGGCAGTGTCTCTGTAACCCCCTTACCCACTGGGCACTGTCTCTGTAACCCTCTTACCCACCGGGCTCTGTCTGCGTAACCCCCTTACCTACTGGGCAGTGTCTCTGTAACCCCCTTACCTACTGAGCAGTGTCTCTGTAACCCCCTTACCCACTGGGCACTGTCTCTGTAAGCCCCTTACCCACTGAGCATTGTCTATATAACCCTCTTACGCACCGGGCTCTGTCTCTGTAACACTCTTTACCACCGGGCACTGTCTCTATAAACCCCTTACCCACTGGGCTCTGTCTCTGTAACCCCCTTACCCACTGGGCAGTGTGTCTGTAACCCCCTTACCCACCGGGCAGTGTCTCTGTAACCCCATTACCCACTGGGCTCTGTCTCTGTAACCTCTTACTCTCTGGGCAGTGTCTCTGTAACCCCCTTACACTCTGGGCTCTGTCTCTGTCACCCCCTTACCCACCGGGCAGTGTCTCTGTAACCCCCTTACCCACTGGGCACTGTCTCTGTCACCCCCTTACCCACCGGGCAGTGTCTCTGTAACCCCCGTACACACTGGGCTCTGTCAATGTAACCCCCTTACCTACCGGGCAGTGTCTCTGTAACCCTCTTACCCACGGGGCTCTGTCTCTGTAACCCCCTTACCCACTGGTCATTGTCTCTGTAACCCCCTTACCCACCGGGCAGTGTCTCTGTAACCCCCTTACCCACTGGGCTCTGTCTCTGTAACCCCCTTACCCACTGGGCTCAGTCTCTGTAACCCCCTTACCCACTGGGCTCGGTCTCTGTAACCCCCTTACACACTGGGCACTATCTCTCTAAACCCCTTACCCACTGTGCACTCTCTCTGTAACCCCCTTACCCACCGGGCAGTGTCTCTGTAACGCCCTTACCCACCGGGCAGTGTCTCTGCAACCCCCTTACCCACTGGGCAGTGTCTCTGTAACCCCCTTACCCACTGGACACTCTCTCTGTAACCCCCTTACCCACCGGGTACTGTCTCTGTAACCCTCTTACCCACCAGGCTCTGTCTGCGTAACCCCCTTACCTACTGGGCAGTGTCTCTGTAACCCCCTTACCACCGGGCACTGTCTCTGTAACCCCCTTGCCCACCGGGCAGTGTCTCTGTAACCCCTTTACCCACTGGGCACTCTCTCTGTAACCCCCTTACCCACCGGGCAGTCTCTCTGTAACCCCTTACCCACTGGGCACTGTCTCTGTAACCCCCTTACCCACCGGGCTCTGTCTGCGTAACCCCCTTATCTACTGGCAGTGTCTCTGTAACCCCCTTACCGACTGGGCAGTGTCTCTGTAACCCCCTTACCCACCGGGCAGTGTCTCTGTAACCCCCTTACCGACCGGGCAGTGTCTCTGTAACCCCCTTAGCCACTGGGCAGTGTCTCTGTAACCCCCTATTCCACTGGGCACTGTCTCTGTAACACCCTTTGCAAACGGGCAGTGTCTCTGTAACCCCCTTACCCACTGGGCTCTGTCTCTGTAACCCCCTTACCCACTGGGCAGTATCTCTGTAACCCCCTTTTCCACTGGGCACTGTCTCTGTAACTCCCTTACCCACCGGGCAGTATCACTGTAACCCACTTGCCCACCGGGCAGTGTCTGTAATCCCCTTACCCACTGGGCTCTGTCTCTGTAACCCCCTTACCCACTGGGCAGTGTGTCTGTAACCCCCTTACCCACCGGACAGTGTCTCTGTAACCCCATTACCCACTGGGCACTGTCTCTGTAAGTCCCTTACCCACTGGGCACTGTCTCTGTAAGCCCCTTACCCACTGAGCATTGTCTATGTAACCCTCTTACGCACCGGGCTCTGTCTATGTAACACTCTTACCCGCCGGGCACTGTCTCTATAAACCCCTTACCCACTGGGCTCTGTCTCTGTAACCCCCTTACCCACTGGGCAGTGTGTCTGTAACCCCCTTACCCACCGGGCAGTGTCTCTGTAACCCCCTTACCCACTGGGCACTGTCTCTGTCACCCCCTTACCCACTGGGCACTGTCTCTGTAACCCCCTTACCCACCGGGCAGTGACTCTGTAAACACCTTACCCACTGGGCTGTGTCTCTGTAACCCCCTTACCAACGGGCAGTGTCTCTGTAACCCCCTTACCCACTGGGCGGTGTCTCTGTAACCCCTTTACACGCCGGGCAATGTCTCTCTCACCCCCTTACACACTGGGCTCTCTCTCTGTAACCCGCTTGCCCTCTGGGCTCTGTCTCTGTAACCCCCTTACCACCGGGCAGTGTCTCTGTAACCCCCTTACCCACGGGGCACTCTGTCTGTAACCCCCTTACCCACCGGGCAGTGTCTCTGTAAAACCCTACCCACAGGGCAGTGTCTCTGTAACCCCCATACCACCCGGCAGTGTCTGTGTAACCCCCTTACCCACTGGGCTCTGTCTCTGTAACTCCCTTACCCACTGGACAGTGTCTCTGTAACCCCCTTACCCACTGGGCAGTGTCTCTGTAACCCCCTTACCCACGGGGCATTGTCTCTGTAACCCCCTTACCCACCGGGCAGTGTCTCTGTAAAACCTTACCCACCGGGCAATGTCTCTGCAACCCCCTTACCCACCGGGCAGTGTCTATGTACCCCCTTACCACCAGGCAGTGTCTGTGTAACCCCCTTACCCACTGGGCTCTGTCTCTGTAACCCCCTTACCCACCGGGCAGTGTCTCTGTAACCTCCTTACCCACCGGGCAGTGTCTCTGTAAACCCCTTACCCACAGGGCAATGTCTCTGTAACCCCCTTACCCACTGCGCTCTGTCTCTGTAACCCCCTTACCCACTGGGCTCTGTCTCTGTAAACCTCTTACCCACTGGGCAGTGTCTCTGTAACCCCCTTACCCACTGGGCTCTATCTTTGTAACCCCCTTACCCACTGGGCTCTGTCTCTGTAACCCCCTTACCCACTGAGCACTGTCTCTGTAACCCCCTTACCCACTGGGCAGTGTCTCTGTAAATGCCTTACCCACTGGGCAGTGTCTCTGTAAGCCCCTTACACACTGGGCACTGTCTCTGAAACCCCCTTACCCACTGGGCAGTGTCTCTGTAACCCACTTACCCACAGGGCAATGTCTCTGTAACCCCCTTACCCACTGCGCTCTGTCTCTGTAACCCCCTTACCCACGGGGCTCTGTCTCTGTAAACCTCTTACCCACTGGGCAGTGTCTCTGTAACCCCCTTACCCACTGGGCTCTATCTTTGTAACCCCCTTACCCACTGGGCTCTGTCTCTGTAACCCCCTTACCCACTGAGCACTGTCTCTGAAACCCCCTTACCCACTGGGCACTGTGTCTGTAACCCCCTTACCCTCTGGGCAGTGTCTCTGTAACCCCTTTACATGCCGGGCACTGTCTCTCTCACCCCCTTACACACTGGGCTCTGTCTCTGTAACCCCCTTGCCCTCTGTGCACTCACTCTGTAACCCCCTTACCCACTGGGCAGTGTCTCTGTAAACCCCTTACCCACCGGGCAGAGTCTCTGTAACCCCTTTATCCACTGGGCACTCTCTCTGTAACCCCCTTACCCACCGGGCAGTGTCACTGTAACCCCCTTACCCACCGGGCATTGTCTCTGTAACCCTCTTACCGACCGGGGTCTGTCTGCGTAACCCCCTTACCAACTGGGCAGTGTCTCTGTAACCCCCTTACCCACTGGGCACCGTCTCTGTAACCCTCTTACCCACCGGGCTCTGTCTGCGTAACCCCCTTACCTACTGGGCAGTGTCTCTGTAACCCCCTTACCTACTGGGCAGTGTCTCTGTAACCCCCTTACCCACTGGGCACTGTCTCTGTAAGCCCCTTACCTACTGGGCAGTGTCTCTGTAACCCCCTTACCCACTGGGCACTGTCTCTGTAAGCCCCTTACCCACTGAGCATTGTCTATATAACCCTCTTACGCACCGGGCTCTGTCTCTGTAACACTCTTTACCACCGGGCACTGTCTCTATAAACCCCTTACCCACTGGGCTCTGTCTCTGTAACCCCCTTACCCACTGGGCAGTGTGTCTGTAACCCCCTTACCCACCGGGCAGTGTCTCTGTAACCCCATTACCCACTGGGCTCTGTCTCTGTAACCTCTTACTCTCTGGGCAGTGTCTCTGTAACCCCCTTACACTCTGGGCTCTGTCTCTGTCACCCCCTTACCCACCGGGCAGTGTCTCTGTAACCCCCTTACCCACTGGGCACTGTCTCTGTCACCCCCTTACCCACCGGGCAGTGTCTCTGTAACCCCCGTACACACTGGGCTCTGTCAATGTAACCCCCTTACCCACCGGGCAGTGTCTCTGTAACCCCCTTAACCACCGGGCAGTGTCTCTGTAACCCCCTTACCCACTGGGCACTGTCTCTGTAACCCCCTTACCCACTGGGCACTGTCTCTGTAACCCCCTTACCCACCGGGCAGTGTCTCTGCAACTCCCTTACCCACCGGGCAGTGTCTCTTTAACCCCTTACCCACTGGGCACTGTCTCTGTAATCCCCTTACCCACCGGGCATTGACTCTGTAACCTCCTTACCTACCGGGCAGTGTCTCTGTAACCCTCTTACCCACGGGGCTCTGTCTCTGTAACCCCCTTACCCACTGGTCATTGTCTCTGTAACCCCCTTACCCACCGGGCAGTGTCTCTGTAACCCCCTTACCCACTGGGCTCTGTCTCTGTAACCCCCTTACCCACTGGGCTCAGTCTCTGTAACCCCCTTACCCACTGGGCTCGGTCTCTGTAACCCCCTTACACACTGGGCACTATCTCTCTAAACCCCTTACCCACTGTGCACTCTCTCTGTAACCCCCTTACCCACCGGGCAGTGTCTCTGTAACGCCCTTACCCACCGGGCAGTGTCTCTGCAACCCCCTTACCCACTGGGCAGTGTCTCTGTAACCCCCTTACCCACTGGACACTCTCTCTGTAACCCCCTTACCCACCGGGTACTGTCTCTGTAACCCTCTTACCCACCAGGCTCTGTCTGCGTAACCCCCTTACCTACTGGGCAGTGTCTCTGTAACCCCCTTACCACCGGGCACTGTCTCTGTAACCCCCTTGCCCACCGGGCAGTGTCTCTGTAACCCCTTTACCCACTGGGCACTCTCTCTGTAACCCCCTTACCCACCGGGCAGTCTCTCTGTAACCCCTTACCCACTGGGCACTGTCTCTGTAACCCCCTTACCCACCGGGCTCTGTCTGCGTAACCCCCTTATCTACTGGCAGTGTCTCTGTAACCCCCTTACCGACTGGGCAGTGTCTCTGTAACCCCCTTACCCACCGGGCAGTGTCTCTGTAACCCCCTTACCGACCGGGCAGTGTCTCTGTAACCCCCTTAGCCACTGGGCAGTGTCTCTGTAACCCCCTATTCCACTGGGCACTGTCTCTGTAACACCCTTTGCAAACGGGCAGTGTCTCTGTAACCCCCTTACCCACTGGGCTCTGTCTCTGTAACCCCCTTACCCACTGGGCAGTATCTCTGTAACCCCCTTTTCCACTGGGCACTGTCTCTGTAACTCCCTTACCCACCGGGCAGTATCACTGTAACCCACTTGCCCACCGGGCAGTGTCTGTAATCCCCTTACCCACTGGGCTCTGTCTCTGTAACCCCCTTACCCACTGGGCAGTGTGTCTGTAACCCCCTTACCCACCGGACAGTGTCTCTGTAACCCCATTACCCACTGGGCACTGTCTCTGTAAGTCCCTTACCCACTGGGCACTGTCTCTGTAAGCCCCTTACCCACTGAGCATTGTCTATGTAACCCTCTTACGCACCGGGCTCTGTCTATGTAACACTCTTACCCGCCGGGCACTGTCTCTATAAACCCCTTACCCACTGGGCTCTGTCTCTGTAACCCCCTTACCCACTGGGCAGTGTGTCTGTAACCCCCTTACCCACCGGGCAGTGTCTCTGTAACCCCCTTACCCACTGGGCACTGTCTCTGTCACCCCCTTACCCACTGGGCACTGTCTCTGTAACCCCCTTACCCACCGGGCAGTGACTCTGTAAACACCTTATCCACTGGGCTGTGTCTCTGTAACCCCCTTACCAACGGGCAGTGTCTCTGTAACCCCCTTACCCACTGGGCGGTGTCTCTGTAACCCCTTTACACGCCGGGCAATGTCTCTCTCACCCCCTTACACACTGGGCTCTCTCTCTGTAACCCGCTTGCCCTCTGGGCTCTGTCTCTGTAACCCCCTTACCACCGGGCAGTGTCTCTGTAACCCCCTTACCCACGGGGCACTCTGTCTGTAACCCCCTTACCCACCGGGCAGTGTCTCTGTAAAACCCTACCCACAGGGCAGTGTCTCTGTAACCCCCATACCACCCGGCAGTGTCTGTGTAACCCCCTTACCCACTGGGCTCTGTCTCTGTAACTCCCTTACCCACTGGACAGTGTCTCTGTAACCCCCTTACCCACTGGGCAGTGTCTCTGTAACCCCCTTACCCACGGGGCATTGTCTCTGTAACCCCCTTACCCACCGGGCAGTGTCTCTGTAAAACCTTACCCACAGGGCAGTGTCTCTGTAACCCCTTTACCCACGGGGCAGTGTCTCTGTCACCCCCTTACCCACCGGGCAATGTCTCTGCAACCCCCTTACCCACCGGGCAGTGTCTATGTACCCCCTTACCACCAGGCAGTGTCTGTGTAACCCCCTTACCCACTGGGCTCTGTCTCTGTAACCCCCTTACCCACCGGGCAGTGTCTCTGTAACCCCCTTACCCACTAGGCAGTGTCTCTGTAACCCCCTTACCCACTGGGCACTGTCTCTGTAACCCCCCTACCCACTGGGCAGTGTCTCTGTAACCTCCTTACCCACCGGGCAGTGTCTCTGTAAACCCCTTACCCACAGGGCAATGTCTCTGTAACCCCCTTACCCACTGCGCTCTGTCTCTGTAACCCCCTTACCCACTGGGCTCTGTCTCTGTAAACCTCTTACCCACTGGGCAGTGTCTCTGTAACCCCCTTACCCACTGGGCTCTATCTTTGTAACCCCCTTACCCACTGGGCTCTGTCTCTGTAACCCCCTTACCCACTGAGCACTGTCTCTGTAACCCCCTTACCCACTGGGCAGTGTCTCTGTAAATGCCTTACCCACTGGGCAGTGTCTCTGTAAGCCCCTTACACACTGGGCACTGTCTCTGAAACCCCCTTACCCACTGGGCAGTGTCTCTGTAACCCACTTACCCACAGGGCAATGTCTCTGTAACCCCCTTACCCACTGCGCTCTGTCTCTGTAACCCCCTTACCCACGGGGCTCTGTCTCTGTAAACCTCTTACCCACTGGGCAGTGTCTCTGTAACCCCCTTACCCACTGGGCTCTATCTTTGTAACCCCCTTACCCACTGGGCTCTGTCTCTGTAACCCCCTTACCCACTGAGCACTGTCTCTGAAACCCCCTTACCCACTGGGCACTGTGTCTGTAACCCCCTTACCCTCTGGGCAGTGTCTCTGTAACCCCTTTACATGCCGGGCACTGTCTCTCTCACCCCCTTACACACTGGGCTCTGTCTCTGTAACCCCCTTGCCCTCTGTGCACTCACTCTGTAACCCCCTTACCCACTGGGCAGTGTCTCTGTAAACCCCTTACCCACCGGGCAGAGTCTCTGTAACCCCTTTATCCACTGGGCACTCTCTCTGTAACCCCCTTACCCACCGGGCAGTGTCACTGTAACCCCCTTACCCACCGGGCATTGTCTCTGTAACCCTCTTACCGACCGGGGTCTGTCTGCGTAACCCCCTTACCAACTGGGCAGTGTCTCTGTAACCCCCTTACCCACTGGGCACCGTCTCTGTAACCCTCTTACCCACCGGGCTCTGTCTGCGTAACCCCCTTACCTACTGGGCAGTGTCTCTGTAACCCCCTTACCTACTGGGCAGTGTCTCTGTAACCCCCTTACCCACTGGGCACTGTCTCTGTAAGCCCCTTACCCACTGAGCATTGTCTATATAACCCTCTTACGCACCGGGCTCTGTCTCTGTAACACTCTTTACCACCGGGCACTGTCTCTATAAACCCCTTACCCACTGGGCTCTGTCTCTGTAACCCCCTTACCCACTGGGCAGTGTGTCTGTAACCCCCTTACCCACCGGGCAGTGTCTCTGTAACCCCATTACCCACTGGGCTCTGTCTCTGTAACCTCTTACTCTCTGGGCAGTGTCTCTGTAACCCCCTTACACTCTGGGCTCTGTCTCTGTCACCCCCTTACCCACCGGGCAGTGTCTCTGTAACCCCCTTACCCACTGGGCACTGTCTCTGTCACCCCCTTACCCACCGGGCAGTGTCTCTGTAACCCCCGTACACACTGGGCTCTGTCTCTGTAAACCGCTTACCCACTGGGCAGTTTCTCTGTCACCCCCTTACCCACTGGGCTCTGTCAATGTAACCCCCTTACCCACCGGGCAGTGTCACTGTAACCCCCTTGCCCACCAGGTTCTGTCTCTGTAACCCTCTTACCCACTGGGCTCTGTCTCTGTAACCCCCTTACACACCGGGCAGTGTCTCTGTAACCTCCTTACCCACAGGGCAGTGTCTCTGTAACCCCCTTACCCACTGGGCACTGTCTCTGTAACCCCCTTACCCACCGGACAGTGTCTCTGTATCCCCCTTTCCCACTGGGCTCTGTCTCTGTAAACCCCTTACCCACTGGGCACTGTCTCTGTAACCCCCTTACCCACTGGTCTCTGTCTCTGTAACCTCTTACCCACTGGGCACTGTCTCTGTAAGCCCCTTACCCACCGGGCACAGTCCCTGTAACCCCCTTACCCACTGGGCACTGTCTCTGTAACCCCCTTACCCACCGGGCAGTGTCTCTTTAACCCCATTACCCACCGGGCAGTGTCTCTGTAACCCCTTTACCCACCGGGCAGTGTGTCTGTAAACCCCTTAACCAGTGGGCAGTGTCTCTGTAACCCCCTTACCCACCGGGCACGGTCTCTGTAACCCCCTTACCCACTGGGCCCTGTCTCTGTAACCCCCTTACCCTCTGGGCTCTGTCTCTGTAACCCCCTTACCCACTGGGCAGTGTCTCTGTCACCCCCATTACCCACTGGGCTCTGTCAATGTAACCCCCTTACCCACCGGGCAGTGTCTCTGTAACCCCCTTACCCACTGGGCACTCTCTCTGTAACCCCTTACCCACTGGGCACTCAATCTGTAACCCTCTTACCCACTGGGCAGTGTCTCTGTAAACCCCTTACCCACCGGGCAGTGTCTCTGTAACCCCTTTACCCACTGGGCACTCACTCTGTAACCCCCTTACCCACTGGGCAGTGTCTCTGTAAACCCCTTACCCACCGGGCACAGTCTCTGTAACCCCCTTACCCTCTGGGCTCTGTCTCTGTCACCCCCTTACCCACCGGACAGTGTCTCTGTAACCCCTTACCCACCGGGCATTGTCTGTGTAACCCCCGTACCCACTGTGCTCTGTCTCTGTAAACCCCTTACCCACTGGGCAGTGTCTCTGTCACCCCCTTACCCACTGGGCTCTGTGAATGTAACCCCCTTACCCACCGGGCAGTGTCACTGTAACCCCCTTGCCCACCGGGCAGTGTCTCTGTAAACCTCTTACCCACTGGGCTCTGTCTCTGTAACCCCCTTACACACTGGGCAGTGTCTCTGTAACCTCCTTACCCACCGGGCAGTGTCTCTGTAACCCCCTTACCCACTGGGCACTGTCTCTGTAACCCCCTTACCCACCGGGCAGTGTCTCTGTAACCCCTTTCCCACTGGGCTCTGTCTCTGTAAACCCCTTACCCACTGGGCACTGTCTCTGCAACCCCCTTACCCACTGGGCTCTGCCTCTGTAACCTCTTACCCACTGGGCACTGTCCCTGTAACCCCCTTACCCACTGGGCACTGTCTCTGTAACCCCCTTACCCACCGGGCAGTGTCTCTTTAACCCCATTTCCACCGGGCAGTGTCTCTGTAACCCCCTTACCCACCGGGCAGTGTCTCTGTAAACCCCTTAACCAGTGGGCAATGTCTCTGTAACCCCCTTACCCACTGCGCATGGTCTCTGTAACCCCCTTACCCACTGGGCACGGTCTCTGTAACCCCCTTACCCACTGGGCCCTGTCTCTGTAACCCCCTTACCCTCTGGGCTCTGTCTCTGTAACCCCCTTACCCACTGGGCAGTGTATCTGTAGCTCCCCTTACCCACCGGGCAGTGTCTCTGTAACCCCCTTACCTGCTGGGCACTTTCTCTGTAACCCCCTTACCCACTGGGCACTCACTCTGTAACCCCCTTACCAACTGGGCAGTGTCTCTGTAAACCCCTTACCCACCGGGCAATGTCTCTGTAACCCCTTTACCCACTGGGCACTCTCTCTGTAACCCCCTTACCCACCGGCAGTGTCACTGTAACCCCCTTACCCACCGGGCATTGTCTCTGTAACCCTCTTACCGACCGCGCTCTGTCTGCGTAACCCCCTTACCAACTTGGCAGTGTCTCTGTAACCCCCTTACCCACTGGGCACTGTCTCTGTAACCCTCTTACCCACCAGGCTCTGTCTGCGTAACCCCCTTACCTACTGGGCAGTGTCTCTGTAACCCCCTTACCACCGGGCACTGTCTCTGTAACCCCATTGCCCACCGGGCAGTGTCTCTGTAACCCCTTTTCCCACTGGGCACTCTCTCTGTAACCCCCTTACCCACCGGGCTCTGTCTGCGTAACCCCCTTATCTACTGGCAGTGTCTCTGTAACCCCCTTACCGACTGGGCAGTGTCTCTGTAACCTTCTTACCCACCGGGCAGAGTCTCTGTAACCCCCTTACCGACCGGGCAGTGTCTCTGTAACCCCCTTACCCACTGGGCAGTGTCTCTGTAACCCCCTATTCCACTGGGCACTGTCTCTGTAACACCCTTTGCAAACGGGCAGTGTCTCTGTAACCCCCTTACCCACTGGGCTCTGTCTCTGTAACCCCCTTACCCACTGGGCAGTGTCTCTGTAACCCCATTACCCACTGGTCTCTGTCTCTGTAACTCCCTTACCCACCGGGCAGTATCACTGTAACCCACTTGCCCACCGGGCAGTGTCTCTGTAATCCCCTTACCCACTGGGCAGTGTGTCTGAAACCCCCTTACCCACCGGACAGTGTCTCTGTAACCCCATTACCCACTGGGCACTGTCTCTGTAAGTCCCTTACCCACTGGGCACTGTCTCTGTAAGCCCCTTACCCACTGAGCATTGTCTATGTAACCCTCTTACGCACCGGGCTCTGTCTCTGTAACACTCTTACCCACCGGGTACTGTCTCTATAAACCCCTTACCCACTGGGCTCTGTCTCTGTAACCCCCTTACCCACTGGGCAGTGTGTCTGTAACCCCCTTACCCACCGGGCAGTGTCTCTGTAACCCCCTTACCCACTGGGCACTGTCTCTGTCACCCCCTTACCCACTGGGCACTGTCTCTGTAACCCCCTTACCCACCGGGCAGTGACTCTGTAAACACCTTACCCACTGGGCTGTGTCTCTGTAACCCCCTTACCCACCGGGCAGTGTCTCTGTAACCCCCTTACCCACTGGGCAGTGTCTCTGTAACCCCTTTACACGCCGGGCAATGTCTCTCTCACCCCCTTACACACTGGGCTCTGTCTCTGTAACCCGCTTGCCCTCAGGGCTCTGGCTCTGTAACCCCCTTACCACCGGGCAGTGTCTCTGTAACCCCCTTACCCACGGGGCACTCTGTCTGTAACCCCCTTACCCACCGGGCAGTGTCTCTGTAACCCCCCTACCCACTGGGCACTGTCTCTGTAACCCCCATACCCACCGGGCAGTGTCTCTGTAACCCCCCTACCCACTGGGGTCTGTCTCTGTAACCCCCTTACCCACTGGGCACGGTCTCTGTAACCCCCTTACCCACTGGGCCCTGTCTCTGTAACCCCCTTACCCTCTGGGCTCTGTCTCTGTAACCCCCTTACCCACTGGGCAGTGTCTCTGACACCCCCTTACACACTGAGCAGTGTATCTGTAGCCCCCCTTACCCACCGGGCAGTGTCTCTGTAACGCCCTTACCTGCTGGGCACTTTCTCTGTAACCCCCTTACCCACTGGGCACTCACTCTGTAACCCCCTTACCAACTGGGCCGTGTCTCTGTAAACCCCTTACCCACCGGGCACTCTCTCTGTAACCCCCTTACCCACCGGCAGTGTCACTGTAACCCCCTTACCCACCGGGCATTGTCTCTGTAACCCTCTTACCGACCGGGCTCTGTCTGCCTAACCCCCTTACCAACTGGGCAGTGTCTCTGTAACCCCCTTACCCACTGGGCACTGTCTCTGTAACCCTCTTACCCACCAGGCTCTGTCTGCGTAACCCCCTTACCTACTGGGCAGTGTCTCTGTAACCCCCTTACCACCGGGCACTGTCTCTGTAACCCCCTTGCCCACCGGGTAGTGTCTCTGTAACCCCTTTACCCACTGGGCACTCTCTCTGTAACCCCCTTACCCACCGGGCAGTCTCTCTGTAACCCCTTACCCACTTGGCACTGTCTCTGTAACCCCCTTACCCACCGGGCTCTGTCTGCGTAACCCCCTTATCTACTGGCAGTGTCTCTGTAACCCCCTTACCGACTGGGCAGTGTCTCTGTAACCTTCTTACCCACCGGGCAGTGTCTCTGTAACCCCCTTACCGACCGGGCAGTGTCTCTGTAACCACCTTACCCACTGGGCAGTGTCTCTGTAACTCCCTATTCCACTGGGCACTGTCTCTGTAACACCCTTTGCAAACGGGCAGTGTCTCTGTAACCCCCTTACCCACTGGGCTCTGTCTCTGTAACCCCCTTACCCACTGGGCAGTGTCTCTGTAACCCCCTTTTCCACTGGGCACTGTCTCTGTAACTCCCTTACCCACCGGGCAGTATCACTGTAACCCACTTGCCCACCGGGCAGTGTCTCTGTAATCCCCTTACCCACTGGGCTCTGTCTCTGTAACCCCCTTACCCACTGGGCAGTGTGTCTGTAACCCCCTTACCCACTGGACAGTGTCTCTGTAACCCCATTACCCACTGGGCACTGTCTCTGTAAGTCCCTTACCCACTGGGCACTGTCTCTGTAAGCCCCTTACCCACTGAGCATTGTCTATGTAACCCCCTTACCCACCGGGCTCTGTCTCTGTAACACTCTTACCCACCGGGCACTGTCTCTATAAACCTCTTACCCACTGGGCTCTGTCTCTGTAACCCCCTTACCCACTGGACAGTGTGTCTGTAACCCCCTTACCCACCGGGCAGTGTCTCTGTAACCCCCTTACCCACTGGGCACTGTCTCTGTCACCCCCTTACCCACTGGGCACTGTCTCTGTAACCCCCTTACCCACCGGGCAGTGACTCTGTAAACACCTTACCCACTGGGCTGTGTCTCTCTAACCCCCTTACCCACCGGGCAGTGTCTCTGTAACCCCCTTACTCACTGGGCAGTGTCTCTGTAACCCCTTTACACGCCGGGCAATGTCTCTCTCACCCCCTTACACACTGGGCTCTCTCTCTGTAACCCGCTTGCCCTCTGGGCTCTGTCTCTGTAACCCCCTTACCACCGGGCAGTGTCTCTGTAACCCCCTTACCCACGGGGCACTCTGTCTGTAACCCCCTTACCCACCGGGCAGTGTCTCTGTAAAACCCTACCCACAGGGCAGTGTCTCTGTAACCCCCATACCACCCGGCAGTGTCTGTGTAACCCCCTTACCCACTGGGCTCTGTCTCTGTAACTCCCTTACCCACTGGACAGTGTCTCTGTAACCCCCTTACCCACTGGGCAGTGTCTCTGTAACCCCCTTACCCACGGGGCATTGTCTCTGTAACCCCCTTACCCACGGGGCTGTGTGTCTGTCACCCCCTTACCCACCGGGCAATGTCTCTGCAACCCCCTTACCCACCGGGCAGTGTCTATGTACCCCCTTACCCACTAGGCAGTGTCTCTGTAAATGCCTTACCCACTGGGCAGTGTCTCTGTAAGCCCCTTACACACTGGGCACTGTCTCTGAAACCCCCTTACCCACTGGGCAGTGTCTCTGTAACCACCTTACCCACAGGGCAATGTCTCTGTAACCCCCTTACCCACTGCGCTCTGTCTCTGTAACCCCCTTACCCACGGGGCTCTGTCTCTGTAAACCTCTTACCCACTGGGCAGTGTCTCTGTAACCCCCTTACCCACTGGGCTCTATCTTTGTAACCCCCTTACCCACTGGGCTCTGTCTCTGTAACCCCCTTACCCACTGAGCACTGTCTCTGAAACCCCCTTACCCACTGGGCACTCTCTCTGTAACCCCCTTACCCACTGGGCAGTGTCTCTGTAAATGCCTTACCCACTGGGCAGTGTCTCTGTAAGCCCCTTACACACTGGGCACTGTCTCTGAAACCCCCTTACCCACTGGGCAGTGTCTCTGTAACCCCCTTACCCACTGGGCAGTGTCTCTGTAACCCCCTTACACACTGGGCACTGTCTCTGAAACCCCCTAACCCACTGGGCACTGTCTCTGTAACCCCCTTACCCTCTGGGCTCTGTCTCTGTAACCCCCTTACCCACCGGGCATTGTCTCTGTAACCCCCTTACCCACCGGGCAGTGTCTCTGTAACCCCCTTAACCACCGGGCAGTGTCTCTGTAACCTCCTTCCCCACTGGGCACTGCGTCTGTACCCTTCCTTACCCACTGGGCTCTGTCTCTGTAACCCCCTTACCCACCGGGCATTGTCTCTGTAACCCCCTTACTCACCGGGCAGTGTCTCTGTAACCCCCTTAACCACCGGGCAGTGTCTCTGTAACCCCCTTACCCACTGGGCACTGTCTCTGTAACCCCCTTACCCACTGGGCAGTGTCTCTGTAACCCCCTTACCCACCGGGCAGTGTCTCTGCAACTCCCTTACCCACCGGGCAGTGTCTCTGTAACGCCCTTACCCATTGGGCACTGTCTCTGTAATCCCCTTACCCACTGGGCAGTGTCTCTGTCACACCCTTACCCTCTGGGCAGTGTCTCTGTAACCCCTTTACACGCCGGGCACTGTCTCTCTCACCCCCTTACACACTGGGCTCTGTCTCTGCAACCCCCTTGCCCTCTGTGCACTCACTCTGTAACCCCCTTACCCACTGGGCAGTGTCTCTGTAAACCCCTTACCCACCGGGCAGAGTCTCTGTAACCCCTTTATCCACTGGGCACTCTCTCTGTAACCCCCTTACCCACCGGGCAGTGTCGCTGTAACCCCCTTACCCACCGGGCATTGTCTCTGTAACCCTCTTACCGACCGGGGTCTGTCTGCGTAACCCCCTTACCAACTGGGCAGTGTCTCTGTAACCCCCTTACCCACTGGGCACTGTCTCTGTAACCCTCTTACCCACCGGGCTCTGTCTGCGTAACCCCCTGACCTACTGGGCAGTGTCTCTGTAACCCCCTTACCCACTGGGCAGTGTCTCTGTAACCCCCTATTCCATGGGCACTGTCTCTGTAACACCCTTTGCAAACGGGCAGTGTCTCTGTAACCCCCTTACCCACTGGTCTCTGTCTCTGTAACCCCCTTACCCACTGGGCAGTGTCTCTGTCACCCCCTTACACACTGGGCACTGTCTCTGTAAGTCCCTTACCCACTGGCCACTGTCTCTGTAAGCCCCTTACCCACTGAGCATTGTCTATATAACCCTCTTACGCACCGGGCTCTGTCTCTGTAACACTCTTACCCACCGGGCACTGTCTCTATTAACCCCTTACCCACTGGGCACTGTCTCTGTAACCCCCTTACCCACTGGGCAGTGTCTCTGTAATCCCCTTACCCACTGGGCACTGTCTCTGTAAGTCCCTTACCCACTGGGCACTGTCTCTGTAAGCCCCTTACCCACTGGGCTCTGTCTCTTTAACCCCCTTACCCACTGGGCAGTGTCTCTGTAATCCCCTTACCCACTGGGCACTGTCTCTGTAAGTCCCTTACCCACTGGCCACTGTCTCTGTAAGCCCCTTACCCACCGGGCAGTGTCTCTGTAACCCCCTTACCAACTGGGCACTGTCTCTGTCACCCCCTTACCCACTGGGCACTGTCTCTTTAACCCCCTTACCCACCGGGCAGTGACTCTGTAACCCCCTTACCAACTGGGCACTGTCTCTGTCACCCCCTTACCCACTGGGCACTGTCTCTTTAACCCCCTGACCCACCGGGCAGTGACTCTGTAAACACCTTACCCACTGGGCTGTGTCTCTGTAACCCCCTTACCCACCGGGCAGTGTCTCTGTAACCCCCTCACCCACTGGGCAGTGTCTCTGTAACCCCTTTACACGCCGGGCACTGTCTCTCTCACCCCCTTACACACTGGGCTCTGTCTCTGTAACCCCCTTGCCCTCTGGGCTCTGTCGGTGTAACCCCCTTACCCACCGGGCAGTGTCTCTGTAACCCCCTTACCCACTGGGCACTCTGTCTGTAACCCCCTTACCCACCGGGCAGTGTCTCTGTAACCCCCCTACCCACTGGGCTCTGTCTCTGTAACCCTCTTACCACCCGGCAGTGTCTGTGTAACCCCCTTACCAACTGGGCTCTGTCTCTGTAACTCCCTTACCCACCGGGCAGTGTCTCTGTAACCCCCTTACCCACTGGGCAGTGTCTCTGTAACACCCTTACCCATGGGGCATTGTCTCTGTAACCCCCTTACCCACCGGGCAGTGTCTCTGTAACTCCCTTACCCACCGGGCAGTGTCTCTGTAACCCCTTTACCCACGGGGCAGTGTCTCTGTCACCCCCTTACCCACCGGGCAATGTCTCTGCAACCCCATTAACCACTGGGCTCTGTCTCTGCAACCCCCTTACCCACCGGGCAGTGTCTATGTAACCCCCTTACCACCAGGCATTGTCTGTGTAACCCCCTTACCCACTGGGCTCTGTCTCTATAAACCCCTTACCCACCGGGCAATGTCTTTGTAACCCCCTTACACACTGCGCTCTGTCTCTGTAACCCCCTTACCCACTGGGCTCTGTCTCTGTAACGCCCTTACCCACTGAGCACTGTCTCTGAAACCCCCTTACCCACTGGGCACTCTCTCTGTAACGCCTTTACCCACCGGGCACTGTCTCCGAATCCCCCTTACCCACTGGGCACTATCTCTCTAACCCCCTTACCCACTGGGCAGTGTCTCTGTAACCCCCTTACCCACTGGGCAGTGTCTCTGTAAATGCCTTACCCACTGGGCAGTGTCTCTGTAAGCCCCTTACACACTGGGCACTGTCTCTGAAACCCCCTTACCCACTGGGCAGTGTCTCTGTAAGCCCCTTACCGACTGGGCAGTGTCTCTGTAACCCCACTACCCACCGGGCACTGTCTCTGTAAACCCCTTACCCACTGGGCAGTGTCTCTGTACCCCTCTTACCCACCGGGCATTGTATCTGTAACCCCCTTACCCACTGGGCACTGTCTCTGTAACCCCCTTACCCTCTGGGATCTGTCTCGGTAACCCCCTTACCCACCGGGCATTGTCTCTGTAACCCCCTTACCCACCGGGCAGTGTCTCTGTAACCCCCTTAACAACCGGGCAGTGTCTCTGTAACCCCCTTACCCACTGGGCACTGTGTCTGTAACCCCCTTACCCACTGGGCTCTGTCTCTGTAACCCCCTTACCCACCGGGCATTGTCTCTGTAACCCCCTTACTCACCGGGCAGTGTCTCTGTAACCGCCTTACCCACTGGGCACAGTCTCTGTATCCCCCTTACCCACTGGGCACTGTCTCTGTAACCCCCTTACCCACCGGGCAGTGTCTCTGCAACTCCCTTACCCACCGGGCTGTGTCTCTGTAACGCCTTACCCACTGGGCACTGTCTCTGTAATCCCCTTACCCACTGGGCAGTGTCTCTGTAACCCCCTTACCCTCCGGGCTCTGTCTCTGTAACCCCCTTACCCTCCGGGCACTGTCTCTGTAACCCCCTTACCCACCGGTCATTGTCTCTGTAACCCCCTTACCCACCGGGCAGTGTCTCTGTAACCCCCTTAACCACCAGGCAGTGTCTCTGTACCCCTCTTACCCACCGGGCATTGTCTCTGTAACCCCCTTACCCACTGGGCACTGTCTCTGTAACCCCCTTACCCTCCGGGCACTGTCTCTGTAACCCCCTTACCCACCGGTCATTGTCTCTGTAACCCCCTTACCCACCGGGCAGTGTCTCTGTAACCCCCTTAACCACCAGGCAGTGTCTCTGTACCCCTCTTACCCACCGGGCATTGTCTCTGTAACCCCCTTACCCACTGGGCACTGTCTCTGTAACCCCCTTACCCACCGGGCATTGTCTCTGTAACCCCCTTACTCACCGGGCAGTGTCTCTGTAACCCCCTTAACCACCGGGCAGTGTCTCTGTAACCCCCTTACCCACTGGGCACTGTCTCTGTAACCCCCTTACCCACCGGGCAGTGTCACTGCAACTCCCGTACCCACCGGGCAGTATCTCTGTAACCCCCTTACCCACTGGGCACTGTCTCTGTAATCCCCTTACCCACTGGGCAGTGTCTCTGTAATCCCCTTACCCACTGGGCAGTGTCTCTGTAATCCCCTTACCCTCTGGGCTCTGTCTCTGTAACCCCCTTACCCACTGGGCAGTGTCTCTGTAACCCCCTTAACCACTGGGCTCTGTCTCTGTAACCCCCTTACCCACTGGGCATTGTCTCTGTAACCCCCTTACCCACCGGGCATGTGTCTCTGTAACCCCCTTACCCACCGGGCTCTGTCTGCGTAACCCCCTTATCTACTGGGCAGTGTCTCTGTAACCCCCTTACCGACTGGGCAGTGTCTCTGTAACCCCCTTACCCACCGGGCAGTGTCTCTGTAACCTCCTTACCGACCGGGCAGTGTCTCTGTAACCCCCTTACCCACTGGGCAGTGTCTCTGTAACCCCCTATTCCACTGGGCACTGTCTCTGTAACACCCTTTGCAAACGGGCAGTGTCTCTGTAACCCCCTTACCCACTGGGCTCTGTCTCTGTAACCCCCTTACCCACTGGGCAGTGTCTCTGTAACCCCCTTTTCCACTGGGCACTGTCTCTGTAACTCCCTTACCCACTGGGCAGTGTCTCTGTAACCCCCTTACCCACCGGGCAGTGTCTCTGTAATCCCCTTACCCACTGGGCTCTGTCTCTGTAACCCCCTTACCCACTGAGCAGTGTGTCTGTAACCCCCTTACCCACCGGGCAGTGTCTCTGTAACCCCCTTACCCACTGGGCACTGTCTCTGTAAGTCCCTTACCCACTGGGCAGTGTCTCTGTAAGCCCCTTACCCACTGAGCATTGTCTATGTAACCCTCTTACGCACCGGGCTCTGTCTCTGTAACACTCTTACCCACCGGGCACTGTCTCTATAAACCACTTACCCACTGGGCTGTGTCTCTGTAACCGCCTTACCAACTGGGCACTGTCTCTGTCACCCCCTTACCCACTGGGCACTGTCTCTGTAACCCCCTTACCCACCGGGCAGTGACTCTGTAAACACCTTACCCACTGGGCTGTGTCTCTGTAACCCCCTTACACACCGGGCAGTGTCTCTGTAACCCCCTTACCCACTGGGCAGTGTCTCTGTAACCCCTTTACACGCCGGGCACTGTCTCTCTCACCCCCTTACACACTGGGCTCTGTCTCTGTAACCCCCTTACCCTCTGGGCTCTGTCTCTGTAACCCCCTTACCCACTGGGCACTCTGCCTGTAACCCACTTACCCACCGGGCAGTGTCTCTGTATCTCCCCTACCCACTGGGCACTGTCTCTGTAACCCCCATACCCACCGGGCAGTGCCTCTGTAACCCCCCTACCCACTGGGCTCTGTCTCTGTAACCCCCTTACCACGCGGCAGTGTCTGTGTAACCCCCTTACCGACTGGGCTCTGTCTCTGTAACTCCCTTACCCACCGGGCAGTGTCTCTGTAACCCCCTTACCCACTGGGCAGTGTCTCTGTAACCCCCTTTCCCACGGGGCACTGTCTCTGTAACCCCCTTACACACCGGGCAGTGTCTCTGTAACCCCTTTACCCACGGGGCAGTGTCTCTGTCACCCCCTTACGCACCGGGCAATGTCTCTGCAACCCCATTACCCACTGGGCTCTGTCTCTGCAACCCCCTTACCCACCGGGCAGTGTCTCTGTAACCCCCTTACCCATCGGGCAGTGTCTCTGTAACCCCCTTACCCACTGGGCACTGTCTCTGTAAACCCCTACCCACCGGGCAATGTCTCTGTAACCCCCTTACCCACTGGGCTCTGTCTCTGTAACCTCCTTACACAGTGGGCTCTGTCTCTATAAACCCCTTACTCATGGGGCTCTCTCTCTGTAAGCCTCTTACCCACTGGGCAGTGTCTCTGTAACCCCCTTACCCACTGGGCTCTATCTCTGTAACCCCCTTACCCACTGGGCTCTGTCTATGTAACCCCCTTACCCACTGAGCACTGACTCTGAAACCCCCTTACCCACTGGGCACTCTCTCTGTAACCCCCTTACCCACCGGGCACTGTCTCCGAAACCCCCTTACCCACTGGGCACTATCTCTCTAACCCCCTTACCCACTGGGCAGTGTCTCTGTAACCCCCTTACCCACTGGGCAGTGTCTCTGTAAATGCCTTACCCACTGGGCAGTGTCTCTGTAAGCCCCTTACACACTGGGCACTGTCTCTGAAACCCCCTTACCCACTGGGCAGTGTCTCTGTACCCCTCTTACCCACCGGGCATTGTCTCTGTAACCCCCTTACCCACTGGGCACTGTCTCTGTAACCCCCTTACCCTCTGGGCTCTGTCTCTGTAACCCCCTTACCCACCGGGCATTGTCTCTGTAACCCCCTTACCCACCGGGCAGTGTCTCTGTAACCCCCTTAACCACCGGGCAGTGTCTCTGTAACCCCCTTACCCACTGGGCACTGTGTCTGTACCCCCCCTTACCCACCGGGCATTGTCTCTGTAACCCCCTTACTCACCGGGCAGTGTCTCTGTAACCCCCTTAACCACCAGGCAGTGTCTCTGTAACCCCCTTACCCACTGGGCACTGTCTCTGTAACCCCCTTACCCACCGGGCAGTGTCTCTGCAACTCCCTTACCCACCGGGCAGTATCTCTGTAACCCCCTTACCCACTGGGCACTGTCTCTGTAATCCCCTTACCCACTGGGCAGTGTCTCTGTAATCCCCTTACCCACTGGGCAGTGTCTCTGTAATCCCCTTACCCTCTGGGCTCTGTCTCTGTAACCCCCTTACCCACCGGGCAGTGTCTCTGTAACCCCCTTAACCACTGGGCTCTGTCTCTGTAACCCCCTTACCCACTGGGCATTGTCTCTGTAACCCCCTTACCCACCGGGCATGTGTCTCTGTAACCCCCTTACCCACCGGGCTCTGTCTGCGTAACCCCCTTATCTACTGGGCCGTGTCTCTGTAACCCCCTTACCGACTGGGCAGTGTCTCTGTAACCCCCTTACCCACTGGGCAGTGTCTCTGTAACCCCCTATTCCATGGGCACTGTCTCTGTAACACCCTTTGCAAACGGGCAGTGTCTCTGTAACCCCCTTACCCACTGGGCTCTGTCTCTGTAACCCCCTTACCCACTGGGCAGTGTCTCTGTCACCCCCTTACACACTGGGCACTGTCTCTGTAAGTCCCTTACCCACTGGCCACTGTCTCTGTAAGCCCCTTACCCACTGAGCATTGTCTATATAACCCTCTTACGCACCGGGCTCTGTCTCTGTAACACTCTTACCCACCGGGCACTGTCTCTATTAACCCCTTACCCACTGGGCACTGTCTCTGTAACCCCCTTACCCACTGGGCAGTGTCTCTGTAATCCCCTTACCCACTGGGCACTGTCTCTGTAAGTCCCTTACCCACTGGGCACTGTCTCTGTAAGCCCCTTACCCACTGGGCTCTGTCTCTTTAACCCCCTTACCCACTGGGCAGTGTCTCTGTAATCCCCTTACCCACTGGGCACTGTCTCTGTAAGTCCCTTACCCACTGGCCACTGTCTCTGTAAGCCCCTTACCCACCGGGCAGTGTCTCTGTAACCCCCTTACCAACTGGGCACTGTCTCTGTCACCCCCTTACCCACTGGGCACTGTCTCTTTAACCCCCTTACCCACCGGGCAGTGACTCTGTAACCCCCTTACCAACTGGGCACTGTCTCTGTCACCCCCTTACCCACTGGGCACTGTCTCTTTAACCCCCTGACCCACCGGGCAGTGACTCTGTAAACACCTTACCCACTGGGCTGTGTCTCTGTAACCCCCTTACCCACCGGGCAGTGTCTCTGTAACCCCCTCACCCACTGGGCAGTGTCTCTGTAACCCCTTTACACGCCGGGCACTGTCTCTCTCACCCCCTTACACACTGGGCTCTGTCTCTGTAACCCCCTTGCCCTCTGGGCTCTGTCGGTGTAACCCCCTTACCCACCGGGCAGTGTCTCTGTAACCCCCTTACCCACTGGGCACTCTGTCTGTAACCCCCTTACCCACCGGGCAGTGTCTCTGTAACCCCCCTACCCACTGGGCACTGTCTCTGTAACCCCCATACCCACCGGGCAGTGTCTCTGTTACCCCCCTACCCACTGGGCTCTGTCTCTGTAACCCTCTTACCACCCGGCAGTGTCTGTGTAACCCCCTTACCAACTGGGCTCTGTCTCTGTAACTCCCTTACCCACCGGGCAGTGTCTCTGTAACCCCCTTACCCACTGGGCAGTGTCTCTGTAACACCCTTACCCATGGGGCATTGTCTCTGTAACCCCCTTACCCACCGGGCAGTGTCTCTGTAACTCCCTTACCCACCGGGCAGTGTCTCTGTAACCCCTTTACCCACGGGGCAGTGTCTCTGTCACCCCCTTACCCACCGGGCAATGTCTCTGCAACCCCATTAACCACTGGGCTCTGTCTCTGCAACCCCCTTACCCACCGGGCAGTGTCTATGTAACCCCCTTACCACCAGGCATTGTCTGTGTAACCCCCTTACCCACTGGGCTCTGTCTCTATAAACCCCTTACCCACCGGGCAATGTCTTTGTAACCCCCTTACACACTGCGCTCTGTCTCTGTAACCCCCTTACCCACTGGGCTCTGTCTCTGTAACGCCCTTACCCACTGAGCACTGTCTCTGAAACCCCCTTACCCACTGGGCACTCTCTCTGTAACGCCTTTACCCACCGGGCACTGTCTCCGAAACCCCCTTACCCACTGGGCACTATCTCTCTAACCCCCTTACCCACTGGGCAGTGTCTCTGTAACCCCCTTACCCACTGGGCAGTGTCTCTGTAAATGCCTTACCCACTGGGCAGTGTCTCTGTAAGCCCCTTACACACTGGGCACTGTCTCTGAAACCCCCTTACCCACTGGGCAGTGTCTCTGTAAGCCCCTTACCGACTGGGCAGTGTCTCTGTAACCACACTACCCACCGGGCACTGTCTCTGTAAACCCCTTACCCACTGGGCAGTGTCTCTGTACCCCTCTTACCCACCGGGCATTGTATCTGTAACCCCCTTACCCACTGGGCACTGTCTCTGTAACCCCCTTACCCTCTGGGATCTGTCTCGGTAACCCCCTTACCCACCGGGCATTGTCTCTGTAACCCCCTTACCCACCGGGCAGTGTCTCTGTAACCCCCTTAACAACCGGGCAGTGTCTCTGTAACCCCCTTACCCACTGGGCACTGTGTCTGTAACCCCCTTACCCACTGGGCTCTGTCTCTGTAACCCCCTTACCCACCGGGCATTGTCTCTGTAACCCCCTTACTCACCGGGCAGTGTCTCTGTAACCGCCTTACCCACTGGGCACTGTCTCTGTATCCCCCTTACCCACTGGGCACTGTCTCTGTAACCCCCTTACCCACCGGGCAGTGTCTCTGCAACTCCCTTACCCACCGGGCTGTGTCTCTGTAACGCCTTACCCACTGGGCACTGTCTCTGTAATCCCCTTACCCACTGGGCAGTGTCTCTGTAACCCCCTTACCCTCCGGGCTCTGTCTCTGTAACCCCCTTACCCTCCGGGCACTGTCTCTGTAACCCCCTTACCCACCGGTCATTGTCTCTGTAACCCCCTTACCCACTGGGCAGTGTCTCTGTAACCCCCTTAACCACCAGGCAGTGTCTCTGTAACCCCCTTACCCACTGGGCACTGTGTCTGTAACCCCCTTACCCACTGGGCTCTGTCTCTGTAACCCCCTTACCCACTGGGCTCTGTCTCTGTAACCCCATTACCCACTGGGCATTGTCTCTGTAACCCCCTTACCCACCGGGCAGTCTCTCTGTAACCCCCTTACCCACTGGGCTCTGTCTCTGTAACCCCCTTACCCACCGGGCTCTGTCTGCGTAACCCCCTTATCTACTGGGCAGTGTCTCTGTAACCCCCTTACCGACTGGGCAGTGTCTCTGTAACCCCCTTACCCACCGGGCAGTGTCTCTGTAACCCCCTTACCGAACGGGCAGTGTCTCTGTAACGCCCTTACCCACTGGGCAGTGTCTCTGTAACCACCTTTTCCACTGGGCACTGTCTCTGTAACTCCCTTACCCACCGGGCAGTATCACTGTAACCCCCTTGCCCACCGGGCAGTGTCTCTGTAATCCCCTTACCCACTGGGCTCTGTCTCTGTAACCCCCTTACCCACTGAGCAGTGTGTCTGTAACCCCCTTACCCACCGGGCAGTGTCTCTGTAACCCCCTTACCCACTGGGCACTGTCCCTGTATGTCCCTTACCCACTGGGCACTGTCTCTGTAAGCCCCTTACCCACTGAGCATTGTCTATGTAACCCTCTTACGCACCGGGCTCTGTCTCTGTAACACACTTACCCACCGGGCACTGTCTCTATAAACCACTTACCCACTGGGCAGTGTCTCTGTAACCCCCTTATACACCGGGCAGTGTCTCTGTAACCCCCTTACCCACTGGGCAGTGTCTCTGTAACCCCTTTACACGCCGGGCACTGTTTCTCTCACCCCCTTACACACTGGGCTCTGTCTCTGTAACCCCCTTACCCTCTGGGCTCTGTCTCTGTAACCCCCTTACGCACTGGGCACTCTGCCTGTAACCCACTTACCCACCGGGCAGTGTCTCTGTATCTCCCCTACCCACTGGGCACTGTCTCTGTAACCCCCCATACCCACCGGGCAGTGCCTCTGTAACCCCCCTACCCACTGGGCTCTGTCTCTGTAACCCCCTTACCACCCGGCAGTGTCTGTGTAACCCCCTTACCCACTGGGCTCTGTCTCTGTAACTACCTTACCCACCGGGCAGTGTCTCTGTAAAACCTTACCCACAGGGCAGTGTCTCTGTAACCCCTTTACCCACGGGGCAGTGTCTCTGTCACCCCCTTACCCAACGGGCAATGTCTCTGCAACCCCATTACCCACTGGGATCTGTCTCTGCAACCCCCTTACCCACCGGGCAGTGTCTATGTGACCCCCTTACCACCAAGCAGTGTCTGTGTAACCCCCTTACCGACTGCGCTCTGTCTCTGTAACCCCCTTACCCACCGGGCAGTGTCTCTGTAACCCCCTTACCCACTGGGCAGTGTCTGTGTAACCCCCTTACCCACTGGGCACTGTCTCTGTAACCCCCCTACCCACTGGCACTGTCTCTGTAACCCCCCTACCCACTGGGCAGTGTCTCTGTAACCCCCCTACCCACTGGGCAGTGTCTGTGTAACCCCCTTACCCTCTGGGCTCTGTCTCTGTAACCCCCTTACCCACGGGGCTCTATCTTTGTAACCCCCTTACCCACTGGGCTCTGTCTCTATAAACCCCTTACCCACAGGGCAATGTCTCTGTAACCCCCTTACCCACTGCGCTCTGTCTCTGTAACCCCCTTACCCACGGGGCTCTGTCTCTGTAAACCTCTTACCCACTGGGCAGTGTCTCTGTAACCCCCTTACCCACTGGGCTCTATCTTTGTAACCCCCTTACCCACTGGGCTCTGTCTCTGTAACCCCCTTACCCACTGGTCTCTGTCTCTGTAACCCCCTTACCCACTGGGCACTCTCTCTGTAACCCCATTACCCTCTGGGCAGTGTCTCTGTAAATGCCTTACCCACTGGGCAGTGTCTCTGTAAGCCCCTTACACACTGGGCACTGTCTCTGAAACCCCCTTACCCACTGGGCAGTGTCTCTGTAAACCCCTTACCCACAGGGCAATGTCTCTGTAAGCCCCTTACCCACTGCGCTCTGTCTCTGTAACCCCCTTACCCACGGGGCTCTGTCTCTGTAAACCTCTTACCCACTGGGCAGTGTCTCTGTAACCCCCTTACCCACTGGGCTCTATCTTTGTAACCCACTTACCCACTGGGCTCTGTCTCTGTTACCCCCTTACCCACTGAGCACTGTCTCTGAAACCCACTTACCCACTGGGCTCTTTCTTTGTAACCCCCTTATCCACTGGGCTGTGTCTCTGTAAATGCCTTACCCACTGGGCAGTGTCTCTGTAAGCCCCTTACACACTGGGCACTGTCTCTGAAACCCCCTTACCCACTGGGCAGTGTCTCTGTACCCCTCTTACCCACCGGGCATTGTCTCTGTAACCCCCTTACCCACTGGGCACTGTCTCTGTAACCCCCTTACCCTCTGGGCTCTGTCTCTGTAACCCCCTTACCCACCGGGCATTGTCTCTGTAACCCCCTTACCCACCGGGCAGTGTCTCTGTAACCCCCTTCACCACCAGGCAGTGTCTCTGTAACCCCCCTACCCACTGGGCGCTGTGTCTGTACCCCCCCCTTACCCACCGGGCATTGTCTCTGTAACCCCCTTACTCACCGGGCAGTGTCTCTGTAACCCCCTTAACCACCGGGCAGTGTCTCTGTAACCCCCTTACCCACTGGGCACTGTCTCTGTAACCCCCTTACCCACCGGGCAGTGTCTCTGCAACTCCCTTACCCACCGGGCAGTATCTCTGTAACCCCCTTACCCACTGGGCACTGTCTCTGTAATCCCCTTACCCACTGGGCAGTGTCTCTGTAATCCCCTTACCCACTGGGCAGTGTCTCTGTAATCCCCTTACCCTCTGGGCTCTGTCTCTGTAACCCCCTTACCCACTGGGCAGTGTCTCTGTAACCCCCTTAACCACTGGGCTCTGTCTCTGTAACCCCCTTACCCACTGGGCATTGTCTCTGTAACCCCCTTACCCACCGGGCATGTGTCTCTGTAACCCCCTTACCCACCGGGCTCTGTCTGCGTAACCCCCTTATCTACTGGGCAGTGTCTCTGTAACCCCCTTACCGACTGGGCAGTGTCTCTGTAACCCCCTTACCCACCGGGCAGTGTCTCTGTAACCTCCTTACCGACCGGGCAGTGTCTCTGTAACCCCCTTACCCACTGGGCAGTGTCTCTGTAACCCCCTATTCCACTGGGCACTGTCTCTGTAACACCCTTTGCAAACGGGCAGTGTCTCTGTAACCCCCTTACCCACTGGGCTCTGTCTCTGTAACCCCCTTACCCACCGGGCATGTGTCTCTGTAACCCCCTTACCCACCGGGCTCTGTCTGCGTAACCCCCTTATCTACTGGGCAGTGTCTCTGTAACCCCCTTACCGACTGGGCAGTGTCTCTGTAACCCCCTTACCCACCGGGCAGTGTCTCTGTAACCTCCTTACCGACCGGGCAGTGTCTCTGTAACCCCCTTACCCACTGGGCAGTGTCTCTGTAACCCCCTATTCCACTGGGCACTGTCTCTGTAACACCCTTTGCAAACGGGCAGTGTCTCTGTAACCCCCTTACCCACTGGGCTGTGTCTCTGTAACCGCCTTACCAACTGGGCACTGTCTCTGTCACCCCCTTACCCACTGGGCACTGTCTCTGTAACCCCCTTACCCACCGGGCAGTGACTCTGTAAACACCTTACCCACTGGGCTGTGTCTCTGTAACCCCTTTACACACCGGGCAGTGTCTCTGTAACCCCCTTACCCACTGGGCAGTGTCTCTGTAACCCCTTTACACGCCGGGCACTGTCTCTCTCACCCCCTTACACACTGGGCTCTGTCTCTGTAACCCCCTTACCCTCTGGGCTCTGTCTCTGTAACCCCCTTACCCACTGGGCACTCTGCCTGTAACCCACTTACCCACCGGGCAGTGTCTCTGTATCTCCCCTACCCACTGGGCACTGTCTCTGTAACCCCCATACCCACCGGGCAGTGCCTCTGTAACCCCCCTACCCACTGGGCTCTGTCTCTGTAACCCCCTTACCACGCGGCAGTGTCTGTGTAACCCCCTTACCGACTGGGCTCTGTCTCTGTAACTCCCTTACCCACCGGGCAGTGTCTCTGTAACCCCCTTACCCACTGGGCAGTGTCTCTGTAACCCCCTTTCCCACGGGGCACTGTCTCTGTAACCCCCTTACCCACCGGGCAATGTCTCTGCAACCCCATTACCCACTGGGCTCTGTCTCTGCAACCCCCTTACCCACCGGGCAGTGTCTCTGTAACCCCCTTACCCATCGGGCAGTGTCTCTGTAACCCCCTTACCCACTGGGCACTGTCTCTGTAAACCCCTACCCACCGGGCAATGTCTCTGTAACCCCCTTACCCACTGGGCTCTGTCTCTGTAACCTCCTTACACAGTGGGCTCTGTCTCTATAAACCCCTTACTCATGGGGCTCTCTCTCTGTAAGCCTCTTACCCACTGGGCAGTGTCTCTGTAACCCCCTTACCCACTGGGCTCTATCTCTGTAACCCCCTTACCCACTGGGCTCTGTCTATGTAACCCCCTTACCCACTGAGCACTGACTCTGAAACCCCCTTACCCACTGGGCACTCTCTCTGTAACCCCCTTACCCACCGGGCACTGTCTCCGAAACCCCCTTACCCACTGGGCACTATCTCTCTAACCCCCTTACCCACTGGGCAGTGTCTCTGTAACCCCCTTACCCACTGGGCAGTGTCTCTGTAAATGCCTTACCCACTGGGCAGTGTCTCTGTAAGCCCCTTACACACTGGGCACTGTCTCTGAAACCCCCTTACCCACTGGGCAGTGTCTCTGTACCCCTCTTACCCACCGGGCATTGTCTCTGTAACCCCCTTACCCACTGGGCACTGTCTCTGTAACCCCCTTACCCTCTGGGCTCTGTCTCTGTAACCCCCTTACCCACCGGGCATTGTCTCTGTAACCCCCTTACCCACCGGGCAGTGTCTCTGTAACCCCCTTAACCACCGGGCAGTGTCTCTGTAACCCCCTTACCCACTGGGCACTGTGTCTGTACCCCCCCTTACCCACCGGGCATTGTCTCTGTAACCCCCTTACTCACCGGGCAGTGTCTCTGTAACCCCCTTAACCACCAGGCAGTGTCTCTGTAACCCCCTTACCCACTGGGCACTGTCTCTGTAACCCCCTTACCCACCGGGCAGTGTCTCTGCAACTCCCTTACCCACCGGGCAGTATCTCTGTAACCCCCTTACCCACTGGGCACTGTCTCTGTAATCCCCTTACCCACTGGGCAGTGTCTCTGTAATCCCCTTACCCACTGGGCAGTGTCTCTGTAATCCCCTTACCCTCTGGGCTCTGTCTCTGTAACCCCCTTACCCACCGGGCAGTGTCTCTGTAACCCCCTTAACCACTGGGCTCTGTCTCTGTAACCCCCTTACCCACTGGGCATTGTCTCTGTAACCCCCTTACCCACCGGGCATGTGTCTCTGTAACCCCCTTACCCACCGGGCTCTGTCTGCGTAACCCCCTTATCTACTGGGCCGTGTCTCTGTAACCCCCTTACCGACTGGGCAGTGTCTCTGTAACCCCCTTACCCACCGGGCAGTGTCTCTGTAACCTCCTTACCGACCGGGCAGTGTCTCTGTAACCCCCTTACCCACTGGGCAGTGTCTCTGTAACCCCCTATTCCACTGGGCACTGTCTCTGTAACACCCTTTGCAAACGGGCAGTGTCTCTGTAACCCCCTCACCCACTGGGCTCTGTCTCTGTAACCACCTTACCCACTGGGCAGTGTCTCTGTAACCCCCTTTTCCACTGGGCACTGTCTCTGTAACTCCCTTACCCACCGGGCAGTATCACTGTAACCCCCTTGCCCACCGGGCAGTGTCTCTGTAATCCCCTTACCCACTGGGCTCTGTCTCTGTAACCCCCTTACCCACTGAGCAGTGTGTCTGTAACCCCCTTACCCACCGGGCAGTGTCTCTGTAACCCCCTTACCCACTGGGCACTGTCTCTGTAAGTCCCTTACCCACTGGGCAGTGTCTCTGTAAGCCCCTTACCCACTGAGCATTGTCTATGTAACCCTCTTACGCACCGGGCTCTGTCTCTGTAACACTCTTACCCACCGGGCACTGTCTCTATAAACCACTTACCCACTGGGCTGTGTCTCTGTAACCGCCTTACCAACTGGGCACTGTCTCTGTCACCCCCTTACCCACTGGGCACTGTCTCTGTAACCCCCTTACCCACCGGGCAGTGACTCTGTAAACACCTTACCCACTGGGCTGTGTCTCTGTAACCCCCTTACACACCGGGCAGTGTCTCTGTAACCCCCTTACCCACTGGGCAGTGTCTCTGTAACCCCTTTACACGCCGGGCACTGTCTCTCTCACCCCCTTACACACTGGGCTCTGTCTCTGTAACCCCCTTACCCTCTGGGCTCTGTCTCTGTAACCCCCTTACCCACTGGGCACTCTGCCTGTAACCCACTTACCCACCGGGCAGTGTCTCTGTATCTCCCCTACCCACTGGGCTCTGTCTCTGTAACCCCCTTACCACCCGGCAGTGTTGTGTAACCCCCTTACCGACTGGGCTCTGTCTCTGTAACTCCCTTACCCACCGGGCAGTGTCTCTGTAACCCCCTTACCCACTGGGCTGTGTCTCTGTAACCCCCTTTCCCACGGGGCACTGTCTCTGTAACCCCCTTACCCACCGGGCAGTGTCTCTGTAACCCCTTTACCCACGGGGCAGTGTCTCTGTCACCCCCTTACCCACCGGGCAATGTCTCTGCAACCCCATTACCCACTGGGCTCTGTCTCTGCAACCCCCTTACCCACCGGGCAGTGTCGAGTGTAACCCCCTTACCCATCGGGCAGTGTCTCTGTAACCCCCTTACCCACTGGGCACTGTCTCTGTAACCCCCTACCCACCGGGCAATGTCTCTGTAACCCCCTTACCCACTGGGCTCTGTCTCTGTAACCTCCTTACACAGTGGGCTCTGTCTCTATAAACCCCTTACTCATGGGGCTCTCTCTCTGTAAACCTCTTACCCACTGGGCAGTGTCTCTGTAACCCCCTTACCCACTGGGCTCTATCTCTGTAACCTCCTTACACAGTGGGCTCTGTCTCTATAAACCCCTTACTCATGGGGCTCTCTCTCTGTAAACCTCTTACCCACTGGGCAGTGTCTCTGTAACCCCCTTACCCACTGGGCTCTATCTCTGTAACCCCCTTACCCACTGGGCTCTGTCTTTGTAACCCCCTTACCCACTGAGCACTGACTCTGAAACCCCCTTACCCACTGGGCACTCTCTCTGTAACCCCCTTAACTACCGGGCACTGTCTCCGAAACCCCCTTACCCACTGGGCACTATCTCTCTAACCCCCTTACCCACTGGGCAGTGTCTCTGTAACCCCCTTACCCACTGGGCAGTGTCTCTGTAAATGCCTTACCCACTGGGCAGTGTCTCTGTAAGCCCCTTACACACTGGGCACTGTCTCTGAAACCCCCTTACCCACTGGGCAGTGTCTCTGTAACCCCCTTACCCACTGGGCAGTGTCTCTGTAACTCACTAAACCACCGTGCAGCGTCTCTGTAACCCCCTTACCCACTGCGTACTGTCTCTGAAACCCCCTTACCCACTGGGCAGTGTCTCTGTACCCCTCTTACCCACCGGGCATTGTCTCTGTAACCCCCTTACCCACTGGGCACTGTCTCGGTAACCCCCTTACCTACTGGGCAGTGTCTCTGTAACTCCCTAAACCACCGTGCAGCGTCTCTGTAACCCCCTTACCCACTGCGTACTGTCTCTGAAACCCCCTTACCCACTGGGCACTCTCTCTGTAACCCCCTTACCCACTGGGCAGTGTCTCTATAACTCCCTTACCCACCGGGCAGTGTCTCTGTAACCCCCTTACCCACCGGGCAGTGTCTCTGTAACCCACTTACACACCGGGCACTGTCTCAGTAACCCCCTTACCCACTGGGCTATGTCTCTGTAACCCCCTTACCCACTGGGCAGTGCCTCTGTAACGCCTTACCCACCGGGCTGTGTCTCTGTAACCCCCTTACACACTGGGCTCTGTCTCTGTAACCCCCTTACCCACTGGGCACTGTCTCGGTAACCCCCTTACCCACCGGGCACTGTCGCTGTCACCCCTTTCCCCACTGGGCTCTGTCTCTGTAACCCCCTTCCCCACCGGGCAGTGTTTCTGTAACGTCCTTACCACCAGGCAGTGTCTGTGTAACCCCCTTACCCACTGGGCTCTGTCTCTGTAACCCCCTTACCCACTGGGCAGTGTCTCTGTAACACCCCTTACACACTAGGCACTGTCTTTGTAAACCCCTTACCCACTGAGCTCTGTCTCTGTAACCCCCTTACCTACTGGGCTCTGTCTCTGTAACCCCCTTACCCACCGGGCATTGTCTCTGTAACCCCCTTACTCACCGGGCAGTGTCTCTGTAACCCCCTTAACCACCGGGCAGTGTCTCTGTAACCCCCTTACCCACTGAGCACTGTCTCCGTAACCCCCTTACCCACTGGGCACTGTCTCTGTAACCCCCTTACCCACTGGGCATTGACTCTGTAACCTCCTTACCTACCGGGCAGTGTCTCTGTAACCCTCTTACCCACTGGGCTCTGTCTCTGTAACCCCCTTACCCACTGGGCATTGTCTCTGTAACCCCCTTACCCACCGGGCAGTGTCTCTGTTACCCCCTTACCCACTGGGCTCTGTCTCTCTAACCCCCTTACCCACTGGGCTCAGTCTCTGTAACCCCCTTACCCACTGGGCTCGGTCTCAGTAACCCCCTTACCCACTGGGCAGTGTCTCTGTAAACCCCTTACGCAATGGGCTCTGTTTCTGTAACCCCCTTACTCAATGGGCAGTGTCTCTGTATCCCCCTTACCCACTGGGCTCTGTCTCTGTAACCCCCTTACCCACCGGGCAGTGTTTCTGTAACCTCCTTACCCACCGGGCAGTGTCTCTGTAACCCCCTTACAACCGGGCACTGTCTCTGTAACCCCCTTACCCACTGGGCTCTGTCTCTGTAACCTCTTACCCACTGGGCACTGTCTCTGAAACCCCCTTACCAACTGGGCTCTGTCTCTGTAACCTCTTACCCACTTGACAGTGTCTCTGTAACCCCCTTACCCACGGAGCACTGTCTCTGGAACCCCCTTACCCACTGGGCACTGTCTCTGTAACGCCCTTACCCACTGGGCTCTGTCTCTGTAGCCTCTTACCCACTGTGCAGTGTCTCTGTAACCCCCTTACCCACGGGGCTCTGTCTCTGTAACCCCCTTACCAACTGGGCTCTGTCTCTGTAACCTCTTACCCACTTGACAGTGTCTCTGTAACCCCCTTACCCACGGAGCACTGTCTCTGAAACCCCCTTACCCACTGGGCACTGTCTCTGTAACGCCCTTACCCACTGGGCTCTGTCTCTGTAGCCTCTTACCCACTGTGCAGTGTCTCTGTAACCCCCTTAACCACCGGGCAGTGTCTCTGTAACCCACTGGGCACTGTCTCTGTAACCCCCTTACCCACTGGGCTCTGTCTCTGTAACCCCCTTACCCACCGGGCATTGTCTCTGTAACCCCCTTACTCACCGGGCAGTGTCTCTGTAACCCCCTTAACCACCGGGCAGTGTCTCTGTAACCCCCTTACCCACTTAGCACTGTCTCTGTAACCCCCTTACCCACTGGGCACTGTCTCTGTAACCCCCTTACCCACCGGGCAGTGTCTCTGCAACTCCCTTACCCACCGCGCAGTGTCTCTGTAACCCCTTAACCACTGGGCACTGTCTCTGTAATCCCCTTACCCACCGGGCATTGATTCTGTAGCCTCCTTACCTACCGGGCAGTGTCTCTGTAACCCTCTTACCCACTGGGCTCTGTCTCTGTAACCCCCTTACCCACTGGGCATTGTCTCTGTAACCCCCTTACCCACCGGGCAGTGTCTCTGTAACCCCCTTACCCACTGGGCTCTGTCTCTCTAACGCCCTTACCCACTGGGCTCAGTCTCTGTAACCCCCTTACCCACTGGGCTCGGTCTCTGTAACCCCCTTACCCACTGGGCAGTGTCTCTGTAACCCCCTTACACACTGGGCCCTGTCTCTGTAACCCCCTTACCCACTGGGCAGTGTCTCTGTAACCCCCTTACCCACCGGGCACTGTCTCTGTAACCCCCTTACCGACCGGGCAGTGTCTCTGTAACCCCCTTACCCACCGGGCAGTGTCTCTTTAACCGCCTTACCCACTGGGCTCAGTCTCTGTAACCCCCTTACCCACTGGGCTCTGTCTCTGTAACCCCCTTACCCACTGGGCAGTGTCTCTGTAAACCCCTTACGCAATGGGCTCTGTTTCTGTAACCCCCTTACTCAACGGGCAGTGTCTCTGTATCCCCCTTACCCACTGGGCTCTGTCTCTGTAACCCCCTTACCCACCGGGCAGTGTTTCTGTAACCTCCTTACCCACCGGGCAGTGTCTCTGTAACCCCCTTACCCACCGGGCTGTGTCTCTGTAACCTCCTTACAACCGGGCAGTGTCTGTGTAACCCCCTTACCCACTGGGCTCTGTCTCTGTAACCCCCTTACCCACTGGGAACTGTCTCTGAAACCCCCTTACCCACTGGGCACTCTCTCTGTAACTTCCTACCCACTGTGCAGTGTCTGTGTAACCCCCATACCCACTGGGCTCTGTCTCTGTAAACCCCTTACCCACTGGGCCCTGTCTCTGTAACCCCCTTACCCACTGGGCAGTGTCTCTGTAAGCCCCTTACCCACTGAGCATTGTCTATGTAACCCTCTTACGCACCGGGCTCTGTCTCTGTAACACTCTTACCCACCGGGCACTGTCTCTATAAACCACTTACCCACTGGGCTGTGTCTCTGTAACCGCCTTACCAACTGGGCACTGTCTCTGTCACCCCCTTACCCACTGGGCACTGTCTCTGTAACCCCCTTACCCACCGGGCAGTGACTCTGTAAACACCTTACCCACTGGGCTGTGTCTCTGTAACCCCCTTACACACCGGGCAGTGTCTCTGTAACCCCCTTACCCACTGGGCAGTGTCTCTGTAACCCCTTTACACGCCGGGCACTGTCTCTCTCACCCCCTTACACACTGGGCTCTGTCTCTGTAACCCCCTTACACTCTGGGCTCTGTCTCTGTAACCCCCTTACCCACTGGGCACTCTGCCTGTAACCCACTTACCCACCGGGCAGTGTCTCTGTATTTCCCCTACCCACTGGGCACTGTCTCTGTAACCCCCTTACCACCCGGCAGTGTCTGTGTAACCCCCTTACCCACTGGGCTCTGTCTCTGTAACTCCCTTACCCACCGGGCAGTGTCTCTGTAAACCCCTTACCCACTGGGCAGTGTCTCTGTAACCCCCTTACCCACGGGTCACTGTCTCTGTAACCCCCTTACCCACCGGGCAGTGTCTCTGTAACCCCTTTACCCACGGGGCAGTGTCTCTGTCACCCCCTTACCAACCGGGCAGTATCTATGTAACCCCCTTACCACCAGGCAGTGTCTGTGTAACCCCCTTACCCACTGGGCTCTGTCTCTGTAACCCCCTTACCCACCGGGCAATGTCTCTGTAACCCCCTTAACCACTGGGCCCTGTCTCTGTAACCCCCTTACCCACTGGGCTCTGTCTCTATAAACCCCTTACCCACCGGGCTCTGTCTCTGTAAACCCCTTACCCACTGAGCACTGACTCTGAAACCCCCTTACCCACTGGGCACTCTCTCTGTAACCCCCTTACCCACCGGGCACTGTCTCCGAAACCCCCTTACCCACTGGGCAGTGTCTCTGTAACCCCCTTACCCACTGGGCAGTGTCTCTGTAAATGCCTTACCCACTGGGCAGTGTCTCTGTAAGCCCCTTACACACTGGGCACTGTCTCTGAAACCCCCTTACCCACTGGGCAGTGTCTCTGCAACCCCCTTACCCACTGGGCAGAGTCTCTGTAACCCCACTACCCACCGGGCACTGTCTGTGTAACCCCCTTACCCACTGGGCAGTGTCTCTGTACCCCTCTTACCCACCAGGCATTGTCTCTGTAACCCCCTTACGAACCGGGCACTGTCTCGGTAACCCCCTTACCTACTGGGCAGTGTCTCTGTAACTCCCTAAACCACCGTGCAGCGTCTCTGTAACCCCCTTACCCACTGCGTACTGTCTCTGAAACCCCCTTACCCACTGGGCAGTGTCTCTCTAACTCCCTTACCAACCGGGCAGTGTCTCTGTAACCCCCTTACCCACCGGGCAGTGTCTCTGTAACCCACTTACACACCGGGCACTGTCTCAGTAACCCCCTTACCCACTGGGCTCTGTCTCTGTAACCCCCTTACCCACTGGGCAGTGCCTCTGTAACCCCTTACCCACTGGGCTGTGTCTCTGTAACCCCCTTACACACTGGGCTCTGTCTCTGTAACCCCCTTACCCACTGGGCACTGTCGCTGTCACCCCTTTCCCCACTGGGCTCTGTCTCTGTAACCCCCTTACCCACCGGGCAGTGTTTCTGTAACGTCCTTACCACCAGGCAGTGTCTGTGTAACCCCCTTACCCACTGGGCTCTGTCTCTGTAACCCCCTTACCCACTGGGCAGTGTCTCTGTAACACCCCTTACACACTAGGCACTGTTTCTGTATACGCCTTACCCACTGAGCTCTGTCTCTGTAACCCCCTTACCTACTGGGCAGTGTCTCTGTAACCCCCTTACCCACCGGGCACTGTCTCTGTAAACCCCTTACCCACTGGGCACTGTCTCTGTAACCCCCTTACCAACTGGGCTCTGCCTCTGTAACCTCTTACCCACTTGACAGTATCTCTGTAACCCCCTTACCCACGGAGCACTGTCTCTGTAACCCCCTTACCCACTGGGCACTGTCTCTGTAACGCCCTTACCCACTGGGCTCTGTCTCTGTAGCCTCTTACCCACTGTGCAGTGTCTCTGTAACCCCCTTACCAACTGGGCTCTGTCTCTGTAACCTCCTTACCCACCGGGCAGTGTCTCTGTAACCCCCTTACCCACCGGGCATTGTCTCTGTAACCTCCTTACCCACCGGGCAGTGTCTCTGTAACCCCCTTACCCACCGGGCAGTGTCTCTGTAACCCCCTTAACCACCGGGCAGTGTCTCTGTAACCCACTGGGCACTGTCTCTGTAACCCCCTTACCCACTGGGCTCTGTCTCTGTAACCCCCTTACCCACCGGGCATTGTCTCTGTAACCCCCTTACTCACCGGGCAGTGTCTCTGTAACCCCCTTAACCACCGGGCAGTGTCTCTGTAACCCCCTTACCCACTGAGCACTGTCTCTGTAACCCCCTTACCCACTGGGCACTGTCTCTGTAACCCCCTTACCCACCGGGCAGTGTCTCTGCAACTCCCTTACCCACCGCGCAGTGTCTCTGTAACCCCTTACCCACTGGGCACTGTCTCTGTAATCCCCTTACCCACCGGGCATTGACTCTGTAACCTCCTTACCTACCGGGCAGTGTCTCTGTAACCCTCTTACCCACTGGGCTCTGTCTCTGTAACCCCCTTACCCACTGGGCATTGTCTCTGTAACCCCCTTACCCACCGGGCAGTGTCTCTGTAACCCCCTTACCCACTGGGCTCTGTCTCTCTAACCCCCTTACCCACTGGGCTCAGTCTCTGTAACCCCCTTACCCACTGGGCTCGGTCTCTGTAACCCCCTTACCCACTGGTCAGTGTCTCTGTAAACCCCTTACGCAATGGGCTCTGTTTCTGTAACCCCCTTACCCACCGGGCAGTGTCTCTGTAATCCCCTTATCCACCGGGCTGTGTCTCTGTAACCTCCTTACAACCGGGCAGTGTCTGTGTAACCCCCTTACCCACTGGGCTCTGTCTCTGTAACCTCTTACCCACTGGGCACTGTCTCTGAAACCCCCTTACCAACTGGGCTCTGTCTCTGTAACCTCTTACCCACTTGACAGTGTCTCTGTAACCCCCTTACCCACGGGGCACTGTCTCTGTAACCCCCTTACCCACTGGGCACTGTCTCTGTAACCCCCCTTACCCACTGGGCTCTGTCTCGGTAACCCCCTTACCCACTGGGCAGTTTCTCTGTAACCCCCTTACCACTGGGCAGTGTGTCTGTAACCCCCTTACCCACTAGGCAGTGTCTCTGTAACCCCCTTACACACTGGGCTCTGTCTCTGTAAACCCCTTACCCACTGGGCCCTGTCTCTGTAACCCCCTTACCCACCGGGCACTGTCTCTGTATCCCCCTTACCGACCGGGCAGTGTCTCTGTAACCCCCTTACCCACCGGGCAGTGTCTCTGTAAACCCCTTACCCACCGGGCAGTGTCTGTGTAACCCCCTTACTCACTGGGCTCTGTCTCTGTAACCCCTTACCCACTGGGCAGGGTCTCTGTAACCCCCTTACCCACCGGGCAATGTCTCTGTAACCCCCTTACCCACCGGGCTCTGTCTCTGTTACACCCTTACCCACTGGGCTCTGTCTCTGTAAACCTGTTACCCACTGGGCAGTGTCTCTGTAACCCCCTTGCCCACCGGGCTCTGTCTCTGTTACCCCCTGACCCACTGGGCTCTGTCTCTGTAACCCCCTTACCCACTGGGCCCTGTCTCTGAAACCCCCTTACCCACTGGGCACTCTCTCTGTAAACCCCTTACCCACTGGGCTCTGTCTCTGAAACCCCCTTACCCACAGGGCTCTGTCTCGGCAACCCCCTAACCCACCAGGCAGTGTCTCTGTAACCCTCTTACCCACTGTGCAGTGTCTCTGTATCCCCCTTACCCACCGGGCAGTGTCTCTGTAAATGCCTTACACACTGGGCACTGTCTGTGTAAGCCCCTTACCACTGGGCTCTGTCTCGGTAACCTCTGACCCACGGAACACTGTCTCTGAAACCCCCTTACCCACTAGGCTCTGTCTCTGTAACCCCCTTACTCACCGGGCAGTGTCTCTGTAACCCCCTTACACACCGGGCAGTGTCTCTGTAACCCCCTTACCCTCTGGGCTCTGTCTCTGTAACCCCCTTACCCACCGGGCACTGTCTATGTAACACCCTTACTCACCGGCCAGTGTCTCTGTAACCCCCTTACACACCGGGCAGTGTCTCTGTAACCCTCTTACCCACTGGGCTCTGTCTCTGTAACCCCCTTACACACTGGGCTCTGTCTCTGTAACCCGCTTACCCACTGGGCTCTGTCTCTGTAACCCCCTTCCCCACTGGGCTCTGTCTCTGTAACCCCCTTACCCACCGGGCAGTGTTTCTGTAACCTCCTTACCACCAGGCAGTGTCTGTGTAATCCCCTTACCCACTGGGCTCTGTCTCTGTAACCCCCTTACCCACTGGGCACTGTCTCTGTAAACCCCTTACCACTGAGCTCTGTCTCTGTAACCCCCTTACCTACTGGGCAGTGTCTCTGTAACCCCCTTACCCACCAGGCACTGTCTCTGTAAACCCCTTACCCACTGGGCACTGTCTCTGTAACCCCCTTACCAACTGGGCTCTGTCTCTGTAACCTCTTACCCACTGGGCAGTGTCTCTGTAACCCCCTTACCCACTGGGCACTGTCTCTGTAACACCCTTACCCACTGGGCTCTGTCTCTGTAGCCTCTTACCCACGGGCCAGTGTATCTGTAACCCCATTACCCACCGGGCACTGTCACTGTAAACCCCTTACCCACTGAGCACTGTCTCTGTAACCCCCTTACCAACTGGGCTCTGTCTCTGTAACCTCTTACCCACTGGGCAGTGTCTATGTAACCCCCTTACCCACCGGGCACTGTCTCTGTAACCCCCTTACCCACCGGGCAGTGTCTCTGTAACCTCATTACCCACTGGGCACTGTCTCTGTTACCCCCTTACCCACTGGGCTCTGTCTCTGTAACCCCCTTACCCACCGGGCATTGTCTCTGAAACCCCCTTACCCACCGGGCCGTGTCTCTGTAACCCCCTTAACCACCGGATGGTGTCTCTGTAACCCCCTTACCCACTGGGTTCTGTCTCTGTAACCCCCTTACCCACCGGGCACTGTCTCTGTCACCCCCTTCCCCACTGGGCTCTGTCTCTGTAACCCCCTTACCCACCGGGCAGTGTTTCTGTAACCTCCTTACCACCAGGCAGTGTCTGTGCAACCCCTTACCCACTGGGCTCTGTCTCTGTAACCCCCTTACCTGCTGGGCAGTGTCTCTGTAACCCCCTTACCCACCAGGCACTGTCTCTGTAACCCACTTACCCTCTGGGCTTTGTCTCTGTAACCCCCTTAACCGCCGGGCAGTGTCTCTGTAACCCCCTGACCCACTGGGCAGTGTCTCTGTAACCCCCATACCAACTGGGCACTGTGTCTGTCACCCCCTTACCCTCTGGGCTCTGTCTCTGTAACCCCCTTACCCACCGGGCATTGTCTCTGTAACCCCCTTACCCACCGGGCAGTGTCTCTGTAACCCCCTTAAACACCGGATGGTGTGTCTGTAACCCCCTTACCAACTGGGCTCTGTCTCTGTAACCTCTAACCCACTGGGCAGTGTCTCTGTAACCCCCTTACCCACTGGGCAGTGTCTCTGTAACCCTCTTACCCACTGGGCAGTTTCTCTGTAACCCCCTTACCACTGGGCAGTGTCTCTGTAACCCCCTTATACACTTGGCTCTGTCACTGTAAACCCGTTACCCACTGGGCAGTGTCTCTGTAACCCCATTACCCACCGGGCACTGTCTCTGTAACCCCCTTACCCACTGGGCACGGTCTCTGTAAACCCCTTACCCACCGGGCAGTGTCTGTGTAACCCCCTTACTCACTGGGCTCTGTCTCTGTAACCCCCTTACCCACTGGGCTCTGTCTCTGTAACCCATTTACCCACCGGGCAGTGTCTCTGTAACCCCCTTACCCACTGGGCTCTGTCTCTGTACCCCCCTTACCCACTGGGCTCTGTCTCTGTAAACCTCTTACCCACTGGGCAGTGTCTCTGTAACCCCCTTACCCACCGGGCTCTGTCTCTGTAACCCCCTGACCCACTGGGGTCTGTCTCTGTAACCCCCTTACCCACTCGCCCCTGTCTCTGAAACCCCGTTAACCACTGGGCACTCTCTCTGTAACCCCTTTACCCACTGGGCTCTGTCTCTGAAACCCCCTTACCCACTGGGCAGTGTCTCTGTAACCCTCTTACCCACTGGGCAGTGTGTCTGTATCCCCCTTACCCACCGGGCAATGTCTCTGTAACCCCCTTACCCACCGGGCAGTGTCTCTGTAACCCCCTTACCCACCGGGCACTGTCTCTGTAAATGCCTTACACACTGGGCACAGCCTTTATAAGCCCCTTACCACTGGGCTCTGTCTCTGTAACCTCTGACCCACCGGGCACTGTCTCTGAAACCCCCTTACCCACGAGGCACTGTCTCTGTAACCCCCTTCCCCACTGGGCAGGGTCTCTGTAACCCACTTACCCACCGGGCACTGTCTCTGTAACCCCCTTACCCACCGGGCTCTGTCTCTGTAACCCCCTTACCCACCGGGCAGTGTCTCTGTAACCCCCTTACCCACTGGGCAGTGTCTCTGTAACCCCCTTACCAACTAGGCACTGTGTCTGTCACCCCCTTACCCACGGGGCTCTGTCTCTGTAACCCTCTTACCCACCGGGCAGTGTCTCTGTAACCTCCTTACCCACTAGGCAGGGTCTCTGTAACGCCCCTTACACACTGGGCTCTGTCTCTGTAAACCCCTTACCCACTGGGCCCTGCCTCTATAACCCCCTTACCCTCTGGGCAGTGTCTCTGTAACTTCCCTTACCCACTGGGCACTGTGTCTGTCACCCCCTTACCCACGGGGCTCTGTCTCTGTAACCCCCTTACCCACCGGGCAGTGTCTCTGTAACCTCCTATCCACTAGGCAGGGTCTCTGTAGCCTCTTACCCACTGGGCAGTGTCTCTGTAACCCCCTTACTCACCGGGCACTGTCTCTGTAAACCCCTTACCCACTGGGCACTGTCTCTGTAACCCCCTTACCAACTGGGCTCTGTCTCTGTAACCTCTTACCCACTGGGCAGTGTCTCTGTAACCCCCTTACCCACCGGGCACTGTCTCTGTAACCCCCTTACCCTCTGGGCACTGTGTCTGTAACCCCCTTACCAACCGGGCAGTGTCTCTGTAACTCCCTTACCCACGGGGCAGTCTTTTTGTAACCCCCTTACCCACGGGGCTCTGTCTCTGTAACCCCCTTACCCACCGGGCAGTGTCTCTGTAACCTCCTTACCCACTGGGCACTGTCTCTGTAACCCCCTTACCCACTGGGCTCTGTCTAAGTAAACCCCATACCCACCGGGCAGTGTCTCTGTAACCCCCTTACCCACTGGGCACCGTCTCTGTAACCCCCTTACCCACTGGGCACTGTCTCTGTAACCCCCTTAACCACCGGGCAGTGTCTCTGTAACCCCCTTACCCACTGGGCACTGTCTCTGTAACCCCCTTACCCGTTGGGCACTGTCTCTGTAACCCCCTTAACCACCGGGCAGTGTCTCTGTAACCCCCTTACCCACTGGGCACTGTCTCTGTTACCCCCTTACCCACTGGGCTCTGTCTCTGTAACCCCCTTTCCCACCGGGCAATGTCTCTGTAATCCCTTTACCCACTGGGCTCTGTCTCTGTAACCCCCTTACCCACTGGGCTCTGTCTCTGTAACCCCCTTACCCACGGGGCTCTGTCTCTGTAACCCCCTTACCCACCGGGCAGTGTCTCTGTAACCTCCTTACCCACTGGGCACTGTCTCTGTAACCCCCTTACCCACTGGGCTCTGTCTAAGTAAACCCCATACCCACCGGGCAGTGTCTCTGTAACCCCCTTACCCACTGGGCACCGTCTCTGTAACCCCCTTACCCACTGGGCACTGTCTCTGTAACCCCCTTAACCACCGGGCAGTGTCTCTGTAACCCCCTTACCCACTGGGCACTGTCTCTGTAACCCCCTTACCCGTTGGGCACTGTCTCTGTAACCCCCTTAACCACCGGGCAGTGTCTCTGTAACCCCCTTACCCACTGGGCACTGTCTCTGTTACCCCCTTACCCACTGGGCTCTGTCTCTGTAACCCCCTTTCCCACCGGGCAATGTCTCTGTAATCCCTTTACCCACTGGGCTCTGTCTCTGTAACCCCCTTACCCACTGGGCTCTGTCTCTGTAAACCTCTTACCCACTGGGCAGTGTCTCTGTAACCCCCTTACCCACCGGGCTCTGTCTCTGTAACCTCCTGATACACTGGGCTCTGTCTCTGTAACCCACTTACCCACTGGGCCCTGTCTCTGAAACCCCCTTACCCACTGGGCACTCTCTCTGTAACCCCCTTACCCACTGGGCTCTGTCTCTGAAACCCCCTTACTCACTGGGCTCTGTCTCTGAATCCCCCTTACTCACTGGGCAGTTTCTCTGTAACACTCTTACCCACTGGGCAGTGTCTCTGTATCCCCCTTACCCACCGGGCAATGTCTCTGTAACCCCCTTACCCACCGGGCAGTGTCTCTGTAACCCCCTTACCCACCGGGCACTGTCTCTGTAAATGCCTTACCCACTGGGCAGAGTCTCTGTAAGCCCCTTACCACTGGGCTCTGTCTCTGTAACCTCTGACCCACTGGGCACTGTCTCTGAAACCCCCTTACCCACTGGGCACTGTCTCTGTAACCCCCTTACCCACTGGGCAGGGTCTCTGTAACCACCTTTCCCACCGGGCGCTGTCTCTGTAACCCCCTTACCCTCTGGGCACTGTCTCTGAAACCCCCTTACCCACTGGGCACTGTCTCTGTAACCCCCTTACCCACTGGGCAGGGTCTCTGTAACCACCTTTCCCACCGGGCGCTGTCTCTGTAACCCCCTTACCCTCTGGGTACTGTCTCTGTAACCCCCTTACCCACGGGGCTCTGTCTCTGTAACCCCCTTACCCACCGGGCACTGTCTGAGTAACCCCCTTACTCACTGGGCTCTGTCTCCGTAACACCCTTACCCACTGGGCTCTGTCTCTGTAAACCCCTTACCACCGGGCAATGTCGCTGTCACCCCCTTATCCACTGGTCTCTGTCTCTGTTACCCCCTTACCCACTGGGCTCTGTCTCTGTAAACCTCTTACCCACTGGGAATTGTCTCTGTAACCTCCTTACCCACCGGGCTCTGTCTCTGTAACCCCCTGACCCACTGGGCTCTGTCTCTGTAACCCCCTTACCGACTGGGCACTGTCTCTGAAACCCCCTTACCAACTGGGCACTCTCTCTGTAACCCCCTTACCCACTGGGCTCTGTCTCTGAAACCCCCTTATCCACTAGGCTCTGTCTCTGAAACCGCCTTACCCACCGGGCAGTGTCTCTGAAACCCCCTTACCCACTGGGCAGTGTCTCTGTAACCCTCTTACCCACTGGGCAGTGTCTCTGTATCCCCCTTACCCACCGGGCAGTGTCTCTGTAAATGCCTTACCCAATGGGCACTGTCTATGTAAGCCCCTTACCACTGGGCTCTGTCTCTGTAACCTCTGACCCACCGGGCACTGTCTCTGAAACCCCCTTACCCACTGGGCACTGTCACTGTAACCCCCTTACCCACTGGGCAGTGTCTCTGTAACCCCCTTACCCACTGGGCAGTGTCTCTGTAACCCCCTTACCCACCGGGCACTGTCTCTGTAACCCCATTACCCTCTGGGCTCTGTCTCTGTAAACCCCTTACCCACCGGGCGCTGTCTCTGTAACCCCCTTACCCACCGGGCACTGTCTCTTTAACCCCCTTACCCACCGGGCAGTGTCTCTGTCACCCCCTTACCCACAGGGCTCTGTCTCTGTAACCCCCTTACCCACTGGGCTCTGTCTCTGTAACCCCCTTACCCACCGGGCACTGTCTCTGTCACCCCCTTCCCCACTGGGTTCTGTCTCTGTAACCCCCTTACCCACCGGGCAGTGTTTCTGTAACCTCCTTACCACCAGGCAGTGTCTGTGTAACCCCCTTACCCACTGGGCAGTGTCTCTGTAACCCCCCTTACCCACTGGGCACTGTCTCTATAACCCCCTTACCCACTGGGCTCTGTCTCGGAAAACCTCTTTCCCACTGGGCAGTGTCTCTGTAACCCCCTTACCCACCGGGCACTGTCTCTGTAACCCCCTTACCCTCTGGGCACTGTGTCTGTAGCCCCCTTAACCACCGGGCAGTGTCTCTGTAACCCCCTTACCAACTGGGCTCTGTCTCTGTAACCTCTTACCCACTGGGCAGTGTCTCTGTAACCCCCTTACCCACTGGGCAGTGTCTCTGTAACCCCCTTACCAACTGGGCAGTTTCTCTGTAAGCCCCTTACCCACTGGGCAGTGTCTCTGTAACCCCCTTACCCACTGGGCAGTGTCTCTGTATCCCCCTTAACCACCGGGCACTGTCTCTGTAACCCCCTTACCAACTGGGCTCTGTCTCTGTAACCTCTTACCCACTGGGCAGTGTCTCTGTAACCCCCTTACCCACTGGGCTGTGTCTCTGTAACCCCCTTACCAACTGGGCAGTTTCTCTGTGAGCCCCTTACCCACTGGGCAGTGTCTCTGTAACCCCCTTACCCACTGGGCAGTGTCTCTGTAACCCCCTTACCCACTGGGCAGTGCCTCTGTAACCCCCTTACCCACTAGGCAGTGTCTCTGTAACCACCTTACACACTGGGCTCTGTCTCTGTAAACCCGTTACCCACTGGGCCCTGTCTCTGTAACCCCCTTACCCACTGGGCAGTGTCTCTGTAACCCCCTTACCCACCGGGCACTGTCTCTGTAACCTCCTTATAAACTGGGCACTGTCTCTGTAACCCCCTTACCCACCGGGCAGTGTCTGTGTAACCCCCTTACTCACTGGGCTCTGTCTCTGTAACCCCCATACTCACCGGGCACTGTCTCTGTAACCCCCTTTCCCACCGGGCTCTGTCTCTGTAACCCCCTTACCCACCAGGCAGTGTCTCTGTAACCCCCTTACCCACTGGGCAGTGTCTCTGTAACCCTCTTACCAACTGGGCACTGTGTCTGTCACCCCCTTACCCACGGGGCTCTGTCTCTGTAACCCCCTTACCCTCTGGGCTCTGTCTCTGTAACCCCCTTACCCAACGGGCAGTGTCTCTGTAACCTCCTTAACCACCGGGCAGTGTCTCTGTAACCCCCTTACCAACTGGGCTCTGTCTCTGTAACCTCTTACCCACTGGGCAGTGTCTCTATAGCCCCCTTACCCACTGGGCAGTGTCTCTGTAACCCCCTTACCAACTGGGTAGTTTCTCTGTAAGCCCCTTACCCACTGGGCAGTGTCTCTGTAACCCCCTTACCCACTAGGCAGTGTCTCTGTAACCCCCTTACACACTGGGCTCTGTCTCTGTAAACCCCTTACCTACTGGGCCCTGTGTCTGTAACCCACTTACCCACTGGGCACTGTCTCTGTAACCCCCTTACCAACTGGGCTCTGTCTCTGTAACCTCTTACCCACTGGGCAGTGTCTCTGTAACCCCCTTACCCACTGGGCAGTGTCTCTGTAACCCCCTTACCCACTAGGCAGTGTCTCTGTAACCACCTTATACACTGGGCTCTGTATCTGTAAACCCCTTACCCACTGGGCCCTGTCTCTGTAACCCCCTTACCCACTGGGCAGTGTCTCTGTAACCCCCTTACCCACCGGGCACTGTCTCTGTAACCCCCTTACCCACTGGGCACTGTCTCTGTAACCCCCTTACCCACTGGGAACTGTCTCTGTAACCCCCTTACCCATCGGGCAGTATCTGTGTAACCCCCTTACCCACTGGGCTCTGTCTCTGTAACCCCCATACTCACCGGGCACTGTCTCTGTAGCCCCCTTACCCACCGGGCAGTGTCTCTGTAACCCCCTTACCCACTGGGCAGTGTCTCTGTAACCCCCTTACCAACTGGGCAGTGTCTCTGTATCCCCCTTACCCACGGGGCTCTGTCTCTGTAACCCCCTTACCCTCTGGGCTCTGTCGCTGTAACCCCCTTACCCAACGGGCAGTGTCTCTGTAACCCCCTTCCCCACCGGGCATTGTCTCTGTAGCCCCCTTACCCACCGGGCAGTGTCTCTGTAACCCTCTTAACAACCGGGCAGTGTCTCTGTAACCCCCTTACCAACTGGGCTCTGTCTCTCTAACCTCTTACCCACTGGGCAGTGTCTCTATAACCCCCTTACCAACTGGGCAGTGTCTCTGTAACCCCCTTACCCACTGGGCAGTTTCTCTGTAAGCCCCTTACCCACCGGGCTCTGTCTCTGTAAACCCCTTGCCCACTGGGCCCTGTCTCTGTAACCCCCTTACCCACTGGGCAGTGTCTCTGTAACCCCCTTACCCACTGGGCAGTGTCTCTGTAACCCCCTTACCAACTGGGCAGTGTCTCTGTAACCCCCTTACCCACCGGGCAATGTCTCTGTAACCCCCTTACCCACTGGGCACTGTCTCTGTAACCCCCTTACCCACTGGGCTCTGTCTCTGTAAACCTCTTACCCACCGGGCATTGTCTCTGTAACCCCCTTACCCACCGCGCAGTGTCTCTGTAACCCCCTTAACCACCGGGCAGTGTCTCTGTAACCCCCTTACCTACTGGGTTCTGTCTCTGTAACCTCTTACCCACTGGGCAGTGTCTCTGTAACCCCCTTACTCACTGGGCAGTGTCTCTGTAACCCCCTTACCCACTAGGCAGTGTCTCTGTAACCACCTTACACACTGGGCTCTGTCTCTGTAAACCCCTTACCCACTGGGCCCTGTCTCTGTAACCCCCTTACCCACTGGGCAGTGTCTCTGTAACCCCCTTACCCACCGGGCACTGTCTCTGTAACCCCCTTACCCACTGGGCACTGTCTCTGTAACCCCCTTACCCACCGGGCAGTGTCTGTGTAACCCCCTTATTCACTGGGCTCTGTCTCTGTAACCCCCTTACCCACCGGGCAATGTCTCTGTAAACCTCTCACCCACTGGGCAGTGTCTCGGTAACCCCCTTACCCACCGGGCTCTGTCTCTGTAACCCCCTTACCCACTGGGCCCTGTCTCTGAAATCCCCTTACCCACTGGGCAGTCTCTCTGTAACCCCCTTACCCACTGGGCTCTGTCTCTGAAACCCCCTTACCCACTGGGCAGTGTCTCTGTAACCCTCTTACCCACTGGGCAGTGTCTCTGTAACCCTCTTACCCACTGGGCAGTGTCTCTGTATCCCCCTTACCCACCGGGCAATGTCACTGTAACCCCCTTACCCACCAGGCAGTGTCACTGTAACCCCCTTACCCACCGGGCAGTGTCTCTGTAACCCCCTTACCCACCAGGCAGTGTCACTGTAACCCCCTTGCCCACCAGGCAGTGTCTCTGTATCCCCCTTACCCACCGGGCAATGTCACTGTAACCCCCTTACCCACCAGGCAGTGTCACTGTAACCCCCTTACCCACCAGGCAGTGTCACTGTATCCCCCTTACCCACCGGGCACTGTCTCTGTAAATGCCTTACCCACTGGGCACAGTCTCTGTAAGCCCCTTATCACTGGGCTCTGTCTCTGTAACCTCTGACCCACCGGGCACTGTCTCTGAAACCTCCTTACCCACTGGGCACTGTCTCTGTAACCCCCTTACCCACTGGGCAGTGTCCCTGTAACCCCCTTACCCACCGGGCACTGTCTCTGGAACTCCCTTACCCTCTGGGCTCTGTCTCTGTAACCCCCTCACCCACCGGGCACTGTCTCTGTAACCCCCTTACCCTACGGGCAGTGTCTCTGTAACCCCCTTATCCACTGGGCTCTGTCTCTGTAACCCCCTTACCTACTGGGTTGTGTCTCTGTAACCCCCTTACCCACTGGGTTCTGTCTCTGTAACCCCCTTACCCACCGGGCAGTGTCTCTGTAACCCCCTTAGCCAACAGGCTCTGTCTCTGTAACTCCCTCACCCACTGGGCCCTGTCTCTGTAAACCCCTTACCAACTGGGCAGTGTCTCTGTAACCCCCTTACCCACCGGGCAATGTCTCTGTAACCCCCTTACCCACTGGGCACTGTCTCTGTAACCCCCTTACCTACTGGGCTCTGTCTCTGTAAACCTCTTACCCACCGGGCATTGTGTCTGTAACCCCCTTACCCACCGGGCAGTGTCTCTGTAACCCCCTTAACCACCGGGCAGTGTCTCTGTAACCCCCTTACCAACTGGGCTCTGTCTCTGTAACCTCTTACCCACTGGGCAGTGTCTCTGTAACCCCCTTACCCACTAGGCAGTGTCTCTGTAACCACCTTACACACTGGGCTCTGTCTCTGTAAACCCCTTACCACTGGGCCCTGTCTCTGTAACTCCCTTACCCACTGGGCAGTGTCTCTGTAACCCCCTTACCCACCGGGCACTGTCTGTGTAACCCCCTAACCCACTGGGCACTGTCTCTGTAACCCCCTTATAAACTGGGCACTGTCTCTGTAACCCCCTTACCCACCGGGCAGTGTCTGTGTAACCCCCTTACTCACTGGGCTCTGTCTCTGTAACCCCCATACTCACCGGGCACTGTCTCTGTAACCCCCTTACCCACTGGGCTCTGTCTCTGTAACCCCCTTACCCACCGGGCAGTGTCTCTGTAACCCCCTTACCCACTGGGCACTGTCTCTGTAACCCCCTTAAGAACTGGGCACTGTGTCTGTCACCCCCTTACCCACGGGGCTCTGTCTCTGTAACCCCCTTACCCTCTGGGCTCTGTCTCTGTAACCCCCTTACCCAACGGGCAGGGTCCCTGTAACCTCCTTACCCACTGGGCACTGTCTCTGTAACCCCCTTACCCACTGGGCTCTGTCTCTGTAATCCGCTTCCCCACCGGGCATTGTCTCTGTAGCCCCCTTACCCACCGGGCAGTGTCTCTGTAACACCCTTAACCACCGGGCAGTGTCTCTGTAACCCCCTTACCAACTGGGCTCTGTCTCTGTAACCTCTTACCCACTGGGCAGTGTCTCTATAACCCCCTTACCAACTGGGCTCTGTCTCTGTAACCTCTTACCCACTGGGCAGTTTCTCTGTAAGCCCCTTTCCCACTGGGCAGTGTCTCTGTAACCCCCTTACCAACTAGGCAGTGTCTCTGTAACCCCCTTACACACTGGGCTCTGTCTCTGTAAACCCCTTACCCACTGGGCCCTGTCTCTGTAACCCCCTTACCCACTGGGCTCTGTCTCTGTAACCCCCTTACGCACCGGGCTCTGTCTGTGTAACCCCCTTACTCACTGGGCAATGTCTCTGTTACCCACTTACCCACTGGGCTCTGTCTCTGTAAACCTCTTACCCACTGGGCAGTGTCTCTGTAACCCCCTTACCCACCGGGCTCTGTCTCTGTAACCCCCTTACCCCCTGGGCACTTTCTCTGTAAACCCCTTACCCACTGGTCTCTGTCTCTGTAACCCCCTTACCCACTAGGCAGTGTCTCTGTAACCCCCTTACACACTGGGCTCTGTCTCTGTAACCCCCTTACCCACCGGGCACTGTCTCTGTAACCCCCTTACCGACTGGGCAGTGTCTCTGTAACCCCGTTACCCACCGGGCAGTGTCTCTGTAACCCCCTTACCCACCGGGCTCTGTCTCTGTAACCCCTTACCCACTGGGCCCTTTCTCTGAAACCCCCTTATGCACTGGGCACTGTCTCTGTAACCCCCTTTCCCACCGGGCTCTGTCTCTGTAACCCCCTTACCCACCAGGCAGTGTCTCTGTAACCCCCTTACCCACTGGGCAGTGTCTCTGTAACCCTCTTACCAACTGGGCACTGTGTCTGTCACCCCCTTACCCACGGGGCTCTGTCTCTGTAACCCCCTTACCCTCTGGGCTCTGTCTCTGTAACCCCCTTACCCAACGGGCAGTGTCTCTGTAACCTCCTTAACCACCGGGCAGTGTCTCTGTAACCCCCTTACCAACTGGGCTCTGTCTCTGTAACCTCTTACCCACTGGGCAGTGTCTCTATAGCCCCCTTACCCACTGGGCAGTGTCTCTGTAACCCCCTTACCAACTGGGTAGTTTCTCTGTAAGCCCCTTACCCACTGGGCAGTGTCTCTGTAACCCCCTTACCCACTAGGCAGTGTCTCTGTAACCCCCTTACACACTGGGCTCTGTCTCTGTAAACCCCTTACCTACTGGGCCCTGTGTCTGTAACCCACTTACCCACTGGGCACTGTCTCTGTAACCCCCTTACCAACTGGGCTCTGTCTCTGTAACCTCTTACCCACTGGGCAGTGTCTCTGTAACCCCCTTACCCACTGGGCAGTGTCTCTGTAACCCCCTTACCCACTAGGCAGTGTCTCTGTAACCACCTTATACACTGGGCTCTGTATCTGTAAACCCCTTACCCACTGGGCCCTGTCTCTGTAACCCCCTTACCCACTGGGCAGTGTCTCTGTAACCCCCTTACCCACCGGGCACTGTCTCTGTAACCCCCTTACCCACTGGGCACTGTCTCTGTAACCCCCTTACCCACTGGGAACTGTCTCTGTAACCCCCTTACCCATCGGGCAGTATCTGTGTAACCCCCTTACCCACTGGGCTCTGTCTCTGTAACCCCCATACTCACCGGGCACTGTCTCTGTAGCCCCCTTACCCACCGGGCAGTGTCTCTGTAACCCCCTTACCCACTGGGCAGTGTCTCTGTAACCCCCTTACCAACTGGGCAGTGTCTCTGTATCCCCCTTACCCACGGGGCTCTGTCTCTGTAACCCCCTTACCCTCTGGGCTCTGTCGCTGTAACCCCCTTACCCAACGGGCAGTGTCTCTGTAACCCCCTTCCCCACCGGGCATTGTCTCTGTAGCCCCCTTACCCACCGGGCAGTGTCTCTGTAACCCTCTTAACAACCGGGCAGTGTCTCTGTAACCCCCTTACCAACTGGGCTCTGTCTCTCTAACCTCTTACCCACTGGGCAGTGTCTCTATAACCCCCTTACCAACTGGGCAGTGTCTCTGTAACCCCCTTACCCACTGGGCAGTTTCTCTGTAAGCCCCTTACCCACCGGGCTCTGTCTCTGTAAACCCCTTGCCCACTGGGCCCTGTCTCTGTAACCCCCTTACCCACTGGGCAGTGTCTCTGTAACCCCCTTACCCACTGGGCAGTGTCTCTGTAACCCCCTTACCAACTGGGCAGTGTCTCTGTAACCCCCTTACCCACCGGGCAATGTCTCTGTAACCCCCTTACCCACTGGGCACTGTCTCTGTAACCCCCTTACCCACTGGGCTCTGTCTCTGTAAACCTCTTACCCACCGGGCATTGTCTCTGTAACCCCCTTACCCACCGCGCAGTGTCTCTGTAACCCCCTTAACCACCGGGCAGTGTCTCTGTAACCCCCTTACCTACTGGGTTCTGTCTCTGTAACCTCTTACCCACTGGGCAGTGTCTCTGTAACCCCCTTACTCACTGGGCAGTGTCTCTGTAACCCCCTTACCCACTAGGCAGTGTCTCTGTAACCACCTTACACACTGGGCTCTGTCTCTGTAAACCCCTTACCCACTGGGCCCTGTCTCTGTAACCCCCTTACCCACTGGGCAGTGTCTCTGTAACCCCCTTACCCACCGGGCACTGTCTCTGTAACCCCCTTACCCACTGGGCACTGTCTCTGTAACCCCCTTACCCACCGGGCAGTGTCTGTGTAACCCCCTTATTCACTGGGCTCTGTCTCTGTAACCCCCTTACCCACCGGGCAATGTCTCTGTAAACCTCTCACCCACTGGGCAGTGTCTCGGTAACCCCCTTACCCACCGGGCTCTGTCTCTGTAACCCCCTTACCCACTGGGCCCTGTCTCTGAAATCCCCTTACCCACTGGGCAGTCTCTCTGTAACCCCCTTACCCACTGGGCTCTGTCTCTGAAACCCCCTTACCCACTGGGCAGTGTCTCTGTAACCCTCTTACCCACTGGGCAGTGTCTCTGTAACCCTCTTACCCACTGGGCAGTGTCTCTGTATCCCCCTTACCCACCGGGCAATGTCACTGTAACCCCCTTACCCACCAGGCAGTGTCACTGTAACCCCCTTACCCACCGGGCAGTGTCTCTGTAACCCCCTTACCCACCAGGCAGTGTCACTGTAACCCCCTTGCCCACCAGGCAGTGTCTCTGTATCCCCCTTACCCACCGGGCAATGTCACTGTAACCCCCTTACCCACCAGGCAGTGTCACTGTAACCCCCTTACCCACCAGGCAGTGTCACTGTATCCCCCTTACCCACCGGGCACTGTCTCTGTAAATGCCTTACCCACTGGGCACAGTCTCTGTAAGCCCCTTATCACTGGGCTCTGTCTCTGTAACCTCTGACCCACCGGGCACTGTCTCTGAAACCTCCTTACCCACTGGGCACTGTCTCTGTAACCCCCTTACCCACTGGGCAGTGTCCCTGTAACCCCCTTACCCACCGGGCACTGTCTCTGGAACTCCCTTACCCTCTGGGCTCTGTCTCTGTAACCCCCTCACCCACCGGGCACTGTCTCTGTAACCCCCTTACCCTACGGGCAGTGTCTCTGTAACCCCCTTATCCACTGGGCTCTGTCTCTGTAACCCCCTTACCTACTGGGTTGTGTCTCTGTAACCCCCTTACCCACTGGGTTCTGTCTCTGTAACCCACTTACCCACCGGGCAGTGTCTCTGTAACCCCCTTAGCCAACAGGCTCTGTCTCTGTAACTCCCTCACCCACTGGGCCCTGTCTCTGTAAACCCCTTACCAACTGGGCAGTGTCTCTGTAACCCCCTTACCCACCGGGCAATGTCTCTGTAACCCCCTTACCCACTGGGCACTGTCTCTGTAACCCCCTTACCTACTGGGCTCTGTCTCTGTAAACCTCTTACCCACCGGGCATTGTGTCTGTAACCCCCTTACCCACCGGGCAGTGTCTCTGTAACCCCCTTAACCACCGGGCAGTGTCTCTGTAACCCCCTTACCAACTGGGCTCTGTCTCTGTAACCTCTTACCCACTGGGCAGTGTCTCTGTAACCCCCTTACCCACTAGGCAGTGTCTCTGTAACCACCTTACACACTGGGCTCTGTCTCTGTAAACCCCTTACCACTGGGCCCTGTCTCTGTAACTCCCTTACCCACTGGGCAGTGTCTCTGTAACCCCCTTACCCACCGGGCACTGTCTGTGTAACCCCCTAACCCACTGGGCACTGTCTCTGTAACCCCCTTATAAACTGGGCACTGTCTCTGTAACCCCCTTACCCACCGGGCAGTGTCTGTGTAACCCCCTTACTCACTGGGCTCTGTCTCTGTAACCCCCATACTCACCGGGCACTGTCTCTGTAACCCCCTTACCCACTGGGCTCTGTCTCTGTAACCCCCTTACCCACCGGGCAGTGTCTCTGTAACCCCCTTACCCACTGGGCACTGTCTCTGTAACCCCCTTAAGAACTGGGCACTGTGTCTGTCACCCCCTTACCCACGGGGCTCTGTCTCTGTAACCCCCTTACCCTCTGGGCTCTGTCTCTGTAACCCCCTTACCCAACGGGCAGGGTCCCTGTAACCTCCTTACCCACTGGGCACTGTCTCTGTAACCCCCTTACCCACTGGGCTCTGTCTCTGTAATCCGCTTCCCCACCGGGCATTGTCTCTGTAGCCCCCTTACCCACCGGGCAGTGTCTCTGTAACACCCTTAACCACCGGGCAGTGTCTCTGTAACCCCCTTACCAACTGGGCTCTGTCTCTGTAACCTCTTACCCACTGGGCAGTGTCTCTATAACCCCCTTACCAACTGGGCTCTGTCTCTGTAACCTCTTACCCACTGGGCAGTTTCTCTGTAAGCCCCTTTCCCACTGGGCAGTGTCTCTGTAACCCCCTTACCAACTAGGCAGTGTCTCTGTAACCCCCTTACACACTGGGCTCTGTCTCTGTAAACCCCTTACCCACTGGGCCCTGTCTCTGTAACCCCCTTACCCACTGGGCTCTGTCTCTGTAACCCCCTTACGCACCGGGCTCTGTCTGTGTAACCCCCTTACTCACTGGGCAATGTCTCTGTTACCCACTTACCCACTGGGCTCTGTCTCTGTAAACCTCTTACCCACTGGGCAGTGTCTCTGTAACCCCCTTACCCACCGGGCTCTGTCTCTGTAACCCCCTTACCCCCTGGGCACTTTCTCTGTAAACCCCTTACCCACTGGTCTCTGTCTCTGTAACCCCCTTACCCACTAGGCAGTGTCTCTGTAACCCCCTTACACACTGGGCTCTGTCTCTGTAACCCCCTTACCCACCGGGCACTGTCTCTGTAACCCCCTTACCGACTGGGCAGTGTCTCTGTAACCCCGTTACCCACCGGGCAGTGTCTCTGTAACCCCCTTACCCACCGGGCTCTGTCTCTGTAACCCCTTACCCACTGGGCCCTTTCTCTGAAACCCCCTTATGCACTGGGCACTGTCTCAGTAACCCCCTTACCCAATGGGCTCTGTCTCTGAAACCCCCTTACCCACTGGGCTCTGTCTCTGAAACCCCCTTACCCACCAGGCACTGTCTCTGTAAACCCCTTACCCACTGGGCACTGTCTCTGTAACCTCTGACCCTCTGGGCACTGTGTCTGTAACCCCCTTACCAACCGGGCAGTTTCTCTGAACTCCCTTACCCACCGGGCACTGTCTCTGTAACCCCCTTACCCACGGGGCAGTGTCTCTGTAACCCCCTTAGCCACCGGGCAGTGTCTCTGTAACCCCCTTACCCACTGGGCAGTGTCTCTGTAACCCCCTTACCAACTGGGCACTATGTCTGTCACCCCCTTACCCACGGGGCTCTGTCTCTGTAACCCCCTTACCCACTGGGCTCTGTCTCTGTAACCCCCTTACCCACCGGGCAGTGTCTCTGTAACCACCTTACCCACCGGGCACTGTCTGAGTAACCCCCTTACTCACTGGGCTCTGTCTCCGTAACACCCTTACCCACTGGGCTCTGTCTCTGTAACCCCCTTACCCACTGGGCACTGTCTATGTAAGCCCCTTACCACTGGGCTCTGTCTCTGTAACCTCTGACCCACCGGGCACTGTCTCTGAAACCCCCTTACCCACTGGGCACTGTCACTGTAACCCCCTTACCCACTGGGCAGTGTCTCTGTAACCCCCTTACCCACTGGGCAGTGTCTCTGTTACCCCCTTACCCACTGGGCTCTGTCTCTGTAAACCTCTTACCCACTGGGAATTGTCTCTGTAACCTCCTTACCCACCGGGCTCTGTCTCTGTAACCCCCTGACCCACTGGGCTCTGTCTCTGTAACCCCCTTACCCACTGGGCACTATCTCTGAAACCCCCTTACCAACTGGGCACTCTCACTGTAACCCCCTTACCCACTGGGCTCTGTCTCTGAAACCCCCTTATCCACTGGGCTCTGTCTCTGAAACTCCCTTACCCACCGGGCAGTGTCTCTGTAACCCCCTTACCCACTGGGCAGTGTCTCTGTATCCCCCTTACCCACTGGGCAGTGTCTCTGTAACCCCCTTACCCACTGGGCAGTGTCTCTGTAACCCCCTTACCCACCGGGCAGTGTCTCTGTAAATGCCTTACCCACTGGGCACTGTCTATGTAAGCCCCTTACCACTGGACTCTGTCTCTGTAACCTCTGACCCACCGGGCACCGTCTCTGAAACCCCCTTACCCACTGGGCACTGTCACTGTAACCCCCTTACCCACTGGGCAGTGTCTCTGTAACCCCCTTACCCACTGGGCAGTGTCTCTGTAACCCCCTTACCCACCGGGCAGTGTCTCTGTAACCCCCTTACCCTCTGGGCTCTGTCTCTGTAAACCCCTTACCCACCGGGCACTGTCTCTGTAACCCCCTTACCCACCGGGAACTGTCTCTGTAACCCCCTTACCGACCGGGCAGTGTCTCTGTAACCCCCTTACCTAATGGGCAGTGTCTCTGTAACCCTCTTACCCACCGGGCGCTGTCTCTGTAACCCCCTTACCCACCGGGCACTGTCTCCGTAACCCCCTTACCCACCGGACAGTGTCTCTGTCACCCCCTTACCCACTGGGCTCTGTCTCTGTAACCCCCTTACCCACTGGGCTCTGTCTCTGTAACGCCCTTACCCACCGGGCACTGTCTCTGTCACCCCCTTCCCCACTGGGCTCTGTCTCTGTAACCCCCTTACCCACCGGGCAGTGTTTCTGTAACCTCCTTACCACCAGGCAGTGTCTGTGTAACCCCCTTACCCACTGGGCTCTGTCTCTGTAACCCCCTTACCCACTGGGCAGTGTCTCTGTAAACCCCTTACCCACTGGGCAGTGTCTCTGTAACCCCCTTCCCACCAGGTAGTGACTCTGTAACCCCCTTAGCCACTGGGCTCTGTCTCTGTAACCCCCTTACCCTCTGGGCACTGTCTCTGTAAACCGCTTACCCACCGGGCAGTGTCTCTGTAACCCCCTTCCCACCAGGTAGTGTCTCTGTAACCCCCTTAGCCACTGGGCTCTGTCTCTGTAACCCCCTTACCCACTGAGTAGTGTCTCTGTAACCCCCTTACCCACCGGGCACTGTCTCTTTCACCCACTTACCCACCGGGCAGTGTCTCTGTAACCACCTTACCTCCAGGCAGTGTCTGTGTAACCCCCTTACCCACTGGGTTCTGTCTCTGTAACCCCCTTACCCACCGGGCAGTGTCTCTGTATCCCCCTTACGCACCGGGCACTGTCTCTGTAAACCCCCTACCCACTGGGCACTGTCTCTGTAACCCACATACCCACCGGGGACTGTCTCTGTAACCCCCCTACCCACTGGGCACTGTCTCTGTAACCCCCATACCCACCGGGCAGTGTCTCTGTAACCCCCTTACCCACTGGGTTCTGTCTCTGTAACCCCTTTACCCACCGGGCAGTGTCTCTGTAACCCCCCTTACCCACTGGGCTCTGTCTCTGTAAACACCTTACCCACTGGGCACTCTCTCTGTAACCCCCTTACCCATTGGCAGTGTTTCAGTAACCCCCCTTACCCACTGGGCAGTGTCTCTGTAACCCACTTACCCACTGGGCAGTGTCTCTGTAACCCCCTTACCCACCGGGCACTGTCTCTGTAAACGCCTTACCCACTGGGCACTGTCTCTGTAACCCCCTTACCCACTGGGCAGTGTCTCTGTAACCCCCTTCCCAACCGGGCAGTGTCTCGGTAACCCCCTTACCCACCGGGCAGTGTCTCTGTAACCCCCTTACCCACCGGGCACTGTCTCTGTAAACGCCTTACCCACTGGGCTGTCTCTGTAACCTCTTACCCCCCGGGCAGTGTCTCTGTAACCCTCTTACCCACCGGGCACTGTCTCTGTACCCCCTTACCCTCTGGGCACTGTCTCTGTAACCCCCTTACCCACCGGGCACTGTCTCTGTAACCCCCTTACCCACTGGGCACTGTCTCTGTAACCCCCTTACCCACCGGGCACTGTCTCTGCAACCCTCTTACCAACTGGGCAGTGTGTCTGTAACCCCCTTACCCACTGGGCTCTGACTCTGTAACCCCCTTACCTACTGGGCTCTGTCTCTGTAACCCCCTTAACCACCTGGCACTGTCTCTGTAACCCCCTTACCGACCAGGAAGTGTCTCTGTAACCCCCTTACCCACTGGGCAGTGTCTCTGTAACCCCCTTAACCACCGGGCAGTGTCTCTGTAACCCCCTTAACCACCGGGCAGTGTCTCTGTAACCCCCTTACCAACTGGGTTCTGTCTCTGTAACCTCTTACCCACTGGGCAGTGTCTCTGTAACCCCCTTACTCACTGGGCAGTGTCTCTGTAACCCCCTTACCCACTAGGCAGTGTCTCTGTAACCACCTTACACACTGGGCTCTGTCTCTGTAAACCCCTTACCCACTGGGCCCTGTCTCTGTAACCCCCTTACCCACTGGGCAGTGTCTCTGTAACCCCCTTACCCACCGGGCACTGTCTCTGTAACCCCCTTACCCACTGGGCACTGTCTCTGTAACCCCCTTACCCACCGGGCAGTGTCTGTGTAACCCCCTTATTCACTGGGCTCTGTCTCTGTAACCCCCTTACCCACCGGGCAATGTCTCTGTAACCCCCTTACCCACTGGGCTCTGTCTCTGTAACCCCCTTACCCACTGGGCTCTGTCTCTGTAAACCTCTCACCCACTGGGCAGTGTCTCGGTAACCCCCTTACCCACCGGGCTCTGTCTCTGTAACCCCCTTACCCACTGGGCCCTGTCTCTGAAACCCCCTTACCCACTGGGCAGTCTCTCTGTAACCCCCTTACCCACTGGGCTCTGTCTCTGAAACCCCCTTACCCACTGGGCAGTGTCTCTGTAACCCTCTTACCCACTGGGCAGTGTCTCTGTAACCCTCTTACCCACTGGGCAGTGTCTCTGTATCCCCCTTACCCACCGGGCAATGTCACTGTAACCCCCTTACCCACCGGGCAGTGTCTCTGTAACCCCCTTACCCACTGGGCAGTGTCTCTGTAACCCCCTTACCCACTGGGCAGTGTCTCTGTAACCCCCTTACCCACCGGGCAGTGTCTCTGTAAATGCCTTACCCACTGGGCACTGTCTATGTAAGCCCCTTACCACTCGACTCTGTCTCTGTAACCCCCTTACCCACCGGGCACTGTCTCTGTAACCCCCTTACCCTCTGGGCTCTGTCTCTGTAAACCCCTTACCCACCGGGCACTGTCTCTGTAACCCCCTTACCCACCGGGAACTGTCTCTGTAACCCCCTTACCGACCGGGCAGTGTCTCTGTAACCCCCTTACCCAATGGGCAGTGTCTCTGTAACCCTCTTACCCACCGGGCGCTGTCTCTGTAACCCCCTTACCCACCGGGCACTGTCTCCGTAACCCCCTTACCCACCGGACAGTGTCTCCCTCACCCCCTTACCCACTGGGCTCTGTCTCTGTAACCCCCTTACCCACTGGGCTCTGTCTCTGTAACGCCCTTCCCACCAGGTAGTGTCTCTGTAACCCCCTTAGCCACTGGGCTCTGTCTCTGTAACCCCCTTACCCTCTGGGCACTGTCTCTGTAAACCGCTTACCCACCGGGCAGTGTCTCTGTAACCCCCTTCCCACCAGGTAGTGTCTCTGTAACCCCCTTAGCCACTGGGCTCTGTCTCTGTAACCCCCTTACCCACTGGGTAGTGTCTCTGTAACCCCCTTACCCACCGGGCACTGTCTCTTTCACCCACTTACCCACCGGGCAGTGTCTCTGTAACCACCTTACCTCCAGGCAGTGTCTGTGTAACCCCCTTACCCACTGGGTTCTGTCTCTGTAACCCCCTTACCCACCGGGCAGTGTCTCTGTATCCCCCTTACGCACCGGGCACTGTCTCTGTAAACCCCCTACCCACTGGGCACTGTCTCTGTAACCCACATACCCACCGGGGACTGTCTCTGTAACCCCCCTACCCACTGGGCACTGTCTCTGTAACCCCCATACCCACCGGGCAGTGTCTCTGTAACCCCCTTACCCACTGGGTTCTGTCTCTGTAACCCCCTTACCCACCGGGCAGTGTCTCTGTAACCCCCTTACCCACTGGGCTCTGTCTCTGTAAACACCTTACCCACTGGGCACTCTCTCTGTAACCCCCTTACCCATTGGCAGTGTTTCTGTAACCCCCCTTACCCACTGGGCAGTGTCTCTGTAACCCACTTACCCACTGGGCAGTGTCTCTGTAACCCCCTTACCCACCGGGCACTGTCTCTGTAAACGCCTTACCCACTGGGCACTGTCTCTGTAACCCCCTTACCCACTGGGCAGTGTCTCTGTAACCCCCTTCCCAACCGGGCAGTGTCTCGGTAACCCCCTTACCCACCGGGCAGTGTCTCTGTAACCCCCTTACCCACCAGGCACTGTCTCTGTAAACGCCTTACCCACTGGGCTGTCTCTGTAACCTCTTACCCCCCGGGCAGTGTCTCTGTAACCCTCTTACCCACCGGGCACTGTCTCTGTACCCCCTTACCCTCTGGGCACTGTCTCTGTAACCCCCTTACCCACTGGGCACTGTCTCTGTAACCCCCTTACCCACCGGGCACTGTCTCTGTAACCCTCTTACCAACCGGGCAGTGTGTCTGTAACCCCCTTACCCACTGGGCTCTGACTCTGTAACCCCCTTACCTACTGGGCTCTGTCTCTGTAACCCCCTTAACCACCTGGCACTGTCTCTGTAACCCCCTTACCGACCAGGAAGTGTCTCTGTAACCCCCTTACCCACTGGGCAGTGTCTCTGTAACCCCCTTAACCACCGGGCAGTGTCTCTGTAACCCCCTTAACCACCGGGCAGTGTCTCGGTAACCCCCTTACCCACCGGGCAGTGTCTCTGTAACCCCCTTACCCACCGGGCTCTGTCTCTGTAACCCCCTTACCCACTGGGCCCTGTCTCTGTAACCCCCTTACCCACTGGGCAGTGTCTCTGTAACCCCCTTACCCACCGGGCACTGTCTCTGTAACCCCCTTACCCACTGGGCACTGTCTCTCTAACCCCCTTACCCACCGGGCAGTGTCTGTGTAACCCCCTTATTCACTGGGCTCTGTCTCTGTAACCCCCTTACCCACCGGGCAATGTCTCTGTAACCCCCTTACCCACTGGGCTCTGTCTCTGTAACCCCCTTACCCACTGGGCTCTGTCTCTGTAAACCTCTCACCCACTGGGCAGTGTCTCTGTAACCCCCTTACCCACTGGGCTCTGTCTCTGTAACCCCCTTACCCACTGGGCTCTGTCTCTGTAAACCTCTCACCCACTGGGCAGTGTCTCGGTAACCCCCTTACCCACCGGGCTCTGTCTCTGTAACCCCCTTACCCACTGGGCCCTGTCTCTGAAACCCCCTTACCCACTGGGCAGTCTCTCTGTAACCCCCTTACCCACTGGGCTCTGTCTCTGAAACCCCCTTACCCACTGGGCAGTGTCTCTGTAACCCTCTTACCCACTGGGCAGTGTCTCTGTAACCCTCTTACCCACTGGGCAGTGTCTCTGTATCCCCCTTACCCACCGGGCAATGTCACTGTAACCCCCTTACCCACCAGGCAGTGTCACTGTAACCCCCTTACCCACCGGGCAGTGTCTCTGTAACCCCCTTACCCACCAGGCAGTGTCACTGTAACCCCCTTGCCCACCAGGCAGTGTCTCTGTATCCCCCTTACCCACCAGGCAGTGTCACTGTATCCCCCTTACCCACCGGGCACTGTCTCTGTAAATGCCTTACCCACTGGGCACAGTCTCTGTAAGCCCCTTATCACTGGGCTCTGTCTCTGTAACCTCTGACCCACCGGGCACTGTCTCTGAAACCTCCTTACCCACTGGGCACTGTCTCTGTAACCCCCTTACCCACTGGGCAGTGTCCCTGTAACCCCCTTACCCACCGGGCACTGTCTCTGGAACTCCCTTACCCTCTGGGCTCTGTCTCTGTAACCCCCTCACCCACCGGGCACTGTCTCTGTAACCCCCTTACCCTACGGGCAGTGTCTCTGTAACCCCCTTATCCACTGGGCTCTGTCTCTGTAACCCCCTTACCTACTGGGTTGTGTCTCTGTAACCCCCTTACCCACTGGGTTCTGTCTCTGTAACCCCCTTACCCACCGGGCAGTGTCTCTGTAACCCCCTTAGCCAACAGGCTCTGTCTCTGTAACTCCCTGACCCACTGGGCCCTGTCTCTGTAACCCCCTTACCAACTGGGCAGTGTCTGTGTAAACCCCTTACCAACTGGGCAGTGTCTCTGTAACCCCCTTACCCACCGGGCAATGTCTCTGTAACCCCCTTACCCACTGGGCACTGTCTCTGTAACCCCCTTACCTACTGGGCTCTGTCTCTGTAAACCTCTTACCCACCGGGCATTGTGTCTGTAACCCCCTTACCCACCGGGCAGTGTCTCTGTAACCCCCTTAACCACCGGGCAGTGTCTCTGTAACCCCCTTACCAAATGGGCTCTGTCTCTGTAACCTCTTGCCCACTGGGCAGTGTCTCTGTAACCCCCTTACCCACTAGGCAGTGTCTCTGTAACCACCTTACACACTGGGCTCTGTCTCTGTAAACCCCTTACCCACTGGACCCTGTCTCTGTAACTCCCTTACCCACTGGGCAGTGTCTCTGTAACCCCCTTCCCCACCGGGCACTGTCTGTGTAACCCCCTAACCCACTGGGCACTGTCTCTGTAACCCCCTTATAAACTGGGCACTGTCTCTGTAACCCCCTTACCCACCGGGCAGTGTCTGTGTAACCCCCTTACTCACTGGGCTCTGTCTCTGTAACCCCCATACTCACCGGGCACTGTCTCTGTAACCCCCTTACCCACCGGGCTCTGTCTCTGTAACCCCCTTACCCACCGGGCAGTGTCTCTGTAACCCCCTTACCCACTGGGCACTGTCTCTGTAACCCCCTTACGAACTGGGCACTGTGTCTGTCACCCCCTTACCCACGGGGCTCTGTCTCTGTAACCCCCTTACCCTCTGGGCTCTGTCTCTGTAACCCCCTTACCCAACGGGCAGGGTCCCTGTAACCTCCTTACCCACTGGGCACTGTCTCTGTAACCCCCTTACCCACTGGGCTCTGTCTCTGTAATCCGCTTCCCCACCGGGCATTGTCTCTGTAGCCCCCTTACCCACCGGGCAGTGTCTCTGTAACACCCTTAACCACCGGGCAGTGTCTCTGTAACCCCCTTACCAAATGGGCTCTGTCTCTGTAACCTCTTACCCACTGGGCAGTGTCTCTATAACCCCCTTACCCACTGGGCAGTGTCTCTGTAACCCCCTTACCAACTGGGCAGTTTCTCTGTAAGCCCCTTTCCCACTGGGCAGTGTCTCTGTAACCCCCTTACCAACTAGGCAGTGTCTCTGTAACCCCCTTACACACTGGGCTCTGTCTCTGTAAACCCCTTACCCACTGGGCCCTGTCTCTGTAACCCCCTTACCCACTGGGCTCTGTCTCTGTAACCCCCTTACGCACCGGGCTCTGTCTGTGTAACCCCCTTACTCACTGGGCAATGTCTCTGTAACCCACTTACCCACTGGGCTCTGTCTCTGTAAACCTCTTACCCACTGGGCAGTGTCTCTGTAACCCCCTTACCCACCGGGCTCTGTCTCTGTAACCCCCTTACCCACTGGGCACTTTCTCTGTAAACCCCTTACCCACTGGTCTCTGTCTCTGTAACCCCCTTACCCACTAGGCAGTGTCTCTGTAACCCCCTTACACACTGGGCTCTGTCTCTGTAACCCCCTTACCCACCGGGCACTGTCTCTGTAACCCCCTTACCGACTGGGCAGTGTCTCTGTAACCCCGTTACCCACCGGGCAGTGTCTCTGTAACCCCCTTACCCACCGGGCTCTGTCTCTGTAACCCCTTACCCACTGGGCCCTTTCTCTGAAACCCCCTTATGCACTGGGCACTGTCTCAGTAACCCCCTTACCCAATGGGCTCTGTCTCTGAAACCCCCTTACCCACTGGGCTCTGTCTCTGAAACCCCCTTACCCACCAGGCACTGTCTCTGTAAACCCCTTACCCACTGGGCACTGTCTCTGTAACCTCTGACCCTCTGGGCACTGTGTCTGTAACCCCCTTACCAACCGGGCAGTTTCTCTGAACTCCCTTACCCACCGGGCACTGTCTCTGTAACCCCCTTACCCACGGGGCAGTGTCTCTGTAACCCCCTTAGCCACCGGGCAGTGTCTCTGTAACCCCCTTACCCACTGGGCAGTGTCTCTGTAACCCCCTTACCAACTGGGCACTATGTCTGTCACCCCCTTACCCACGGGGCTCTGTCTCTGTAACCCCCTTACCCACTGGGCTCTGTCTCTGTAACCCCCTTACCCACCGGGCAGTGTCTCTGTAACCACCTTACCCACCGGGCACTGTCTGAGTAACCCCCTTACTCACTGGGCTCTGTCTCCGTAACACCCTTACCCACTGGGCTCTGTCTCTGTAACCCCCTTACCCACTGGGCAATGTCTCTGTAACCCCCTTATCCACTGGGCTCTGTCTCTGTTACCCCCTTACCCACTGGGCTCTGTCTCTGTAAACTTCTTACCCACTGGGCACTGTCTCTGAAACCCCCTTACCAACTGGGCACTCTCTCTGTAACCCCCTTACCCACTGGGCTCTGTCTCTGAAACACCCTTATCCACTGGGCTCTGTCTCTGAAACTCCCTTACCCACCGGGCAGTGTCTCTGTATCCCCCTCACCCACCGGGCAGTGTCTCTGTATCCCCCTTACCCACCGGGCAGTGTCTCTGTAACCCCCTTACCCACTGGGCAGTGTCTCTGTAACCCCCTTACCCACCGGGCAGTGTCTCTGTAAATGCCTTACCCACTGGGCACTGTCTATGTAAGCCCCTTAACACTGGGCTCTGTCTCTGTAACCTCTGACCCACCGGGCACTGTCTCTGAAACCCCCTTACCCACTGGGCACTGTCTCTGAAACCCCCTTACCAACTGGGCACTCTCTCTGTAACCCCCTTACCCACTGGGCTCTGTCTCTGAAACACCCTTATCCACTGGGCTCTGTCTCTGAAACTCCCTTACCCACCGGGCAGTGTCTCTGTATCCCCCTCACCCACTGGGCAGTGTCTCTGTATCCCCCTTACCCACCGGGCAGTGTCTCTGTAACCCCCTTACCCACTGGGCAGTGTCTCTGTAACCTCCTTACCCACCGGGCAGTGTCTCTGTAAATGCCTTACCCACTGGGCACTGTCTATGTAAGCCCCTTACCACTGGGCTCTGTCTCTGTAACCTCTTACCCACCGGGCTCTGTCTCTGTAACCCCCTGACCCACTGGGCTCTGTCTCTGTAACCCCCTTACCCACTGGGCACTGTCTCTGAAACCCCCTTACCAACTGGGCACTCTCTCTGTAACCCCCTTACCCACTGGGCTCTGTCTCTGAAACACCCTTATCCACTGGGCTCTGTCTCTGAAACTCCCTTACCCACCGGGCAGTGTCTCTGTATCCCCCTCACCCACTGGGCAGTGTCTCTGTAAATGCCTTACCCACTGGGCACTGTCTATGTAAGCCCCATACCACTGGGCTCTGTCTCTGTAACCTCTGACCCACCGGGCACTGTCTCTGAAACCCCCTTACCCACTGGGCACTGTCACTGTAACCCCCTTACCCACTGGGCAGTGTCTCTGTAACCCCCTTACCCACTGGGCAGTGTCTCTGTTACCCCCTTACCCACTGGGCTCTGTCTCTGTAACCTCTGACCCACCGGGCACTGTCTCTGAAACCCTCTTACCCACTGGGCAGTGTCTCTGTATCCCCCTTACCCACCGGGCAATGTCACTGTAACCCCCTTACCCACCGGGCAGTGTCTCTGTAACCCCCTTACCCACTGGGCAGTGTCTCTGTATCCCCCTTACCCACTGGGCAGTGTCTCTGTAACCCCCTTACCCACCGGGCAGTGTCTCTGTAAATGCCTTACCCACTGGGCACTGTCTATGTAAGCCCCTTACCACTGGACTCTGTCTCTGTAACCTCTGACCCACCGGGCACCGTCTCTGAAACCCCCTTACCCACTGGGCACTGTCACTGTAACCCCCTTACCCACTGGGCAGTGTCTCTGTAACCCCCTTACCCACTGGGCAGTGTCTCTGTAACCCCCTTACCCACCGGGCAGTGTCTCTGTAACCCCCTTACCCTCTGGGCTCTGTCTCTGTAAACCCCTTACCCACCGGGCACTGTCTCTGTAACCCCCTTACCCACCGGGAACTGTCTCTGTAACCCCCTTACCGACCGGGCAGTGTCTCTGTAACCCCCTTACCCAATGGGCAGTGTCTCTGTAACCCTCTTACCCACCGGGCGCTGTCTCTGTAACCCCCTTACCCACCGGGCACTGTCTCCGTAACCCCCTTACCCACCGGACAGTGTCTCTGTCACCCCCTTACCCACTGGGCTCTGTCTCTGTAACCCCCTTACCCACTGGGCTCTGTCTCTGTAACGCCCTTACCCACCGGGCACTGTCTCTGTCACCCCCTTCCCCACTGGGCTCTGTCTCTGTAACCCACTTACCCACCGGGCAGTGTTTCTGTAACCTCCTTACCACCAGGCAGTGTCTGTGTAACCCCCTTACCCACTGGGCTCTGTCTCTGTAACCCCCTTACCCACTGGGCAGTGTCTCTGTAACCCCCCTTACCAATGGGCAGTGTCTCTGTAACCCCCTTCCCACCAGGTAGTGTCTCTGTAACCCCCTTAGCCACTGGGCTCTGTCTCTGTAACCCCCTTACCCACTGGGTAGTGTCTCTGTAACCCCCTTACCCACCGGGCACTGTCTCTTTCACCCACTTACCCACCGGGCAGTGTCTCTGTAACCACCTTACCTCCAGGCAGTGTCTGTGTAACCCCCTTACCCACTGGGTTCTGTCTCTGTAACCCCCTTACCCACCGGGCACTGTCTCTGTAAACCCCCTACCCACTGGGCACTGTCTCTGTAACCCACATACCCACCGGGGACTGTCTCTGTAACCCCCCTACCCACTGGGCACTGTCTCTGTAACCCCCATACCCACCGGGCAGTGTCTCTGTAACCCCCTTACCCACTGGGTTCTGTCTCTGTAACCCCCTTACCCACCGGGCAGTGTCTCTGTAACCCCCTTACCCACTGGGCTCTGTCTCTGTAAACACCTTACCCACTGGGCACTCTCTCTGTAACCCCCTTACCCATTGGCAGTGTTTCTGTAACCCCCCTTACCCACTGGGCAGTGTCTCTGTAACCCACTTACCCACTGGGCAGTGTCTCTGTAACCCCCTTCCCAACCGGGCAGTGTCTCGGTAACCCCCTTACCCACCGGGCAGTGTCTCTGTAACCCCCTTACCCACCGGGCACTGTCTCTGTAAACGCCTTACCCACTGGGCTGTCTCTGTAACCTCTTACCCCCCGGGCAGTGTCTCTGTAACCCTCTTACCCACCGGGCACTGTCTCTGTACCCCCTTACCCTCTGGGCACTGTCTCTGTAACCCCCTTACCCACTGGGCACTGTCTCTGTAACCCCCTTACCCACCGGGCACTGTCTCTGTAACCCTCTTACCAACCGGGCAGTGTGTCTGTAACCCCCTTACCCACTGGGCTCTGACTCTGTAACCCCCTTACCTACTGGGCTCTGTCTCTGTAACCCCCTTAACCACCTGGCACTGTCTCTGTAACCCCCTTACCGACCAGGAAGTGTCTCTGTAACCCCCTTACCCACTGGGCAGTGTCTCTGTAACCCCCTTAACCACCGGGCAGTGTCTCTGTAACCCCCTTAACCACCGGGCAGTGTCTCTGTAACCCCCTTACCCACTAGGCAGTGTCTCTGTAACCACCTTACACACTGGGCTCTGTCTCTGTAAACCCCTTACCCACTGGGCCCTGTCTCTGTAACCCCCTTACCCACTGGGCAGTGTCTCAGTAACCCCCTTACCCACCGGGCACTGTCTCTGTAACCCCCTTACCCACTGGGCACTGTCTCTGTAACCCCCTTACCCACCGGGCAGTGTCTGTGTAACCCCCTTATTCACTGGGCTCTGTCTCTGTAACCCCCTTACCCACCGGGCAATGTCTCTGTAACCCCCTTACCCACTGGGCTCTGTCTCTGTAACCCCCTTACCCACTGGGCTCTGTCTCTGTAAACCTCTCACCCACTGGGCAGTGTCTCTGTAACCCCCTTACCCACTGGGCTCTGTCTCTGTAACCCCCTTACCCACTGGGCTCTGTCTCTGTAAACCTCTCACCCACTGGGCAGTGTCTCGGTAACCCCCTTACCCACCGGGCTCTGTCTCTGTAACCCCCTTACCCACTGGGCCCTGTCTCTGAAACCCCCTTACCCACTGGGCAGTCTCTCTGTAACCCCCTTACCCACTGGGCTCTGTCTCTGAAACCCCCTTACCCACTGGGCAGTGTCTCTGTAACCCTCTTACCCACTGGGCAGTGTCTCTGTAACCCTCTTACCCACTGGGCAGTGTCTCTGTATCCCCCTTACCCACCGGGCAATGTCACTGTAACCCCCTTACCCACCAGGCAGTGTCACTGTAACCCCCTTACCCACCGGGCAGTGTCTCTGTAACCCCCTTACCCACCAGGCAGTGTCACTGTAACCCCCTTGCCCACCAGGCAGTGTCTCTGTATCCCCCTTACCCACCGGGCAATGTCACTGTAACCCCCTTACCCACCAGGCAGTGTCACTGTAACCCCCTTACCCACCAGGCAGTGTCACTGTATCCCCCTTACCCACCGGGCACTGTCTCTGTAAATGCCTTACCCACTGGGCACAGTCTCTGTAAGCCCCTTATCACTGGGCTCTGTCTCTGTAACCTCTGACCCACCGGGCACTGTCTCTGAAACCTCCTTACCCACTGGGCACTGTCTCTGTAACCCCCTTACCCACTGGGCAGTGTCCCTGTAACCCCCTTACCCACCGGGCACTGTCTCTGGAACTCCCTTACCCTCTGGGCTCTGTCTCTGTAACCCCCTCACCCACCGGGCACTGTCTCTGTAACCCCCTTACCCTACGGGCAGTGTCTCTGTAACCCCCTTATCCACTGGGCTCTGTCTCTGTAACCCCCTTACCCACTGGGCAGTGTCTCTGTAACCCCCTTACCCACTGGGTTCTGTCTCTGTAACCCCCTTACCCACCGGGCAGTGTCTCTGTAACCCCCTTAGCCAACAGGCTCTGTCTCTGTAACTCCCTGACCCACTGAGCCCTGTCTCTGTAACCCCCTTACCAACTGGGCAGTGTCTCTGTAACCCCCTTACCCACTGGGTTCTGTCTCTGTAACCCCCTTACCCACCGGGCAATGTCTCTGTAACCCCCTTACCCACTGGGCACTGTCTCTGTAACCCCCTTACCTACTGGGCTCTGTCTCTGTAAACCTCTTACCCACCGGGCATTGTGTCTGTAACCCCCTTACCCACCGGGCAGTGTCTCTGTAACCCCCTTAACCACCGGGCAGTGTCTCTGTAACCCCCTTACCAAATGGGCTCTGTCTCTGTAACCTCTTGCCCACTGGGCAGTGTCTCTGTAACCCCCTTACCCACTAGGCAGTGTCTCTGTAACCACCTTACACACTGGGCTCTGTCTCTGTAAACCCCTTACCCACTGGACCCTGTCTCTGTAACTCCCTTACCCACTGGGCAGTGTCTCTGTAACCCCCTTCCCCACCGGGCACTGTCTGTGTAACCCCCTAACCCACTGGGCACTGTCTCTGTAACCCCCTTATAAACTGGGCACTGTCTCTGTAACCCCCTTACCCACCGGGCAGTGTCTGTGTAACCCCCTTACTCACTGGGCTCTGTCTCTGTAACCCCCATACTCACCGGGCACTGTCTCTGTAACCCCCTTACCCACCGGGCTCTGTCTCTGTAACCCCCTTACCCACTGGGCACTGTCTCTGTAACCCCCTTACGAACTGGGCACTGTGTCTGTCACCCCCTTACCCACGGGGCTCTGTCTCTGTAACCCCCTTACCCTCTGGGCTCTGTCTCTGTAACCCCCTTACCCAACGGGCAGGGTCCCTGTAACCTCCTTACCCACTGGGCACTGTCTCTGTAACCCCCTTACCCACTGGGCACTGTCTCTGTAACCCCCTTACCCACCGGGCACTGTCTCTGTAATCCGCTTCCCCACCGGGCATTGTCTCTGTAGCCCCCTTACCCACCGGGCAGTGTCTCTGTAACACCCTTAACCACCGGGCAGTGTCTCTGTAACCCCCTTACCAAATGGGCTCTGTCTCTGTAACCTCTTACCCACTGGGCAGTGTCTCTATAACCCCCTTACCCACTGGGCAGTGTCTCTGTAACCCCCTTACCAACTGGGCAGTTTCTCTGTAAGCCCCTTTCCCACTGGGCAGTGTCTCTGTAACCCCCTTACCAACTAGGCAGTGTCTCTGTAACCCCCTTACACACTGGGCTCTGTCTCTGTAAACCCCTTACCCACTGGGCCCTGTCTCTGTAACCCCCTTACCCACTGGGCTCTGTCTCTGTAACCCCCTTACGCACCGGGCTCTGTCTGTGTAACCCCCTTACTCACTGGGCAATGTCTCTGTAACCCACTTACCCACTGGGCTCTGTCTCTGTAAACCTCTTACCCACTGGGCAGTGTCTCTGTAACCCCCTTACCCACCGGGCTCTGTCTCTGTAACCCCCTTACCCACTGGGCACTTTCTCTGTAAACCCCTTACCCACTGGTCTCTGTCTCTGTAACCCCCTTACCCACTAGGCAGTGTCTCTGTAACCCCCTTACACACTGGGCTCTGTCTCTGTAACCCCCTTACCCACCGGGCACTGTCTCTGTAACCCCCTTACCGACTGGGCAGTGTCTCTGTAACCCCGTTACCCACCGGGCAGTGTCTCTGTAACCCCCTTACCCACCGGGCTCTGTCTCTGTAACCCCTTACCCACTGGGCCCTTTCTCTGAAACCCCCTTATGCACTGGGCACTGTCTCAGTAACCCCCTTACCCAATGGGCTCTGTCTCTGAAACCCCCTTACCCACTGGGCTCTGTCTCTGAAACCCCCTTACCCACCAGGCACTGTCTCTGTAAACCCCTTACCCACTGGGCACTGTCTCTGTAACCTCTGACCCTCTGGGCACTGTGTCTGTAACCCCCTTACCAACCGGGCAGTTTCTCTGAACTCCCTTACCCACCGGGCACTGTCTCTGTAACCCCCTTACCCACGGGGCAGTGTCTCTGTAACCCCCTTAGCCACCGGGCAGTGTCTCTGTAACCCCCTTACCCACTGGGCAGTGTCTCTGTAACCCCCTTACCAACTGGGCACTATGTCTGTCACCCCCTTACCCACGGGGCTCTGTCTCTGTAACCCCCTTACCCACTGGGCTCTGTCTCTGTAACCCCCTTACCCACCGGGCAGTGTCTCTGTAACCACCTTACCCACCGGGCACTGTCTGAGTAACCCCCTTACTCACTGGGCTCTGTCTCCGTAACACCCTTACCCACTGGGCTCTGTCTCTGTAACCCCCTTACCCACTGGGCAATGTCTCTGTAACCCCCTTATCCACTGGGCTCTGTCTCTGTTACCCCCTTACCCACTGGGCTCTGTCTCTGTAAACTTCTTACCCACTGGGCACTGTCTCTGAAACCCCCTTACCAACTGGGCACTCTCTCTGTAACCCCCTTACCCACTGGGCTCTGTCTCTGAAACACCCTTATCCACTGGGCTCTGTCTCTGAAACTCCCTTACCCACCGGGCAGTGTCTCTGTATCCCCCTCACCCACTGGGCAGTGTCTCTGTATCCCCCTTACCCACCGGGCAGTGTCTCTGTAACCCCCTTACCCACTGGGCAGTGTCTCTGTAACCCCCTTACCCACCGGGCAGTGTCTCTGTAAATGCCTTACCCACTGGGCACTGTCTATGTAAGCCCCTTACCACTGGGCTCTGTCTCTGTAACCTCTGACCCACCGGGCACTGTCTCTGAAACCCCCTTACCCACTGGGCACTGTCTCTGAAACCCCCTTACCAACTGGGCACTCTCTCTGTAACCCCCTTACCCACTGGGCTCTGTCTCTGAAACACCCTTATCCACTGGGCTCTGTCTCTGAAACTCCCTTACCCACCGGGCAGTGTCTCTGTATCCCCCTCACCCACTGGGCAGTGTCTCTGTATCCCCCTTACCCACCGGGCAGTGTCTCTGTAACCCCCTTACCCACTGGGCAGTGTCTCTGTAACCTCCTTACCCACCGGGCAGTGTCTCTGTAAATGCCTTACCCACTGGGCACTGTCTATGTAAGCCCCTTACCACTGGGCTCTGTCTCTGTAACCTCTTACCCACCGGGCTCTGTCTCTGTAACCCCCTGACCCACTGGGCTCTGTCTCTGTAACCCCCTTACCCACTGGGCACTGTCTCTGAAACCCCCTTACCAACTGGGCACTCTCTCTGTAACCCCCTTACCCACTGGGCTCTGTCTCTGAAACACCCTTATCCACTGGGCTCTGTCTCTGAAACTCCCTTACCCACCGGGCAGTGTCTCTGTATCCCCCTCACCCACTGGGCAGTGTCTCTGTAAATGCCTTACCCACTGGGCACTGTCTCTGTAACCCCCTTACCCACTGGGCAGTGTCTCTGTAACCTCCTTACCCACCGGGCAGTGTCTCTGTAAATGCCTTACCCACTGGGCACTGTCTATGTAAGCCCCTTACCACTGGGCTCTGTCTCTGTAACCTCTTACCCACCGGGCTCTGTCTCTGTAACCCCCTGACCCACTGGGCTCTGTCTCTGTAACCCCCTTACCCACTGGGCACTGTCTCTGAAACCCCCTTACCAACTGGGCACTCTCTCTGTAACCCCCTTACCCACTGGGCTCTGTCTCTGAAACACCCTTATCCACTGGGCTCTGTCTCTGAAACTCCCTTACCCACCGGGCAGTGTCTCTGTATCCCCCTCACCCACTGGGCAGTGTCTCTGTAAATGCCTTACCCACTGGGCACTGTCTATGTAAGCCCCTTACCACTGGGCTCTGTCTCTGTAACCTCTGACCCACCGGGCACTGTCTCTGAAACCCCCTTACCCACTGGGCACTGTCACTGTAACCCCCTTACCCACTGGGCAGTGTCTCTGTAACCCCCTTACCCACTGGGCAGTGTCTCTGTTACCCCCTTACCCACTGGGCTCTGTCTCTGTAACCTCTGACCCACCGGGCACTGTCTCTGAAACCCTCTTACCCACTGGGCAGTGTCTCTGTATCCCCCTTACCCACCGGGCAATGTCACTGTAACCCCCTTACCCACCGGGCAGTGTCTCTGTAACCCCCTTACCCACTGGGCAGTGTCTCTGTATCCCCCTTACCCACCGGGCAGTGTCTCTGTAAATGCCTTACCCACTGGGCACTGTCTATGTAAGCCCCTTACCACTGGACTCTGTCTCTGTAACCTCTGACCCACCGGGCACCGTCTCTGAAACCCCCTTACCCACTGGGCACTGTCACTGTAACCCCCTTACCCACTGGGCAGTGTCTCTGTAACCCCCTTACCCACTGGGCAGTGTCTCTGTAACCCCCATACCCACCGGGCAGTGTCTCTGTAACCCCCTTACCCTCTGGGCTCTGTCTCTGTAAACCCCTTACCCACCGGGCACTGTCTCTGTAACCCCCTTACCCACCGGGAACTGTCTCTGTAACCCCCTTACCGACCGGGCAGTGTCTCTGTAACCCCCTTACCCAATGGGCAGTGTCTCTATAACCCTCTTACCCACCGGGCGCTGTCTCTGTAACCCCCTTACCCACCGGGCACTGTCTCCGTAACCCCCTTACCCACCGGACAGTGTCTCTGTCACCCCCTTACCCACTGGGCTCTGTCTCTGTAACCCCCTTACCCACTGGGCTCTGTCTCTGTAACGCCCTTACCCACCGGGCACTGTCTCTGTCACCCCCTTCCCCACTGGGCTCTGTCTCTGTAACCCACTTACCCACCGGGCAGTGTTTCTGTAACCTCCTTACCACCAGGCAGTGTCTGTGTAACCCCCTTACCCACTGGGCTCTGTCTCTGTAACCCCCTTACCCACTGGGCAGTGTCTCTGTAACCCCCCTTACCAATGGGCAGTGTCTCTGTAACCCCCTTCCCACCAGGTAGTGTCTCTGTAACCCCCTTACCCACTGGGTAGTGTCTCTGTAACCCCCTTACCCACCGGGCACTGTCTCTGTAACCACCTTACCTCCAGGCAGTGTCTGTGTAACCCCCTTACCCACTGGGTTCTGTCTCTGTAACCCCCTTACCCACCGGGCAGTGTCTCTGTATCCCCCTTACGCACCGGGCACTGTCTCTGTAAACCCCCTACCCACTGGGCACTGTCTCTGTAACCCACATACCCACCGGGGACTGTCTCTGTAACCCCCCTACCCACTGGGCACTGTCTCTGTAACCCCCATACCCACCGGGCAGTGTCTCTGTAACCCCCTTACCCACTGGGTTCTGTCTCTGTAACCCCCTTACCCACCGGGCAGTGTCTCTGTAACCCCCCTTACCCACTGGGCTCTGTCTCTGTAAACACCTTACCCACTGGGCACTCTCTCTGTAACCCCCTTACCAATTGGCAGTGTTTCTGTAACCCCCCTTACCCACTGGGCAGTGTCTCTGTAACCCACTTACCCACTGGGCAGTGTATCTGTAACCCCCTTACCCACCGGGCACTGTCTCTGTAAACGCCTTACCCACTGGGCACTGTCTCTGTAACCCCCTTACCCACTGGGCAGTGTCTCTGTAACCCCCTTCCCAACCGGGCAGTGTCTCGGTAACCCCCTTACCCACCGGGCAGTGTCTCTGTAACCCCCTTACCCACCGGGCACTGTCTCTGTAAACGCCTTACCCACTGGGCTGTCTCTGTAACCTCTTACCCCCCGGGCAGTGTCTCTGTAACCCTCTTACCCACCGGGCACTGTCTCTGTACCCCCTTACCCTCTGGGCACTGTCTCTGTAACCCCCTTACCCACCGGGCACTGTCTCTGTAACCCCCTTACCCACTGGGCACTGTCTCTGTAACCCCCTTACCCACCGGGCACTGTCTCTGTAACCCTCTTACCAACCGGGCAGTGTGTCTGTAACCCCCTTACCCACTGGGCTCTGACTCTGTAACCCCCTTACCTACTGGGCTCTGTCTCTGTAACCCCCTTAACCACCTGGCACTGTCTCTGTAACCCCCTTACCGACCAGGAAGTGTCTCTGTAACCCCCTTACCCACTGGGCAGTGTCTCTGTCACCCCCTTTCCCACTGGACACTGACTTGGTAACCCCCTTACCAACCGGGCAGTGTCTCTGTAACCCCCTTACCCACTGGGCACTGTCTCTGTAACCCCCCGACCCACTGGGCTGTGTCTCTGTAACCCCCTTACCCACTGGGCTGTGTCTCTGACACCCCCTTACCCACTGGACACTGTCTTGGTAACCCCCTTACCCACCGGGCACTGTCTCTGTAACACCCTTACCCACCATGCAGTGTCTCTGTAACACCCTTACCCACTGCGCACTGTCTCTGTAACCCCCTTAACCACCAGGCACTGTCTCTGTAACACCCTTACCCACCATGCAGTGTCTCTGTAACACCCTTACCCACTGGGCTGTGTCTCTGACACCCCCTTACCCACTGGACACTGTCTTGGTAACCCCCTTACCCACCGGGCACTGTCTCTGTAACACCCTTACCAACCGGGCAGTGTCTCTGTAACACCCTTACCCACTGCGCACTGTCTCTGTAACCCCCTTACCCAACGGGCACTGTCTCTGTAACACCCTTACCCACCATGCAGTGTCTCTGTAACACCCTTACCCACTGCGCACTGTCTCTGTAACCCCCTTAACCACCAGGCACTGTCTCTGTAACCCCCTGACCCACTGGGCCCTGTTTCTGTAACCCTCTAACCCACTGGGCAGTGTCTCTGTAACCCCCTTACCCACTGGGCAGTGTTTCTGTAACCCCCTTACCCACCGGGCAGTGTCTCTGTAACCCCCTTACCCACTGGGCACTGTCTCTGTAACCCCCTTACCCAATGGGCAGTGTCTCTGTAATCCCCTTACCACCGGGCAGTGTCTCTGTAACCCCCTTACCCAATGGGCAGTGTCTCTGTAATCCCCTTACACACTGGGCAGTGTCTCTGTAACCCCCATACCACCGGGCAGTGTCTCTGTAACCCCCTTGCCCACTGGGCAGTGTCTCTGTATCCCCCTTACCCACCGGGCAGTGTCTCTGTAAACCCCATAACCACTGGGCAGTGTCTCTGTAACCCCCTTACCCACCGGGCACTGTGTCTGTAACCCCCTTACCCACCGGGCACTGTCTCTGTAACCCCCTTACCCACCGGGCACTGTGTCTGTAACCCCCTTACCCACCGGGCACTGTCTCTGTAACCCCCTTACCCACCATGCAGTGTCTCTGTAACACCCTTACCCACTGTGCACTGTCTCTGTAACCCCCTTACCCACCGGGCACTGTCTCTGTAACCCCCTTACCCACCATGCAGTGTCTCTGTAACACCCTTACCCACTGCGCACTGTCTCTGTAACCCCCTTACCCACCGGGCAGTGACTCTGTAACCCCCTTACCCTCTGGCTCTGTCTCTGTAACCCCCTTACCCACTTGGCAGTGTCTCTGTAACCACCTTACACACTGGGCACTGTCTCAGTAACCCCCTTACCAACCGGGCAGTGACTCTGTAACCCCCTTACCCACTGGGCAGTGTTTCTGTAACCCCCTTACCCACCGGGCAGTGTCTCTGTAACCCCCTTACCCACTGGGCACTGTCTCTGTAACCCCCTTACCCAATGGGCAGTGTCTGTGTAATCCCCTTACCACCGGGCAGTGTCTCTGTAACCCCCTTACCCACCATGCAGTGTCTCTGTAACCCCCTTACCCACTGGGCACTCTCTCTGGAACCCCCTTACCCACTGGGCACTGTCTCTGTAACCCCCTTACCCACCGGGCAGTGTCTCTGTAACCCCCTTACCCACCGGGCTCTGTCTCTGTAACCCCCTCACCTACTGGGCAGGGTCTCTGTAACCCCCTTACCCACCGGGCACTGTCTCTGTAACCCTCTTACGGACCGGGCAGTGTCTCTGTAACCCCCTTAACCACCAGGCACTGTCTCTTTAACCCCCTGACCCACTGGGACCTGTTTCTGTAACCCTCTAACCCACTGGGCAGTGTCTCTGTAACCCCCTTACCCACTGGGCAGTGTTTCTGTAACCCCCTTACCCACCGGGCAGTGTCTCTGTAACCCCCTTACCCACTGGGCATTATCTCTGTAACCCCCTTACCCACCAGGCAGTGTCTCTGTAACCCCCTTACCCTTTGGGCCCTGTCTCTGTAATCCCCTTACCCACTGGGCTCTGTCTCTGTAACCCCATTACCACCGGGTAGTGTCTCTGTAACCCCCTTACCCACCGGGCAGTGTCTCTGTAACCCCCTTACCCACCGGGCAGTGCCTCTGTAACCCCCTTACCCACTGGGCACTGTCAATGTAACCCGCTTACCCACTGGGCTCTGTCTCTGCAACCCCCTTACCCACTGGGTACTGTCTCTGAAATCCCCTGACCCACTGGGCAGTGTCTCTGTAACCCCCTTACCCACTAGGCACTGTCTCTGTAACCCCCTTACCGACTGGGCTCAGTCTCTGTAACCCCCTTACCCACCGGGCAGTGTCTCTGTAACCCCCTTACCCTCTGGGCCCTGTCTCTGTAATCCCCTTACCCACTGGGCTCTGTCTCTGTAACCCCCTTACCACCGGGCAGTGTCTCTGTAACCCCCTTACCACCGGGCAGTGTCTCTGTAACCCCCTTACCCACCGGGCAGTGTCTCTGTAACCCCCTTACCCTCTGGGCAGTGTCTCTGTAACCCCCTTACCCACTGGGCAGTGTCTCTGTAACCCCCTTACCACCGGGCAGTGTCTCTGTAACCCCCTTACCCACCGGGCAGTGTCTCTGTAACCCCCTTACCCTCTGGGCAGTGTCTCTGTAACCCCCTTACCCACTGGGCAGTGTCTCTGTAACCCCCTTACCACCGGGCAGTGTCTCTGTAATCCCCTTACCCTCTGGGCAGTGTCTCTGTAACCCCCTTACCCACCGGGCGGTGTCTCTGTATCCCCCTTACCCACCGGGCAGTGTCTCTGTATCCCCCTTACCCACCGGGCAGTGTCTCTGTAACCCCCTTACCCACCGGGCAGTGTCTGTGTAACCCCCTTACCCACTGGGCTCTGTCTCTGTAACCCCCTTACCCACTGGGCTCTGTCTCTGCAACCCCCTTAACCACTGGGTACTGTCTCTGAAACCCCCTTACCCACTGGGCAGTGTCTCTGTAACCCCCTTACCCACTGGGCAGTGTCTCTGTAACCCCCCTTACCCACTGGGCTCTGTCTCTGTAACCCCCTTACCCACCGGGCAGTGTCTCTGTAACCCCCTTACCCACCGGGCAGTGTCTCTGTAACCCCCTTACCCACTGGGCACTGTGTCTGTAACCCCCTTACCGACCGGGCTCTGTCTCTGTAACCCCCTTACCCACCGGGCAGTGTCTCTGTAACCCCCTTACCCACTGGGCTCTGACTCTGCAACCCCCTTACCCACCGGGCAGTCTCTCTGTAACCCTCTTACCCACTGGGCTCTTTCTCTGTAACCCCCTTACCCACTGAGCTCTGTCTCTGTAACCCCCTTACCCACCGGGCAGTGCCTCTGTAACCCCCTTACCCACTGGGCACTGTCTATGTAACCCGCTTACCCACTGGGCTCTGTCTCTGCAACCCCCTTACCCACTGGGTACTGTCTCTGAAATCCCCTGACCCACTGGGCAGTGTCTCTGTAACCCCCTTACCCACTGGGCACTCTCTCTGTAACCCCCTTACCCACGGGGCAGTGACTCTGTAACCCCCTTACCCACTGGGCACTGTCTCTGTAAACCCCTTACCCACCGGGCAGTGTCTCTGTAACCCACTTACACACCGGGCAGTGTCTCTGTAACCCCCTTACCCACTGAGCACTGTCTCTGTATCCCCCTTACCCACTGGGCAGTGTCCTTGTAACCCCCTTACCACAGGACAGTGTCTCTGTAACCCCCTGACCACCGGGCAGTGTCTCTGTAAAACCCTTACCACCGGGCAGTGTCTCTGTAACCCCCTTACACTCTGGGCAGTGTCTCTGTAACCCCCTTACCCACTGGGCTCTGTCTCTGTAACCCCCTTACCACCGGGTAGTGTCTCTGTAACCCCCTTACCCACCGGGCAGTGTCTCTGTATCCCCCTTACCCTCTGGGCAGTGTCACTGTAACCCCCTTACCACCGGGCAGTGTCTCTGTAACCCCCTTACTCACTGGGCAGTGTCTCTGTCACCCCCTTACCCACTGGGCAGTGTCTCTGTATCCCCCTTACCCACCGGGCAGTGTCTCTGTATCCCCCTTACCCACCGGGCAGTGTCTCTGTATCGCCCTTGCCCACGGGCAGTGTCTGTGTAACCCCCTTACCCACTGGGCTCTGTCTCTGTAACGCCCTTACCCACTGGGCTCTGTCTCTGCAACCCCCTTACCCACTGGGTACTGTCTCTGAATACCCCTTACCCACTGGGCAGTGTCTCTGTAACCCCCTTACCCACTGGGCAGTGTCTCTGTAACCCCCCTTACCCACTGGGCTCTGTCTCTGTAAACCACTTGCCCACTGGGCAGTGTCTCTGTAACCCCCTGACCCACTGGGCAGTGTCTCTGTAACCCCCTTACCCTCTGGGCACTGTCTCTGTAAACCCCTTACTCACTGAGCAGTGTCTCTGTAACCCCCTTACCAACTGGGCTCTGTCTCTGTAACCCCCTTACCCACTGGGCAGTGTCTCTGTAACCCCCTTACCCAGTGGGCAGTGTCTCTGTAACCCGCTTACCCAGCGGGCAGTGTCTCTGTAACCCCCTTACCCACTAGGCACTGTCTCTGCAACCCCCTTACCGACCGGGCTCAGTCTCTGTAACCCCCTTACCCACCGGGCAGTGTCTCTGTAACCCCCTTACCCTCTGGGCCCTGTCTCTGTAATCCCCTTACCCACTGGGCTCTGTCTCTGTAACCCCCTTACCACCGGGCAGTGTCTCTGTAACCCCCTTACCACCGGGCAGTGTCTCTGCAACCCCCTTACCCACCGGGCAGTGTCTCTGTAACCCCCTTACCCTCTGGGCAGTGTCTCTGTAACCCCCTTACCCACTGGGCAGTGTCTCTGTAACCCCCTTACCACCGGGCAGTGTCTCTGTAACCCCCTTACCCTCTGGGCAGTGTCTCTGTAACCCCCTTACCCACCGGGCGGTGTCTCTGTATCCCCCTTACCCACCGGGCAGTGTCTCTGTATCCCCCTTACCCACCGGGCAGTGTCTCTGTAACCCCCTTACCCACCGGGCAGTGTCTGTGTAACCCCCTTACCCACTGGGCTCTGTCTCTGTAACCCCCTTACCCACTGCGCTCTGTCTCTGCAACCCCCTTAACCACTGGGTACTGTCTCTGAAACCCCCTTATTCACTGGGCAGTGTCATGTAACCCCCTTACCCACTGGGCAGTGTCTCTGTAACCCCCCTTACCCACTGGGCTCTGTCTCTGTAACCCCCTTACCCACCGGGCAGTGTCTCTGTAACCCCCTTACCCACCGGGCAGTGTCTCTGTAACCCCCTTACCCACTGGGCACTGTGTCTGTAACCCCCTTACCGACCGGGCTCAGTCTCTGTAACCCCCTTACCCACCGGGCAGTGTCTCTGTAACCCCCTTACCCACTGGGCTCTGAATCTGCAACCCCCTTACCCACCGGGCAGTCTCTCTGTAACCCTCTTACCCACTGGGCTCTTTCTCTGTAACCCCCTTACCCACTGAGTTCTGTCTCTGTAACCCCCTTACCCACCGGGCAGTGCCTCTGTAACCCCCTTACCCACTGGGCACTGTCTATGTAACCCGCTTACCCACTGGGCTCTGTCTCTGCAACCCCCTTACCCACTGGGTACTGTCTCTGAAATCCCCTGACCCACTGGGCAGTGTCTCTGTAACCCCCTTACCCACTGGGCACTCTCTCTGTAACCCCCTTACCCACGGGGCAGTGACTCTGTAACCCCCTTACCCACTGGGCACTGTCTCTGTAAACCCCTTACCCACCGGGCAGTGTCTCTGTAACCCACTTACACACCGGGCAGTGTCTCTGTAACCCCCTTACCCATTGAGCACTGTCTCTGTATCCCCCTTACCCACCGGGCAGTGTCTCTGTAACCCACTTACATACCGTGCAGTGTCTCTGTACCCCCATTACACACTGAGCTCTGTCTCTGTAACCCCCTTACCCACGGGGCAGTGTCCCTGTAACCCCACTTACCCACTATGCAGTGTCTCTGTAACCCCCTTACCCACTGGGCAGTGTCTGTGTAACCCCCTTACCCACTGGGCTCTGTCTCTGTAACCTCTTACCCACTGGGCAGTGTCTCTGTAACCCTCTTACCCACTGGGCACTGTCTGTGTAACCCCCTTAACCACTGGGCACTGTCTCTGTAACCCACTTACCCACTGGGCTCTGTCTCTGTAACCCCCTTACCGACTGGACAGTGTCTCTGGAACCCCCCTTACCCACTGGGCACTGTCTCTGTAAACCCCTTACCCACTGGGCACTGTCTCTGAAACCCCCTTACCCACTGGTCTCTGTCTCTGTAACCTCTTACCCACTGGGCTTTGTCTCTGTAACCCCCTTACCCACTGGGCACTGTCTCTGTAACCCCCTTACCCTCCGGGCAGTGTCTCTGTAACCCCCTGACCCACTGGGCACTGTCTCTGTAACCCCGTTACCCACTGGGCAGTGTTTCTGTAACCCCCTTACTCACCGGGCAGTGTTTCAGTATCCCCCTTACCCACCGGGCACTGTCTCTGTAACCCCCTTACCCACTGGGCATTATCTCTGTAACCCCCTTACCCACCAGGCAGTGTCTCTGTAACCCCCTTACCCACCGGGCAGTGTCTCTGTAACCCCCTTACCCACCGGGCAGTGCCTCTGTAACCCCCTTACCCACTGGGCACTGTCTATGTAACCCGCTTACCCACTGGGCTCTGTCTCTGCAACCCCCTTACCCACTGGGTACTGTCTCTGAAATCCCCTGACCCACTGGGCAGTGTCTCTGTAACCCCCTTACCCACTAGGCACTGTCTCTGTAACCCCCTTACCGACCGGGCTCAGTCTCTGTAACCCCCTTACCCACCGGGCAGTGTCTCTGTAACCCCCTTACCCTCTGGGCCCTGTCTCTGTAATCCCCTTACTCACTGGGCTCTGTCTCTGTAACCCCCTTACCACCGGGCAGTGTCTCTGCAACCCCCTTACCCACCGGGCAGTGTCTCTGTAACCCCCTTACCCTCTGGGCAGTGTCTCTGTAACCCCCTTACCCACTGGGCAGTGTCTCTGTAACCCCCTTACCACCGGGCAGTGTCTCTGTAACCCCCTTACCCTCTGGGCAGTGTCTCTGTAACCCCCTTACCCACCGGGCAGTGTCTCTGTATCCCCCTTACCCACCGGGCAGTGTCTCTGTAACCCCCTTACCCACCGGGCAGTGTCTGTGTAACCCCCTTACCCACTGGGTTCTGTCTCTGTAACCCCCTTACCCACTGGGCTCTGTCTCTGCAACCCCCTTAACCACTGGGTACTGTCTCTGAAACCCCCTTACACACTGGGCAGTGTCATGTAACCCCCTTAACAACTGGGCAGTGTCTCTGTAACCCCCCTTACCCACTGGGCTCTGTCTCTGTAACCCCCTTACCCACCGGGCACTGTCTCTGTAACCCCCTTACCCACCGGGCAGTGTCTCTGTAACCCCCTTACCCACTGGGGACTGTGTCTGTAACCCCCTTACCGACCGGGCTCAGTCTCTGTAACCCCCTTACCCACTGGGCTCTGACTCTGCAACCCCCTTACCCACCGGGCAGTCTCTCTGTAACCCTCTTACCCACTGGGCTCTTTCTCTGTAACCCCCTTACCCACTGAGCTCTGTCTCTGTAACCCCCTTACCCACCGGGCAGTGCCTCTGTAACCCCCTTACCCACTGGGCACTGTCTATGTAACCCGCTTACCCACTGGGCTCTGTCTCTGCAACCCCCTTACCCACTGGGTACTGTCTCTGAAATCCCCTGACCCACTGGGCAGTGTCTCTGTAACCCCCTTACCCACTGGGCACTCTCTCTGTAACCCCCTTACCCACGGGGCAGTGACTCTGTAACCCCCTTACCCACTTGGCACTGTCTGTGTAAACCCCTTACCCACCGGGCAGTGTCTCTGTAACCCACTTACACACCGGGCAGTGTCTCTGTAACCCCCTTACCCACTGAGCACTGTCTCTGTATCCCCCTTACCCACCGGGCAGTGTCTCTGTAACCCACTTACATACCGGGCAGTGTCTCTGTACCCCCCTTACACACTGAGCTCTGTCTCTGTAACCTCTTACCCACTGGGCAGTGTCTCTGTAACCCTCTTACCCACTGGGCACTGTCTGTGTAACCCCCTTAACCACTGGGCACTGTCTCTGTAACCCACTTACCCACTGGGCTCTGTCTCTGTAACCCCCTTACCGACTGGACAGTGTCTCTGGAACCCCCCTTACCCACTGGGCACTGTCTCTGTAAACCCCTTACCCACTGGTCTCTGTCTCTGTAACCTCTTACCCACTGGGCTTTGTCTCTGTAACCCCCTTACCCACTGGGCACTGTCTCTGTAACCCCCTTACCCACCGGGCAGTGTCTCTGTAACCCCCTGACCCACTGGGCACTGTCTCTGTAACCCCGTTACCCACTGGGCAGTGTTTCTGTAACCCCCTTACTCACCGGGCAGTGTTTCTGTATCCCCCTTACCCACCGGGCACTGTCTCTGTAACCCCCTTACCCACTGGGCATTATCTCTGTAACCCCCTTACCCACCAGGCAGTGTCTCTGTAACCCCCTTACCCTTTGGGCCCTGTCTCTGTAATCCCCTTACCCACTGGGCTCTGTCTCTGTAACCCCATTACCACCGGGTAGTGTCTCTGTAACCCCCTTACCACCGGGCAGTGTCTCTGTAACCCCCTTACCCACTGGGCACTGTCTCTGTAAACCCCTTACCCATCGGGCAGTGTCTCTGTAACCCACTTACACACCGGGCAGTGTCTCTGTAACCCCCTTACCCACTGAGCACTGTCTCTGTATCCCCCTTACCCACCGGGCAGTGTCTCTGTAACCCACTTACATACCGGGCAGTGTCTCTGTACCCCCCTTACACACTGAGCTCTGTCTCTGTAACCCCCTTACCCACGGGGCAGTGTCCCTGTAACCCCACTTACCCACTATGCAGTGTCTCTGTAACCCCCTTACCCACTGGGCAGTGTCTGTGTAACCTCTTACCCACTGGGCAGTGTCTCTGTAACCCTCTTACCCACTGGGCACTGTCTGTGTAACCCCCTTAACCACTGGGCACTGTCTCTGTAACCCACTTACCCACTGGGCTCTGTCTCTGTAACCCCCTTACCGACTGGACAGTGTCTCTGGAACCCCCCTTACCCACTGGGCACTGTCTCTGTAAACACCTTACCCACTGGGCACTGTCTCTGAAACCCCCTTACCCACTGGTCTCTGTCTCTGTAACCTCTTACCCACTGGGCTCTGTCTCTGTAACCCCCTTACCCACTGGGCACTGTCTCTGTAACCCCCTTACCCACCGGGCAGTGTCTCTGTAACCCCCTGACCCACTGGGCACTGTCTCTGTAACCCCGTTACCCACTGGGCAGTGTTTCTGTAACCCCCTTACTCACCGGGCAGTGTTTCTGTATCCCCCTTACCCACCGGGCACTGTCTCTGTAACCCCCTTACCCACTGGGCATTATCTCTGTAACCCCCTTACCCACCAGGCAGTGTCTCTGTAACCCCCTTACCCTTTGGGCCCTGTCTCTGTAATCCCCTTACCCACTGGGCACTGTCTCTGTAACCCCGTTACCCACTGGGCAGTGTTTCTGTAACCCCCTTACTCACCGGGCAGTGTTTCTGTATCCCCCTTACCCACCGGGCACTGTCTCTGTAACCCCCTTACCCACTGGGCATTATCTCTGTAACCCCCTTACCCACCAGGCAGTGTCTCTGTAACCCCCTTACCCTTTGGGCCCTGTCTCTGTAATCCCCTTACCCACTGGGCTCTGTCTCTGTAACCCCATTACCACCAGGTAGTGTCTCTGTAACCCCCTTACCACCGGGCAGTGTCTCTGTAACCCCCTTACCCACCGGGCAGTGTCTCTGTAACCCCCTTACCCACCGGGCAGTGCCTCTGTAACCCCCTTACCCACTGGGCACTATCTATGTAACCCGCTTACCCACTGGGCTCTGTCTCTGCAACCCCCTTACCCACTGGGTACTGTCTCTGAAATCCCCTGACCCACTGGGCAGTGTCTCTGTAACCCCCTTACCCACTAGGCACTGTCTCTGTAACCCCCTTACCGACCGGGCTCAGTCTCTGTAACCCCCTTACCCACCGGGCAGTGTCTCTGTAACCCCCTTACCCTCTGGGCCCTGTCTCTGTAAACCCCTTACCCGCTGGGCTCTGTCTCTGTAACCCCCTTACCCACCGGGCAGTGTCTCTGTAACCCCCTTACCACCGGGCAGTGTCTCTGTAACCCCCTTACCCACCGGGCAGTGTCTCTGTAACCCCCTTACCCTCTGGGCAGTGTCTCTGTAACCCCCTTACCCACTGGGCAGTGTCTCTGTAACCCCCTTACCACCGGGCAGTGTCTCTGTAACCCCCTTACCCTCTGGGCAGTGTCTCTGTAACCCCCTTACCCACCGGGCAGTGTCTCTGTATCCCCCTTACCCACCGGGCAGTGTCTCTGTATCCCCCTTACCCACCGGGCAGTGTCTCTGTAACCCCCTTACCCAACGGGTAGTGTCTGTGTAACCCCCTTACCCACTGGGCTCTGTCTCTGTAACCCCCTTACCCACTGGGCTCTGTCTCTGCAACCCCCTTAACCACTGGGTACTGTCTCTGAAACCCCCTTACCCACTGGGCAGTGTCTCTGTAACCCCCTTACCCACTGGGCAGTGTCTCTGTAACCCCCCTTACCCACTGGGCTCTGTCTCTGTAACCCCCTTACCCACCGGGCAGTGTCTCTGTAACCCCCTTACCCACCGGGCAGTGTCTCTGTAACCCCCTTACCCACTGGGCACTGTGTCTGTAACCCCCTTACCGACCGGGCTCTGTCTCTGTAACACCCTTACCCACCGGGCAGTGTCTCTGTAACCCCCTTACCCACTGGGCTCTGACTCTGCAACCCCCTTACCCACCGGGCAGTCTCTCTGTAACCCTCTTACCCACTGGGCTCTTTCTCTGTAACCCCCTTACCCACTGAGCTCTGTCTCTGTAACCCCCTTACCCACCGGGCAGTGCCTCTGTAACCCCCTTACCCACTGGGCACTGTCTATGTAACCCGCTTACCCACTGGGCTCTGTCTCTGCAACCCCCTTACCCACCGGGCAGTCTCTCTGTAACCCTCTTACCCACTGGGCTCTTTCTCTGTAACCCCCTTACCCACTGAGCTCTGTCTCTGTAACCCCCTTACCCACCGGGCAGTGCCTCTGTAACCCCCTTACCCACTGGGCACTGTCTATGTAACCCGCTTACCCACTGGGCTCTGTCTCTGCAACCCCCTTACCCACTGGGTACTGTCTCTGAAATCCCCTGACCCACTGGGCAGTGTCTCTGTAACCCCCTTACCCACTGGGCACTCTCTCTGTAACCCCCTTACCCACGGGGCAGTGACTCTATAACCCCCTTACCCACTGGGCAGTGTCTCTGTAACCCCCTTACCCACTGGGCACTCTCTCTGTAACCCCCTTACCCACCGGGCAGTGTCTCTGTAACCCACTTACACACCGGGCAGTGTCTCTGTAACCCCCTTACCCACTGAGCACTGTCTCTGTATCCCCCTTACCCACCGGGCAGTGTCTCTGTAACCCACTTACATACCGGTCAGTGTCTCTGTAACCCCCTTACCCACCGGGCAGTGTCTCTGTAACCCCCTTACCCACCGGGCAGTGTCTCTGTAACCCCCTTACCCACTGGGCAGTGTCTCTGTAACCCCCTTACCCACCAGGCAGTGTCTCTGTAACCCCCTTACACTCTGGGCAGTGTCTCTGTAACCCCCTTACCCACCGGGCAGTGTCTCTGTAACCCCCTTACCCACCGGGCAGTGTCTCTGTAACCCCCTTACCCACTGGGCAGTGTCTCTGTAACCCCCTTACCCACCGGGCAGTGTCTCTGTAACCCCCTTACCCTCTGGGCAGTTTCTCTGTAACCCCCTTACCCTCTGGGCAGTGTCTCTGTAACCCCCTTACCCACCGGGCAGTGTCTCTGTAACCCCCTTACCCACCGGGCAGTGTCTCTGTAACCCCCTTACCCACTGGGCTCTGACTCTGCAACCCCCTTACCCACCGGGCAGTCTCTCTGTAACCCTCTTACCCACTGGGCTCTTTCTCTGTAACCCCCTTACCCACTGAGCTCTGTCTCTGTAACCCCCTTACCCACCGGGCAGTGCCTCTGTAACCCCCTTACCCACTGGGCACTGTCTATGTAACCCGCTTACCCACTGGGCTCTGTCTCTGCAACCCCCTTACCCACTGGGTACTGTCTCTGAAATCCCCTGACCCACTGGGCAGTGTCTCTGTAACCCCCTTACCCACTGGGCACTCTCTCTGTAACCGCCTTACCCACGGGGCAGTGACTCTATAACCCCCTTACCCACTGGGCAGTGTCTCTGTAACCCCCTTACCCACTGGGCACTCTCTCTGTAACCCCCTTACCCACCGGGCAGTGTCTCTGTAACCCACTTACACACCGGGCAGTGTCTCTGTAACCCCCTTACCCACTGAGCACTGTCTCTGTATCCCCTTACCCACCGGGCAGTGTCTCTGTAACCCCCTGACCCACTGGGCACTGTCTCTGTAACCCCGTTACCCACTGGGCAGTGTTTCTGTAACCCCCTTACTCACCGGGCAGTGTTTCTGTATCCCCCTTACCCACCGGGCACTGTCTCTGTAACCCCCTTACCCACTGGGCATTATCTCTGTAACCCCCTTACCCACCAGGCAGTGTCTCTGTAACCCCCTTTCCCTTTGGGCCCTGTCTCTGTAATCCCCTTACCCACTGGGCTCTGTCTCTGTAACCCCATTACCACCGGGTAGTGTCTCTGTAACCCCCTTACCCACTGGGCACTGTCTCTGTAAACCCCTTACCCATCGGGCAGTGTCTCTGTAACCCACTTACACACCGGGCAGTGTCTCTGTAACCCCCTTACCCACTGAGCACTGTCTCTGTATCCCCCTTACCCACCGGGCAGTGTCTCTGTAACCCACTTACATACCGGGCAGTGTCTCTGTACCCCCCTTACACACTGAGCTCTGTCTCTGTAACCCCCTTACCCACGGGGCAGTGTCCCTGTAACCCCACTTACCCACTATGCAGTGTCTCTGTAACCCCCTTACCCACTGGGCAGTGTCTGTGTAACCTCTTACCCACTGGGCAGTGTCTCTGTAACCCTCTTTCCCACTGGGCACTGTCTGTGTAACCCCCTTAACCACTGGGCACTGTCTCTGTAACCCACTTACCCACTGGGCTCTGTCTCTGTAACCCCCTTACCGACTGGACAGTGTCTCTGGAACCCCCCTTACCCACTGGGCACTGTCTCTGTAAACCCCTTACCCACTGGGCACTGTCTCTGAAACCCCCTTACCCACTGGTCTCTGTCTCTGTAACCTCTTACCCACTGGGCTCTGTCTCTGTAACCCCCTTACCCACTGGGCACTGTCTCTGTAACCCCCTTACCCACCGGGCAGTGTCTCTGTAACCCCCTGACCCACTGGGCACTGTCTCTGTAACCCCGTTACCCACTGGGCAGTGTTTCTGTAACCCCCTTACTCACCGGGCAGTGTTTCTGTATCCCCCTTACCCACCGGGCACTGTCTCTGTAACCCCCTTACCCACTGGGCATTATCTCTGTAACCCCCTTACCCACCAGGCAGTGTCTCTGTAACCCCCTTACCCTTTGGGCCCTGTCTCTGTAATCCCCTTACCCACTGGGCTCTGTCTCTGTAACCCCATTACCACCGGGTAGTGTCTCTGTAACCCCCTTACCACCGGGCAGTGTCTCTGTAACCCCCTTACCCACCGGGCAGTGTCTCTGTAACCCCCTTACCCACTGGGCAGTGCCTCTGTAACCCCCTTACCCACTGGGCACTATCTATGTAACCCGCTTACCCACTGGGCTCTGTCTCTGCAACCCCCTTACCCACTGGGTACTGTCTCTGAAATCCCCTGACCCACTGGGCAGTGTCTCTGTAACCCCCTTACCCACCGGGCAGTGTCTCTGTAACCCCCTTACCCTCTGGGCAGTGTCTCTGTAACCCCCTTACCCACTGGGCAGTGTCTCTGTAACCCCCTTACCACCGGGCAGTGTCTCTGTAACCCCCTTACCCTCTGGGCAGTGTCTCTGTAACCCCCTTACCCACCGGGCAGTGTCTCTGTATCCCCCTTACCCACCGGGCAGTGTCTCTGTATCCCCCTTACCCACCGGGCAGTGTCTCTGTAACCCCCTTACCCAACGGGTAGTGTCTGTGTAACCCCCTTACCCACTGGGCTCTGTCTCTGTAACCCCCTTACCCACTGGGCTCTGTCTCTGAAACCCCCTTAACCACTGGGTACTGTCTCTGAAACCCCCTTACCCACTGGGCAGTGTCTCTGTAACCCCCTTACCCACTGGGCAGTGTCTCTGTAACCCCCCTTACCCACTGGGCTCTGTCTCTGTAACCCCCTTACCCACCGGGCAGTGTCTCTGTAACCCCCTTACCCACCGGGCAGTGTCTCTGTAACCCCCTTACCCACTGGGCACTGTGTCTGTAACCCCCTTACCGACCGGGCTCTGTCTCTGTAACCCCCTTACCCACCGGGCAGTGTCTCTGTAACCCCCTTACCCACTGGGCTCTGACTCTGCAACCCCCTTACCCACCGGGCAGTCTCTCTGTAACCCTCTTACCCACTGGGCTCTTTCTCTGTAACCCCCTTACCCACTGAGCTCTGTCTCTGTAACCCCCTTACCCACCGGGCAGTGCCTCTGTAACCCCCTTACCCACTGGGCACTGTCTATGTAACCCCCTTACCCACCGGGCAGTGTCTCTGTAACCCCCTTACCCTCTGGGCCCTGTCTCTGTAAACCCCTTACCCGCTGGGCTCTGTCTCTGTAACCCCCTTACCCACCGGGCAGTGTCTCTGTAACCCCCTTACCACCGGGCAGTGTCTCTGTAACCCCCTTACCCACCGGGCAGTGTCTCTGTAACCCCCTTACCCTCTGGGCAGTGTCTCTGTAACCCCCTTACCCACTGGGCAGTGTCTCTGTAACCCCCTTACCACCGGGCAGTGTCTCTGTAACCCCCTTACCCTCTGGGCAGTGTCTCTGTAACCCCCTTACCCACCGGGCAGTGTCTCTGTATCCCCCTTACCCACCGGGCAGTGTCTCTGTATCCCCCTTACCCACCGGGCAGTGTCTCTGTAACCCCCTTACCCAACGGGTAGTGTCTGTGTAACCCCCTTACCCACTGGGCTCTGTCTCTGTAACCCCCTTACCCACTGGGCTCTGTCTCTGCAACCCCCTTAACCACTGGGTACTGTCTCTGAAACCCCCTTACCCACTGGGCAGTGTCTCTGTAACCCCCTTACCCACTGGGCAGTGTCTCTGTAACCCCCCTTACCCACTGGGCTCTGTCTCTGTAACCCCCTTACCCACCGGGCAGTGTCTCTGTAACCCCCTTACCCACCGGGCAGTGTCTCTGTAACCCCCTTACCCACTGGGCACTGTGTCTGTAACCCCCTTACCGACCGGGCTCTGTCTCTGTAACACCCTTACCCACCGGGCAGTGTCTCTGTAACCCCCTTACCCACTGGGCTCTGACTCTGCAACCCCCTTACCCACCGGGCAGTCTCTCTGTAACCCTCTTACCCACTGGGCTCTTTCTCTGTAACCCCCTTACCCACTGAGCTCTGTCTCTGTAACCCCCTTACCCACCGGGCAGTGCCTCTGTAACCCCCTTACCCACTGGGCACTGTCTATGTAACCCGCTTACCCACTGGGCTCTGTCTCTGCAACCCCCTTACCCACCGGGCAGTCTCTCTGTAACCCTCTTACCCACTGGGCTCTTTCTCTGTAACCCCCTTACCCACTGAGCTCTGTCTCTGTAACCCCCTTACCCACCGGGCAGTGCCTCTGTAACCCCCTTACCCACTGGGCACTGTCTATGTAACCCGCTTACCCACTGGGCTCTGTCTCTGCAACCCCCTTACCCACTGGGTACTGTCTCTGAAATCCCCTGACCCACTGGGCAGTGTCTCTGTAACCCCCTTACCCACTGGGCACTCTCTCTGTAACCCCCTTACCCACGGGGCAGTGACTCTATAACCCCCTTACCCACTGGGCAGTGTCTCTGTAACCCCCTTACCCACTGGGCACTCTCTCTGTAACCCCCTTACCCACCGGGCAGTGTCTCTGTAACCCACTTACACACCGGGCAGTGTCTCTGTAACCCCCTTACCCACTGAGCACTGTCTCTGTATCCCCCTTACCCACCGGGCAGTGTCTCTGTAACCCACTTACATACCGGTCAGTGTCTCTGTAACCCCCTTACCCACCGGGCAGTGTCTCTGTAACCCCCTTACCCACCGGGCAGTGTCTCTGTAACCCCCTTACCCACTGGGCAGTGTCTCTGTAACCCCCTTACCCACCAGGCAGTGTCTCTGTAACCCCCTTACACTCTGGGCAGTGTCTCTGTAACCCCCTTACCCACCGGGCAGTGTCTCTGTAACCCCCTTACCCACCGGGCAGTGTCTCTGTAACCCCCTTACCCACTGGGCAGTGTCTCTGTAACCCCCTTACCCACCGGGCAGTGTCTCTGTAACCCCCTTACCCTCTGGGCAGTTTCTCTGTAACCCCCTTACCCTCTGGGCAGTGTCTCTGTAACCCCCTTACCCACCGGGCAGTGTCTCTGTAACCCCCTTACCCACCGGGCAGTGTCTCTGTAACCCCCTTACCCACTGGGCTCTGACTCTGCAACCCCCTTACCCACCGGGCAGTCTCTCTGTAACCCTCTTACCCACTGGGCTCTTTCTCTGTAACCCCCTTACCCACTGAGCTCTGTCTCTGTAACCCCCTTACCCACCGGGCAGTGCCTCTGTAACCCCCTTACCCACTGGGCACTGTCTATGTAACCCGCTTACCCACTGGGCTCTGTCTCTGCAACCCCCTTACCCACTGGGTACTGTCTCTGAAATCCCCTGACCCACTGGGCAGTGTCTCTGTAACCCCCTTACCCACTGGGCACTCTCTCTGTAACCGCCTTACCCACGGGGCAGTGACTCTATAACCCCCTTACCCACTGGGCAGTGTCTCTGTAACCCCCTTACCCACTGGGCACTCTCTCTGTAACCCCCTTACCCACCGGGCAGTGTCTCTGTAACCCACTTACACACCGGGCAGTGTCTCTGTAACCCCCTTACCCACTGAGCACTGTCTCTGTATCCCCTTACCCACCGGGCAGTGTCTCTGTAACCCCCTGACCCACTGGGCACTGTCTCTGTAACCCCGTTACCCACTGGGCAGTGTTTCTGTAACCCCCTTACTCACCGGGCAGTGTTTCTGTATCCCCCTTACCCACCGGGCACTGTCTCTGTAACCCCCTTACCCACTGGGCATTATCTCTGTAACCCCCTTACCCACCAGGCAGTGTCTCTGTAACCCCCTTTCCCTTTGGGCCCTGTCTCTGTAATCCCCTTACCCACTGGGCTCTGTCTCTGTAACCCCATTACCACCGGGTAGTGTCTCTGTAACCCCCTTACCACCGGGCAGTGTCTCTGTAACCCCCTTACCCACTGGGCACTGTCTCTGTAAACCCCTTACCCATCGGGCAGTGTCTCTGTAACCCACTTACACACCGGGCAGTGTCTCTGTAACCCCCTTACCCACTGAGCACTGTCTCTGTATCCCCCTTACCCACCGGGCAGTGTCTCTGTAACCCACTTACATACCGGGCAGTGTCTCTGTACCCCCCTTACACACTGAGCTCTGTCTCTGTAACCCCCTTACCCACGGGGCAGTGTCCCTGTAACCCCACTTACCCACTATGCAGTGTCTCTGTAACCCCCTTACCCACTGGGCAGTGTCTGTGTAACCTCTTACCCACTGGGCACTGTCTGTGTAACCCCCTTAACCACTGGGCACTGTCTCTGTAACCCACTTACCCACTGGGCTCTGTCTCTGTAACCCCCTTACCGACTGGACAGTGTCTCTGGAACCCCCCTTACCCACTGGGCACTGTCTCTGTAAACCCCTTACCCACTGGGCACTGTCTCTGAAACCCCCTTACCCACTGGTCTCTGTCTCTGTAACCTCTTACCCACTGGGCTCTGTCTCTGTAACCCCCTTACCCACTGGGCACTGTCTCTGTAACCCCCTTACCCACCGGGCAGTGTCTCTGTAACCCCCTGACCCACTGGGCACTGTCTCTGTAACCCCGTTACCCACTGGGCAGTGTTTCTGTAACCCCCTTACTCACCGGGCAGTGTTTCTGTATCCCCCTTACCCACCGGGCACTGTCTCTGTAACCCCCTTACCCACTGGGCATTATCTCTGTAACCCCCTTACCCACCAGGCAGTGTCTCTGTAACCCCCTTACCCTTTGGGCCCTGTCTCTGTAATCCCCTTACCCACTGGGCTCTGTCTCTGTAACCCCATTACCACCGGGTAGTGTCTCTGTAACCCCCTTACCACCGGGCAGTGTCTCTGTAACCCCCTTACCCACCGGGCACTGTCTCTGTAACCCCCTTACCCTCTGGGCACTGTGTCTGTAACCCCCTTACCAACCGGGCAGTGTCTCTGTAACTCCCTTACCCACGGGGCAGTCTTTTTGTAACCCCCTTACCCACGGGGCTCTGTCTCTGTAACCCCCTTACCCACCGGGCAGTGTCTCTGTAACCTCCTTACCCACTGGGCACTGTCTCTGTAACCCCCTTACCCACTGGGCTCTGTCTAAGTAAACCCCATACCCACCGGGCAGTGTCTCTGTAACCCCCTTACCCACTGGGCACCGTCTCTGTAACCCCCTTACCCACTGGGCACTGTCTCTGTAACCCCCTTAACCACCGGGCAGTGTCTCTGTAACCCCCTTACCCACTGGGCACTGTCTCTGTAACCCCCTTACCCGTTGGGCACTGTCTCTGTAACCCCCTTAACCACCGGGCAGTGTCTCTGTAACCCCCTTACCCACTGGGCACTGTCTCTGTTACCCCCTTACCCACTGGGCTCTGTCTCTGTAACCCCCTTTCCCACCGGGCAATGTCTCTGTAATCCCTTTACCCACTGGGCTCTGTCTCTGTAACCCCCTTACCCACTGGGCTCTGTCTCTGTAACCCCCTTACCCACGGGGCTCTGTCTCTGTAACCCCCTTACCCACCGGGCAGTGTCTCTGTAACCTCCTTACCCACTGGGCACTGTCTCTGTAACCCCCTTACCCACTGGGCTCTGTCTAAGTAAACCCCATACCCACCGGGCAGTGTCTCTGTAACCCCCTTACCCACTGGGCACCGTCTCTGTAACCCCCTTACCCACTGGGCACTGTCTCTGTAACCCCCTTAACCACCGGGCAGTGTCTCTGTAACCCCCTTACCCACTGGGCACTGTCTCTGTAACCCCCTTACCCGTTGGGCACTGTCTCTGTAACCCCCTTAACCACCGGGCAGTGTCTCTGTAACCCCCTTACCCACTGGGCACTGTCTCTGTTACCCCCTTACCCACTGGGCTCTGTCTCTGTAACCCCCTTTCCCACCGGGCAATGTCTCTGTAATCCCTTTACCCACTGGGCTCTGTCTCTGTAACCCCCTTACCCACTGGGCTCTGTCTCTGTAAACCTCTTACCCACTGGGCAGTGTCTCTGTAACCCCCTTACCCACCGGGCTCTGTCTCTGTAACCTCCTGATACACTGGGCTCTGTCTCTGTAACCCACTTACCCACTGGGCCCTGTCTCTGAAACCCCCTTACCCACTGGGCACTCTCTCTGTAACCCCCTTACCCACTGGGCTCTGTCTCTGAAACCCCCTTACTCACTGGGCTCTGTCTCTGAATCCCCCTTACTCACTGGGCAGTTTCTCTGTAACACTCTTACCCACTGGGCAGTGTCTCTGTATCCCCCTTACCCACCGGGCAATGTCTCTGTAACCCCCTTACCCACCGGGCAGTGTCTCTGTAACCCCCTTACCCACCGGGCACTGTCTCTGTAAATGCCTTACCCACTGGGCAGAGTCTCTGTAAGCCCCTTACCACTGGGCTCTGTCTCTGTAACCTCTGACCCACTGGGCACTGTCTCTGAAACCCCCTTACCCACTGGGCACTGTCTCTGTAACCCCCTTACCCACTGGGCAGGGTCTCTGTAACCACCTTTCCCACCGGGCGCTGTCTCTGTAACCCCCTTACCCTCTGGGCACTGTCTCTGAAACCCCCTTACCCACTGGGCACTGTCTCTGTAACCCCCTTACCCACTGGGCAGGGTCTCTGTAACCACCTTTCCCACCGGGCGCTGTCTCTGTAACCCCCTTACCCTCTGGGTACTGTCTCTGTAACCCCCTTACCCACGGGGCTCTGTCTCTGTAACCCCCTTACCCACCGGGCACTGTCTGAGTAACCCCCTTACTCACTGGGCTCTGTCTCCGTAACACCCTTACCCACTGGGCTCTGTCTCTGTAAACCCCTTACCACCGGGCAATGTCGCTGTCACCCCCTTATCCACTGGTCTCTGTCTCTGTTACCCCCTTACCCACTGGGCTCTGTCTCTGTAAACCTCTTACCCACTGGGAATTGTCTCTGTAACCTCCTTACCCACCGGGCTCTGTCTCTGTAACCCCCTGACCCACTGGGCTCTGTCTCTGTAACCCCCTTACCGACTGGGCACTGTCTCTGAAACCCCCTTACCAACTGGGCACTCTCTCTGTAACCCCCTTACCCACTGGGCTCTGTCTCTGAAACCCCCTTATCCACTAGGCTCTGTCTCTGAAACCGCCTTACCCACCGGGCAGTGTCTCTGAAACCCCCTTACCCACTGGGCAGTGTCTCTGTAACCCTCTTACCCACTGGGCAGTGTCTCTGTATCCCCCTTACCCACCGGGCAGTGTCTCTGTAAATGCCTTACCCAATGGGCACTGTCTATGTAAGCCCCTTACCACTGGGCTCTGTCTCTGTAACCTCTGACCCACCGGGCACTGTCTCTGAAACCCCCTTACCCACTGGGCACTGTCACTGTAACCCCCTTACCCACTGGGCAGTGTCTCTGTAACCCCCTTACCCACTGGGCAGTGTCTCTGTAACCCCCTTACCCACCGGGCACTGTCTCTGTAACCCCATTACCCTCTGGGCTCTGTCTCTGTAAACCCCTTACCCACCGGGCGCTGTCTCTGTAACCCCCTTACCCACCGGGCACTGTCTCTTTAACCCCCTTACCCACCGGGCAGTGTCTCTGTCACCCCCTTACCCACAGGGCTCTGTCTCTGTAACCCCCTTACCCACTGGGCTCTGTCTCTGTAACCCCCTTACCCACCGGGCACTGTCTCTGTCACCCCCTTCCCCACTGGGTTCTGTCTCTGTAACCCCCTTACCCACCGGGCAGTGTTTCTGTAACCTCCTTACCACCAGGCAGTGTCTGTGTAACCCCCTTACCCACTGGGCAGTGTCTCTGTAACCCCCCTTACCCACTGGGCACTGTCTCTATAACCCCCTTACCCACTGGGCTCTGTCTCGGAAAACCTCTTTCCCACTGGGCAGTGTCTCTGTAACCCCCTTACCCACCGGGCACTGTCTCTGTAACCCCCTTACCCTCTGGGCACTGTGTCTGTAGCCCCCTTAACCACCGGGCAGTGTCTCTGTAACCCCCTTACCAACTGGGCTCTGTCTCTGTAACCTCTTACCCACTGGGCAGTGTCTCTGTAACCCCCTTACCCACTGGGCAGTGTCTCTGTAACCCCCTTACCAACTGGGCAGTTTCTCTGTAAGCCCCTTACCCACTGGGCAGTGTCTCTGTAACCCCCTTACCCACTGGGCAGTGTCTCTGTATCCCCCTTAACCACCGGGCACTGTCTCTGTAACCCCCTTACCAACTGGGCTCTGTCTCTGTAACCTCTTACCCACTGGGCAGTGTCTCTGTAACCCCCTTACCCACTGGGCTGTGTCTCTGTAACCCCCTTACCAACTGGGCAGTTTCTCTGTGAGCCCCTTACCCACTGGGCAGTGTCTCTGTAACCCCCTTACCCACTGGGCAGTGTCTCTGTAACCCCCTTACCCACTGGGCAGTGCCTCTGTAACCCCCTTACCCACTAGGCAGTGTCTCTGTAACCACCTTACACACTGGGCTCTGTCTCTGTAAACCCGTTACCCACTGGGCCCTGTCTCTGTAACCCCCTTACCCACTGGGCAGTGTCTCTGTAACCCCCTTACCCACCGGGCACTGTCTCTGTAACCTCCTTATAAACTGGGCACTGTCTCTGTAACCCCCTTACCCACCGGGCAGTGTCTGTGTAACCCCCTTACTCACTGGGCTCTGTCTCTGTAACCCCCATACTCACCGGGCACTGTCTCTGTAACCCCCTTTCCCACCGGGCTCTGTCTCTGTAACCCCCTTACCCACCAGGCAGTGTCTCTGTAACCCCCTTACCCACTGGGCAGTGTCTCTGTAACCCTCTTACCAACTGGGCACTGTGTCTGTCACCCCCTTACCCACGGGGCTCTGTCTCTGTAACCCCCTTACCCTCTGGGCTCTGTCTCTGTAACCCCCTTACCCAACGGGCAGTGTCTCTGTAACCTCCTTAACCACCGGGCAGTGTCTCTGTAACCCCCTTACCAACTGGGCTCTGTCTCTGTAACCTCTTACCCACTGGGCAGTGTCTCTATAGCCCCCTTACCCACTGGGCAGTGTCTCTGTAACCCCCTTACCAACTGGGTAGTTTCTCTGTAAGCCCCTTACCCACTGGGCAGTGTCTCTGTAACCCCCTTACCCACTAGGCAGTGTCTCTGTAACCCCCTTACACACTGGGCTCTGTCTCTGTAAACCCCTTACCTACTGGGCCCTGTGTCTGTAACCCACTTACCCACTGGGCACTGTCTCTGTAACCCCCTTACCAACTGGGCTCTGTCTCTGTAACCTCTTACCCACTGGGCAGTGTCTCTGTAACCCCCTTACCCACTGGGCAGTGTCTCTGTAACCCCCTTACCCACTAGGCAGTGTCTCTGTAACCACCTTATACACTGGGCTCTGTATCTGTAAACCCCTTACCCACTGGGCCCTGTCTCTGTAACCCCCTTACCCACTGGGCAGTGTCTCTGTAACCCCCTTACCCACCGGGCACTGTCTCTGTAACCCCCTTACCCACTGGGCACTGTCTCTGTAACCCCCTTACCCACTGGGAACTGTCTCTGTAACCCCCTTACCCATCGGGCAGTATCTGTGTAACCCCCTTACCCACTGGGCTCTGTCTCTGTAACCCCCATACTCACCGGGCACTGTCTCTGTAGCCCCCTTACCCACCGGGCAGTGTCTCTGTAACCCCCTTACCCACTGGGCAGTGTCTCTGTAACCCCCTTACCAACTGGGCAGTGTCTCTGTATCCCCCTTACCCACGGGGCTCTGTCTCTGTAACCCCCTTACCCTCTGGGCTCTGTCGCTGTAACCCCCTTACCCAACGGGCAGTGTCTCTGTAACCCCCTTCCCCACCGGGCATTGTCTCTGTAGCCCCCTTACCCACCGGGCAGTGTCTCTGTAACCCTCTTAACAACCGGGCAGTGTCTCTGTAACCCCCTTACCAACTGGGCTCTGTCTCTCTAACCTCTTACCCACTGGGCAGTGTCTCTATAACCCCCTTACCAACTGGGCAGTGTCTCTGTAACCCCCTTACCCACTGGGCAGTTTCTCTGTAAGCCCCTTACCCACCGGGCTCTGTCTCTGTAAACCCCTTGCCCACTGGGCCCTGTCTCTGTAACCCCCTTACCCACTGGGCAGTGTCTCTGTAACCCCCTTACCCACTGGGCAGTGTCTCTGTAACCCCCTTACCAACTGGGCAGTGTCTCTGTAACCCCCTTACCCACCGGGCAATGTCTCTGTAACCCCCTTACCCACTGGGCACTGTCTCTGTAACCCCCTTACCCACTGGGCTCTGTCTCTGTAAACCTCTTACCCACCGGGCATTGTCTCTGTAACCCCCTTACCCACCGCGCAGTGTCTCTGTAACCCCCTTAACCACCGGGCAGTGTCTCTGTAACCCCCTTACCTACTGGGTTCTGTCTCTGTAACCTCTTACCCACTGGGCAGTGTCTCTGTAACCCCCTTACTCACTGGGCAGTGTCTCTGTAACCCCCTTACCCACTAGGCAGTGTCTCTGTAACCACCTTACACACTGGGCTCTGTCTCTGTAAACCCCTTACCCACTGGGCCCTGTCTCTGTAACCCCCTTACCCACTGGGCAGTGTCTCTGTAACCCCCTTACCCACCGGGCACTGTCTCTGTAACCCCCTTACCCACTGGGCACTGTCTCTGTAACCCCCTTACCCACCGGGCAGTGTCTGTGTAACCCCCTTATTCACTGGGCTCTGTCTCTGTAACCCCCTTACCCACCGGGCAATGTCTCTGTAAACCTCTCACCCACTGGGCAGTGTCTCGGTAACCCCCTTACCCACCGGGCTCTGTCTCTGTAACCCCCTTACCCACTGGGCCCTGTCTCTGAAATCCCCTTACCCACTGGGCAGTCTCTCTGTAACCCCCTTACCCACTGGGCTCTGTCTCTGAAACCCCCTTACCCACTGGGCAGTGTCTCTGTAACCCTCTTACCCACTGGGCAGTGTCTCTGTAACCCTCTTACCCACTGGGCAGTGTCTCTGTATCCCCCTTACCCACCGGGCAATGTCACTGTAACCCCCTTACCCACCAGGCAGTGTCACTGTAACCCCCTTACCCACCGGGCAGTGTCTCTGTAACCCCCTTACCCACCAGGCAGTGTCACTGTAACCCCCTTGCCCACCAGGCAGTGTCTCTGTATCCCCCTTACCCACCGGGCAATGTCACTGTAACCCCCTTACCCACCAGGCAGTGTCACTGTAACCCCCTTACCCACCAGGCAGTGTCACTGTATCCCCCTTACCCACCGGGCACTGTCTCTGTAAATGCCTTACCCACTGGGCACAGTCTCTGTAAGCCCCTTATCACTGGGCTCTGTCTCTGTAACCTCTGACCCACCGGGCACTGTCTCTGAAACCTCCTTACCCACTGGGCACTGTCTCTGTAACCCCCTTACCCACTGGGCAGTGTCCCTGTAACCCCCTTACCCACCGGGCACTGTCTCTGGAACTCCCTTACCCTCTGGGCTCTGTCTCTGTAACCCCCTCACCCACCGGGCACTGTCTCTGTAACCCCCTTACCCTACGGGCAGTGTCTCTGTAACCCCCTTATCCACTGGGCTCTGTCTCTGTAACCCCCTTACCTACTGGGTTGTGTCTCTGTAACCCCCTTACCCACTGGGTTCTGTCTCTGTAACCCCCTTACCCACCGGGCAGTGTCTCTGTAACCCCCTTAGCCAACAGGCTCTGTCTCTGTAACTCCCTCACCCACTGGGCCCTGTCTCTGTAAACCCCTTACCAACTGGGCAGTGTCTCTGTAACCCCCTTACCCACCGGGCAATGTCTCTGTAACCCCCTTACCCACTGGGCACTGTCTCTGTAACCCCCTTACCTACTGGGCTCTGTCTCTGTAAACCTCTTACCCACCGGGCATTGTGTCTGTAACCCCCTTACCCACCGGGCAGTGTCTCTGTAACCCCCTTAACCACCGGGCAGTGTCTCTGTAACCCCCTTACCAACTGGGCTCTGTCTCTGTAACCTCTTACCCACTGGGCAGTGTCTCTGTAACCCCCTTACCCACTAGGCAGTGTCTCTGTAACCACCTTACACACTGGGCTCTGTCTCTGTAAACCCCTTACCACTGGGCCCTGTCTCTGTAACTCCCTTACCCACTGGGCAGTGTCTCTGTAACCCCCTTACCCACCGGGCACTGTCTGTGTAACCCCCTAACCCACTGGGCACTGTCTCTGTAACCCCCTTATAAACTGGGCACTGTCTCTGTAACCCCCTTACCCACCGGGCAGTGTCTGTGTAACCCCCTTACTCACTGGGCTCTGTCTCTGTAACCCCCATACTCACCGGGCACTGTCTCTGTAACCCCCTTACCCACTGGGCTCTGTCTCTGTAACCCCCTTACCCACCGGGCAGTGTCTCTGTAACCCCCTTACCCACTGGGCACTGTCTCTGTAACCCCCTTAAGAACTGGGCACTGTGTCTGTCACCCCCTTACCCACGGGGCTCTGTCTCTGTAACCCCCTTACCCTCTGGGCTCTGTCTCTGTAACCCCCTTACCCAACGGGCAGGGTCCCTGTAACCTCCTTACCCACTGGGCACTGTCTCTGTAACCCCCTTACCCACTGGGCTCTGTCTCTGTAATCCGCTTCCCCACCGGGCATTGTCTCTGTAGCCCCCTTACCCACCGGGCAGTGTCTCTGTAACACCCTTAACCACCGGGCAGTGTCTCTGTAACCCCCTTACCAACTGGGCTCTGTCTCTGTAACCTCTTACCCACTGGGCAGTGTCTCTATAACCCCCTTACCAACTGGGCTCTGTCTCTGTAACCTCTTACCCACTGGGCAGTTTCTCTGTAAGCCCCTTTCCCACTGGGCAGTGTCTCTGTAACCCCCTTACCAACTAGGCAGTGTCTCTGTAACCCCCTTACACACTGGGCTCTGTCTCTGTAAACCCCTTACCCACTGGGCCCTGTCTCTGTAACCCCCTTACCCACTGGGCTCTGTCTCTGTAACCCCCTTACGCACCGGGCTCTGTCTGTGTAACCCCCTTACTCACTGGGCAATGTCTCTGTTACCCACTTACCCACTGGGCTCTGTCTCTGTAAACCTCTTACCCACTGGGCAGTGTCTCTGTAACCCCCTTACCCACCGGGCTCTGTCTCTGTAACCCCCTTACCCCCTGGGCACTTTCTCTGTAAACCCCTTACCCACTGGTCTCTGTCTCTGTAACCCCCTTACCCACTAGGCAGTGTCTCTGTAACCCCCTTACACACTGGGCTCTGTCTCTGTAACCCCCTTACCCACCGGGCACTGTCTCTGTAACCCCCTTACCGACTGGGCAGTGTCTCTGTAACCCCGTTACCCACCGGGCAGTGTCTCTGTAACCCCCTTACCCACCGGGCTCTGTCTCTGTAACCCCTTACCCACTGGGCCCTTTCTCTGAAACCCCCTTATGCACTGGGCACTGTCTCTGTAACCCCCTTTCCCACCGGGCTCTGTCTCTGTAACCCCCTTACCCACCAGGCAGTGTCTCTGTAACCCCCTTACCCACTGGGCAGTGTCTCTGTAACCCTCTTACCAACTGGGCACTGTGTCTGTCACCCCCTTACCCACGGGGCTCTGTCTCTGTAACCCCCTTACCCTCTGGGCTCTGTCTCTGTAACCCCCTTACCCAACGGGCAGTGTCTCTGTAACCTCCTTAACCACCGGGCAGTGTCTCTGTAACCCCCTTACCAACTGGGCTCTGTCTCTGTAACCTCTTACCCACTGGGCAGTGTCTCTATAGCCCCCTTACCCACTGGGCAGTGTCTCTGTAACCCCCTTACCAACTGGGTAGTTTCTCTGTAAGCCCCTTACCCACTGGGCAGTGTCTCTGTAACCCCCTTACCCACTAGGCAGTGTCTCTGTAACCCCCTTACACACTGGGCTCTGTCTCTGTAAACCCCTTACCTACTGGGCCCTGTGTCTGTAACCCACTTACCCACTGGGCACTGTCTCTGTAACCCCCTTACCAACTGGGCTCTGTCTCTGTAACCTCTTACCCACTGGGCAGTGTCTCTGTAACCCCCTTACCCACTGGGCAGTGTCTCTGTAACCCCCTTACCCACTAGGCAGTGTCTCTGTAACCACCTTATACACTGGGCTCTGTATCTGTAAACCCCTTACCCACTGGGCCCTGTCTCTGTAACCCCCTTACCCACTGGGCAGTGTCTCTGTAACCCCCTTACCCACCGGGCACTGTCTCTGTAACCCCCTTACCCACTGGGCACTGTCTCTGTAACCCCCTTACCCACTGGGAACTGTCTCTGTAACCCCCTTACCCATCGGGCAGTATCTGTGTAACCCCCTTACCCACTGGGCTCTGTCTCTGTAACCCCCATACTCACCGGGCACTGTCTCTGTAGCCCCCTTACCCACCGGGCAGTGTCTCTGTAACCCCCTTACCCACTGGGCAGTGTCTCTGTAACCCCCTTACCAACTGGGCAGTGTCTCTGTATCCCCCTTACCCACGGGGCTCTGTCTCTGTAACCCCCTTACCCTCTGGGCTCTGTCGCTGTAACCCCCTTACCCAACGGGCAGTGTCTCTGTAACCCCCTTCCCCACCGGGCATTGTCTCTGTAGCCCCCTTACCCACCGGGCAGTGTCTCTGTAACCCTCTTAACAACCGGGCAGTGTCTCTGTAACCCCCTTACCAACTGGGCTCTGTCTCTCTAACCTCTTACCCACTGGGCAGTGTCTCTATAACCCCCTTACCAACTGGGCAGTGTCTCTGTAACCCCCTTACCCACTGGGCAGTTTCTCTGTAAGCCCCTTACCCACCGGGCTCTGTCTCTGTAAACCCCTTGCCCACTGGGCCCTGTCTCTGTAACCCCCTTACCCACTGGGCAGTGTCTCTGTAACCCCCTTACCCACTGGGCAGTGTCTCTGTAACCCCCTTACCAACTGGGCAGTGTCTCTGTAACCCCCTTACCCACCGGGCAATGTCTCTGTAACCCCCTTACCCACTGGGCACTGTCTCTGTAACCCCCTTACCCACTGGGCTCTGTCTCTGTAAACCTCTTACCCACCGGGCATTGTCTCTGTAACCCCCTTACCCACCGCGCAGTGTCTCTGTAACCCCCTTAACCACCGGGCAGTGTCTCTGTAACCCCCTTACCTACTGGGTTCTGTCTCTGTAACCTCTTACCCACTGGGCAGTGTCTCTGTAACCCCCTTACTCACTGGGCAGTGTCTCTGTAACCCCCTTACCCACTAGGCAGTGTCTCTGTAACCACCTTACACACTGGGCTCTGTCTCTGTAAACCCCTTACCCACTGGGCCCTGTCTCTGTAACCCCCTTACCCACTGGGCAGTGTCTCTGTAACCCCCTTACCCACCGGGCACTGTCTCTGTAACCCCCTTACCCACTGGGCACTGTCTCTGTAACCCCCTTACCCACCGGGCAGTGTCTGTGTAACCCCCTTATTCACTGGGCTCTGTCTCTGTAACCCCCTTACCCACCGGGCAATGTCTCTGTAAACCTCTCACCCACTGGGCAGTGTCTCGGTAACCCCCTTACCCACCGGGCTCTGTCTCTGTAACCCCCTTACCCACTGGGCCCTGTCTCTGAAATCCCCTTACCCACTGGGCAGTCTCTCTGTAACCCCCTTACCCACTGGGCTCTGTCTCTGAAACCCCCTTACCCACTGGGCAGTGTCTCTGTAACCCTCTTACCCACTGGGCAGTGTCTCTGTAACCCTCTTACCCACTGGGCAGTGTCTCTGTATCCCCCTTACCCACCGGGCAATGTCACTGTAACCCCCTTACCCACCAGGCAGTGTCACTGTAACCCCCTTACCCACCGGGCAGTGTCTCTGTAACCCCCTTACCCACCAGGCAGTGTCACTGTAACCCCCTTGCCCACCAGGCAGTGTCTCTGTATCCCCCTTACCCACCGGGCAATGTCACTGTAACCCCCTTACCCACCAGGCAGTGTCACTGTAACCCCCTTACCCACCAGGCAGTGTCACTGTATCCCCCTTACCCACCGGGCACTGTCTCTGTAAATGCCTTACCCACTGGGCACAGTCTCTGTAAGCCCCTTATCACTGGGCTCTGTCTCTGTAACCTCTGACCCACCGGGCACTGTCTCTGAAACCTCCTTACCCACTGGGCACTGTCTCTGTAACCCCCTTACCCACTGGGCAGTGTCCCTGTAACCCCCTTACCCACCGGGCACTGTCTCTGGAACTCCCTTACCCTCTGGGCTCTGTCTCTGTAACCCCCTCACCCACCGGGCACTGTCTCTGTAACCCCCTTACCCTACGGGCAGTGTCTCTGTAACCCCCTTATCCACTGGGCTCTGTCTCTGTAACCCCCTTACCTACTGGGTTGTGTCTCTGTAACCCCCTTACCCACTGGGTTCTGTCTCTGTAACCCCCTTACCCACCGGGCAGTGTCTCTGTAACCCCCTTAGCCAACAGGCTCTGTCTCTGTAACTCCCTCACCCACTGGGCCCTGTCTCTGTAAACCCCTTACCAACTGGGCAGTGTCTCTGTAACCCCCTTACCCACCGGGCAATGTCTCTGTAACCCCCTTACCCACTGGGCACTGTCTCTGTAACCCCCTTACCTACTGGGCTCTGTCTCTGTAAACCTCTTACCCACCGGGCATTGTGTCTGTAACCCCCTTACCCACCGGGCAGTGTCTCTGTAACCCCCTTAACCACCGGGCAGTGTCTCTGTAACCCCCTTACCAACTGGGCTCTGTCTCTGTAACCTCTTACCCACTGGGCAGTGTCTCTGTAACCCCCTTACCCACTAGGCAGTGTCTCTGTAACCACCTTACACACTGGGCTCTGTCTCTGTAAACCCCTTACCACTGGGCCCTGTCTCTGTAACTCCCTTACCCACTGGGCAGTGTCTCTGTAACCCCCTTACCCACCGGGCACTGTCTGTGTAACCCCCTAACCCACTGGGCACTGTCTCTGTAACCCCCTTATAAACTGGGCACTGTCTCTGTAACCCCCTTACCCACCGGGCAGTGTCTGTGTAACCCCCTTACTCACTGGGCTCTGTCTCTGTAACCCCCATACTCACCGGGCACTGTCTCTGTAACCCCCTTACCCACTGGGCTCTGTCTCTGTAACCCCCTTACCCACCGGGCAGTGTCTCTGTAACCCCCTTACCCACTGGGCACTGTCTCTGTAACCCCCTTAAGAACTGGGCACTGTGTCTGTCACCCCCTTACCCACGGGGCTCTGTCTCTGTAACCCCCTTACCCTCTGGGCTCTGTCTCTGTAACCCCCTTACCCAACGGGCAGGGTCCCTGTAACCTCCTTACCCACTGGGCACTGTCTCTGTAACCCCCTTACCCACTGGGCTCTGTCTCTGTAATCCGCTTCCCCACCGGGCATTGTCTCTGTAGCCCCCTTACCCACCGGGCAGTGTCTCTGTAACACCCTTAACCACCGGGCAGTGTCTCTGTAACCCCCTTACCAACTGGGCTCTGTCTCTGTAACCTCTTACCCACTGGGCAGTGTCTCTATAACCCCCTTACCAACTGGGCTCTGTCTCTGTAACCTCTTACCCACTGGGCAGTTTCTCTGTAAGCCCCTTTCCCACTGGGCAGTGTCTCTGTAACCCCCTTACCAACTAGGCAGTGTCTCTGTAACCCCCTTACACACTGGGCTCTGTCTCTGTAAACCCCTTACCCACTGGGCCCTGTCTCTGTAACCCCCTTACCCACTGGGCTCTGTCTCTGTAACCCCCTTACGCACCGGGCTCTGTCTGTGTAACCCCCTTACTCACTGGGCAATGTCTCTGTTACCCACTTACCCACTGGGCTCTGTCTCTGTAAACCTCTTACCCACTGGGCAGTGTCTCTGTAACCCCCTTACCCACCGGGCTCTGTCTCTGTAACCCCCTTACCCCCTGGGCACTTTCTCTGTAAACCCCTTACCCACTGGTCTCTGTCTCTGTAACCCCCTTACCCACTAGGCAGTGTCTCTGTAACCCCCTTACACACTGGGCTCTGTCTCTGTAACCCCCTTACCCACCGGGCACTGTCTCTGTAACCCCCTTACCGACTGGGCAGTGTCTCTGTAACCCCGTTACCCACCGGGCAGTGTCTCTGTAACCCCCTTACCCACCGGGCTCTGTCTCTGTAACCCCTTACCCACTGGGCCCTTTCTCTGAAACCCCCTTATGCACTGGGCACTGTCTCAGTAACCCCCTTACCCAATGGGCTCTGTCTCTGAAACCCCCTTACCCACTGGGCTCTGTCTCTGAAACCCCCTTACCCACCAGGCACTGTCTCTGTAAACCCCTTACCCACTGGGCACTGTCTCTGTAACCTCTGACCCTCTGGGCACTGTGTCTGTAACCCCCTTACCAACCGGGCAGTTTCTCTGAACTCCCTTACCCACCGGGCACTGTCTCTGTAACCCCCTTACCCACGGGGCAGTGTCTCTGTAACCCCCTTAGCCACCGGGCAGTGTCTCTGTAACCCCCTTACCCACTGGGCAGTGTCTCTGTAACCCCCTTACCAACTGGGCACTATGTCTGTCACCCCCTTACCCACGGGGCTCTGTCTCTGTAACCCCCTTACCCACTGGGCTCTGTCTCTGTAACCCCCTTACCCACCGGGCAGTGTCTCTGTAACCACCTTACCCACCGGGCACTGTCTGAGTAACCCCCTTACTCACTGGGCTCTGTCTCCGTAACACCCTTACCCACTGGGCTCTGTCTCTGTAACCCCCTTACCCACTGGGCACTGTCTATGTAAGCCCCTTACCACTGGGCTCTGTCTCTGTAACCTCTGACCCACCGGGCACTGTCTCTGAAACCCCCTTACCCACTGGGCACTGTCACTGTAACCCCCTTACCCACTGGGCAGTGTCTCTGTAACCCCCTTACCCACTGGGCAGTGTCTCTGTTACCCCCTTACCCACTGGGCTCTGTCTCTGTAAACCTCTTACCCACTGGGAATTGTCTCTGTAACCTCCTTACCCACCGGGCTCTGTCTCTGTAACCCCCTGACCCACTGGGCTCTGTCTCTGTAACCCCCTTACCCACTGGGCACTATCTCTGAAACCCCCTTACCAACTGGGCACTCTCACTGTAACCCCCTTACCCACTGGGCTCTGTCTCTGAAACCCCCTTATCCACTGGGCTCTGTCTCTGAAACTCCCTTACCCACCGGGCAGTGTCTCTGTAACCCCCTTACCCACTGGGCAGTGTCTCTGTATCCCCCTTACCCACTGGGCAGTGTCTCTGTAACCCCCTTACCCACTGGGCAGTGTCTCTGTAACCCCCTTACCCACCGGGCAGTGTCTCTGTAAATGCCTTACCCACTGGGCACTGTCTATGTAAGCCCCTTACCACTGGACTCTGTCTCTGTAACCTCTGACCCACCGGGCACCGTCTCTGAAACCCCCTTACCCACTGGGCACTGTCACTGTAACCCCCTTACCCACTGGGCAGTGTCTCTGTAACCCCCTTACCCACTGGGCAGTGTCTCTGTAACCCCCTTACCCACCGGGCAGTGTCTCTGTAACCCCCTTACCCTCTGGGCTCTGTCTCTGTAAACCCCTTACCCACCGGGCACTGTCTCTGTAACCCCCTTACCCACCGGGAACTGTCTCTGTAACCCCCTTACCGACCGGGCAGTGTCTCTGTAACCCCCTTACCTAATGGGCAGTGTCTCTGTAACCCTCTTACCCACCGGGCGCTGTCTCTGTAACCCCCTTACCCACCGGGCACTGTCTCCGTAACCCCCTTACCCACCGGACAGTGTCTCTGTCACCCCCTTACCCACTGGGCTCTGTCTCTGTAACCCCCTTACCCACTGGGCTCTGTCTCTGTAACGCCCTTACCCACCGGGCACTGTCTCTGTCACCCCCTTCCCCACTGGGCTCTGTCTCTGTAACCCCCTTACCCACCGGGCAGTGTTTCTGTAACCTCCTTACCACCAGGCAGTGTCTGTGTAACCCCCTTACCCACTGGGCTCTGTCTCTGTAACCCCCTTACCCACTGGGCAGTGTCTCTGTAAACCCCTTACCCACTGGGCAGTGTCTCTGTAACCCCCTTCCCACCAGGTAGTGACTCTGTAACCCCCTTAGCCACTGGGCTCTGTCTCTGTAACCCCCTTACCCTCTGGGCACTGTCTCTGTAAACCGCTTACCCACCGGGCAGTGTCTCTGTAACCCCCTTCCCACCAGGTAGTGTCTCTGTAACCCCCTTAGCCACTGGGCTCTGTCTCTGTAACCCCCTTACCCACTGAGTAGTGTCTCTGTAACCCCCTTACCCACCGGGCACTGTCTCTTTCACCCACTTACCCACCGGGCAGTGTCTCTGTAACCACCTTACCTCCAGGCAGTGTCTGTGTAACCCCCTTACCCACTGGGTTCTGTCTCTGTAACCCCCTTACCCACCGGGCAGTGTCTCTGTATCCCCCTTACGCACCGGGCACTGTCTCTGTAAACCCCCTACCCACTGGGCACTGTCTCTGTAACCCACATACCCACCGGGGACTGTCTCTGTAACCCCCCTACCCACTGGGCACTGTCTCTGTAACCCCCATACCCACCGGGCAGTGTCTCTGTAACCCCCTTACCCACTGGGTTCTGTCTCTGTAACCCCTTTACCCACCGGGCAGTGTCTCTGTAACCCCCCTTACCCACTGGGCTCTGTCTCTGTAAACACCTTACCCACTGGGCACTCTCTCTGTAACCCCCTTACCCATTGGCAGTGTTTCAGTAACCCCCCTTACCCACTGGGCAGTGTCTCTGTAACCCACTTACCCACTGGGCAGTGTCTCTGTAACCCCCTTACCCACCGGGCACTGTCTCTGTAAACGCCTTACCCACTGGGCACTGTCTCTGTAACCCCCTTACCCACTGGGCAGTGTCTCTGTAACCCCCTTCCCAACCGGGCAGTGTCTCGGTAACCCCCTTACCCACCGGGCAGTGTCTCTGTAACCCCCTTACCCACCGGGCACTGTCTCTGTAAACGCCTTACCCACTGGGCTGTCTCTGTAACCTCTTACCCCCCGGGCAGTGTCTCTGTAACCCTCTTACCCACCGGGCACTGTCTCTGTACCCCCTTACCCTCTGGGCACTGTCTCTGTAACCCCCTTACCCACCGGGCACTGTCTCTGTAACCCCCTTACCCACTGGGCACTGTCTCTGTAACCCCCTTACCCACCGGGCACTGTCTCTGCAACCCTCTTACCAACTGGGCAGTGTGTCTGTAACCCCCTTACCCACTGGGCTCTGACTCTGTAACCCCCTTACCTACTGGGCTCTGTCTCTGTAACCCCCTTAACCACCTGGCACTGTCTCTGTAACCCCCTTACCGACCAGGAAGTGTCTCTGTAACCCCCTTACCCACTGGGCAGTGTCTCTGTAACCCCCTTAACCACCGGGCAGTGTCTCTGTAACCCCCTTAACCACCGGGCAGTGTCTCTGTAACCCCCTTACCAACTGGGTTCTGTCTCTGTAACCTCTTACCCACTGGGCAGTGTCTCTGTAACCCCCTTACTCACTGGGCAGTGTCTCTGTAACCCCCTTACCCACTAGGCAGTGTCTCTGTAACCACCTTACACACTGGGCTCTGTCTCTGTAAACCCCTTACCCACTGGGCCCTGTCTCTGTAACCCCCTTACCCACTGGGCAGTGTCTCTGTAACCCCCTTACCCACCGGGCACTGTCTCTGTAACCCCCTTACCCACTGGGCACTGTCTCTGTAACCCCCTTACCCACCGGGCAGTGTCTGTGTAACCCCCTTATTCACTGGGCTCTGTCTCTGTAACCCCCTTACCCACCGGGCAATGTCTCTGTAACCCCCTTACCCACTGGGCTCTGTCTCTGTAACCCCCTTACCCACTGGGCTCTGTCTCTGTAAACCTCTCACCCACTGGGCAGTGTCTCGGTAACCCCCTTACCCACCGGGCTCTGTCTCTGTAACCCCCTTACCCACTGGGCCCTGTCTCTGAAACCCCCTTACCCACTGGGCAGTCTCTCTGTAACCCCCTTACCCACTGGGCTCTGTCTCTGAAACCCCCTTACCCACTGGGCAGTGTCTCTGTAACCCTCTTACCCACTGGGCAGTGTCTCTGTAACCCTCTTACCCACTGGGCAGTGTCTCTGTATCCCCCTTACCCACCGGGCAATGTCACTGTAACCCCCTTACCCACCGGGCAGTGTCTCTGTAACCCCCTTACCCACTGGGCAGTGTCTCTGTAACCCCCTTACCCACTGGGCAGTGTCTCTGTAACCCCCTTACCCACCGGGCAGTGTCTCTGTAAATGCCTTACCCACTGGGCACTGTCTATGTAAGCCCCTTACCACTCGACTCTGTCTCTGTAACCCCCTTACCCACCGGGCACTGTCTCTGTAACCCCCTTACCCTCTGGGCTCTGTCTCTGTAAACCCCTTACCCACCGGGCACTGTCTCTGTAACCCCCTTACCCACCGGGAACTGTCTCTGTAACCCCCTTACCGACCGGGCAGTGTCTCTGTAACCCCCTTACCCAATGGGCAGTGTCTCTGTAACCCTCTTACCCACCGGGCGCTGTCTCTGTAACCCCCTTACCCACCGGGCACTGTCTCCGTAACCCCCTTACCCACCGGACAGTGTCTCCCTCACCCCCTTACCCACTGGGCTCTGTCTCTGTAACCCCCTTACCCACTGGGCTCTGTCTCTGTAACGCCCTTCCCACCAGGTAGTGTCTCTGTAACCCCCTTAGCCACTGGGCTCTGTCTCTGTAACCCCCTTACCCTCTGGGCACTGTCTCTGTAAACCGCTTACCCACCGGGCAGTGTCTCTGTAACCCCCTTCCCACCAGGTAGTGTCTCTGTAACCCCCTTAGCCACTGGGCTCTGTCTCTGTAACCCCCTTACCCACTGGGTAGTGTCTCTGTAACCCCCTTACCCACCGGGCACTGTCTCTTTCACCCACTTACCCACCGGGCAGTGTCTCTGTAACCACCTTACCTCCAGGCAGTGTCTGTGTAACCCCCTTACCCACTGGGTTCTGTCTCTGTAACCCCCTTACCCACCGGGCAGTGTCTCTGTATCCCCCTTACGCACCGGGCACTGTCTCTGTAAACCCCCTACCCACTGGGCACTGTCTCTGTAACCCACATACCCACCGGGGACTGTCTCTGTAACCCCCCTACCCACTGGGCACTGTCTCTGTAACCCCCATACCCACCGGGCAGTGTCTCTGTAACCCCCTTACCCACTGGGTTCTGTCTCTGTAACCCCCTTACCCACCGGGCAGTGTCTCTGTAACCCCCTTACCCACTGGGCTCTGTCTCTGTAAACACCTTACCCACTGGGCACTCTCTCTGTAACCCCCTTACCCATTGGCAGTGTTTCTGTAACCCCCCTTACCCACTGGGCAGTGTCTCTGTAACCCACTTACCCACTGGGCAGTGTCTCTGTAACCCCCTTACCCACCGGGCACTGTCTCTGTAAACGCCTTACCCACTGGGCACTGTCTCTGTAACCCCCTTACCCACTGGGCAGTGTCTCTGTAACCCCCTTCCCAACCGGGCAGTGTCTCGGTAACCCCCTTACCCACCGGGCAGTGTCTCTGTAACCCCCTTACCCACCAGGCACTGTCTCTGTAAACGCCTTACCCACTGGGCTGTCTCTGTAACCTCTTACCCCCCGGGCAGTGTCTCTGTAACCCTCTTACCCACCGGGCACTGTCTCTGTACCCCCTTACCCTCTGGGCACTGTCTCTGTAACCCCCTTACCCACTGGGCACTGTCTCTGTAACCCCCTTACCCACCGGGCACTGTCTCTGTAACCCTCTTACCAACCGGGCAGTGTGTCTGTAACCCCCTTACCCACTGGGCTCTGACTCTGTAACCCCCTTACCTACTGGGCTCTGTCTCTGTAACCCCCTTAACCACCTGGCACTGTCTCTGTAACCCCCTTACCGACCAGGAAGTGTCTCTGTAACCCCCTTACCCACTGGGCAGTGTCTCTGTAACCCCCTTAACCACCGGGCAGTGTCTCTGTAACCCCCTTAACCACCGGGCAGTGTCTCGGTAACCCCCTTACCCACCGGGCAGTGTCTCTGTAACCCCCTTACCCACCGGGCTCTGTCTCTGTAACCCCCTTACCCACTGGGCCCTGTCTCTGTAACCCCCTTACCCACTGGGCAGTGTCTCTGTAACCCCCTTACCCACCGGGCACTGTCTCTGTAACCCCCTTACCCACTGGGCACTGTCTCTCTAACCCCCTTACCCACCGGGCAGTGTCTGTGTAACCCCCTTATTCACTGGGCTCTGTCTCTGTAACCCCCTTACCCACCGGGCAATGTCTCTGTAACCCCCTTACCCACTGGGCTCTGTCTCTGTAACCCCCTTACCCACTGGGCTCTGTCTCTGTAAACCTCTCACCCACTGGGCAGTGTCTCTGTAACCCCCTTACCCACTGGGCTCTGTCTCTGTAACCCCCTTACCCACTGGGCTCTGTCTCTGTAAACCTCTCACCCACTGGGCAGTGTCTCGGTAACCCCCTTACCCACCGGGCTCTGTCTCTGTAACCCCCTTACCCACTGGGCCCTGTCTCTGAAACCCCCTTACCCACTGGGCAGTCTCTCTGTAACCCCCTTACCCACTGGGCTCTGTCTCTGAAACCCCCTTACCCACTGGGCAGTGTCTCTGTAACCCTCTTACCCACTGGGCAGTGTCTCTGTAACCCTCTTACCCACTGGGCAGTGTCTCTGTATCCCCCTTACCCACCGGGCAATGTCACTGTAACCCCCTTACCCACCAGGCAGTGTCACTGTAACCCCCTTACCCACCGGGCAGTGTCTCTGTAACCCCCTTACCCACCAGGCAGTGTCACTGTAACCCCCTTGCCCACCAGGCAGTGTCTCTGTATCCCCCTTACCCACCAGGCAGTGTCACTGTATCCCCCTTACCCACCGGGCACTGTCTCTGTAAATGCCTTACCCACTGGGCACAGTCTCTGTAAGCCCCTTATCACTGGGCTCTGTCTCTGTAACCTCTGACCCACCGGGCACTGTCTCTGAAACCTCCTTACCCACTGGGCACTGTCTCTGTAACCCCCTTACCCACTGGGCAGTGTCCCTGTAACCCCCTTACCCACCGGGCACTGTCTCTGGAACTCCCTTACCCTCTGGGCTCTGTCTCTGTAACCCCCTCACCCACCGGGCACTGTCTCTGTAACCCCCTTACCCTACGGGCAGTGTCTCTGTAACCCCCTTATCCACTGGGCTCTGTCTCTGTAACCCCCTTACCTACTGGGTTGTGTCTCTGTAACCCCCTTACCCACTGGGTTCTGTCTCTGTAACCCCCTTACCCACCGGGCAGTGTCTCTGTAACCCCCTTAGCCAACAGGCTCTGTCTCTGTAACTCCCTGACCCACTGGGCCCTGTCTCTGTAACCCCCTTACCAACTGGGCAGTGTCTGTGTAAACCCCTTACCAACTGGGCAGTGTCTGTGTAAACCCCTTACCAACTGGGCAGTGTCTCTGTAACCCCCTTACCCACCGGGCAATGTCTCTGTAACCCCCTTACCCACTGGGCACTGTCTCTGTAACCCCCTTACCTACTGGGCTCTGTCTCTGTAAACCTCTTACCCACCGGGCATTGTGTCTGTAACCCCCTTACCCACCGGGCAGTGTCTCTGTAACCCCCTTAACCACCGGGCAGTGTCTCTGTAACCCCCTTACCAAATGGGCTCTGTCTCTGTAACCTCTTGCCCACTGGGCAGTGTCTCTGTAACCCCCTTACCCACTAGGCAGTGTCTCTGTAACCACCTTACACACTGGGCTCTGTCTCTGTAAACCCCTTACCCACTGGACCCTGTCTCTGTAACTCCCTTACCCACTGGGCAGTGTCTCTGTAACCCCCTTCCCCACCGGGCACTGTCTGTGTAACCCCCTAACCCACTGGGCACTGTCTCTGTAACCCCCTTATAAACTGGGCACTGTCTCTGTAACCCCCTTACCCACCGGGCAGTGTCTGTGTAACCCCCTTACTCACTGGGCTCTGTCTCTGTAACCCCCATACTCACCGGGCACTGTCTCTGTAACCCCCTTACCCACCGGGCTCTGTCTCTGTAACCCCCTTACCCACCGGGCAGTGTCTCTGTAACCCCCTTACCCACTGGGCACTGTCTCTGTAACCCCCTTACGAACTGGGCACTGTGTCTGTCACCCCCTTACCCACGGGGCTCTGTCTCTGTAACCCCCTTACCCTCTGGGCTCTGTCTCTGTAACCCCCTTACCCAACGGGCAGGGTCCCTGTAACCTCCTTACCCACTGGGCACTGTCTCTGTAACCCCCTTACCCACTGGGCTCTGTCTCTGTAATCCGCTTCCCCACCGGGCATTGTCTCTGTAGCCCCCTTACCCACCGGGCAGTGTCTCTGTAACACCCTTAACCACCGGGCAGTGTCTCTGTAACCCCCTTACCAAATGGGCTCTGTCTCTGTAACCTCTTACCCACTGGGCAGTGTCTCTATAACCCCCTTACCCACTGGGCAGTGTCTCTGTAACCCCCTTACCAACTGGGCAGTTTCTCTGTAAGCCCCTTTCCCACTGGGCAGTGTCTCTGTAACCCCCTTACCAACTAGGCAGTGTCTCTGTAACCCCCTTACACACTGGGCTCTGTCTCTGTAAACCCCTTACCCACTGGGCCCTGTCTCTGTAACCCCCTTACCCACTGGGCTCTGTCTCTGTAACCCCCTTACGCACCGGGCTCTGTCTGTGTAACCCCCTTACTCACTGGGCAATGTCTCTGTAACCCACTTACCCACTGGGCTCTGTCTCTGTAAACCTCTTACCCACTGGGCAGTGTCTCTGTAACCCCCTTACCCACCGGGCTCTGTCTCTGTAACCCCCTTACCCACTGGGCACTTTCTCTGTAAACCCCTTACCCACTGGTCTCTGTCTCTGTAACCCCCTTACCCACTAGGCAGTGTCTCTGTAACCCCCTTACACACTGGGCTCTGTCTCTGTAACCCCCTTACCCACCGGGCACTGTCTCTGTAACCCCCTTACCGACTGGGCAGTGTCTCTGTAACCCCGTTACCCACCGGGCAGTGTCTCTGTAACCCCCTTACCCACCGGGCTCTGTCTCTGTAACCCCTTACCCACTGGGCCCTTTCTCTGAAACCCCCTTATGCACTGGGCACTGTCTCAGTAACCCCCTTACCCAATGGGCTCTGTCTCTGAAACCCCCTTACCCACTGGGCTCTGTCTCTGAAACCCCCTTACCCACCAGGCACTGTCTCTGTAAACCCCTTACCCACTGGGCACTGTCTCTGTAACCTCTGACCCTCTGGGCACTGTGTCTGTAACCCCCTTACCAACCGGGCAGTTTCTCTGAACTCCCTTACCCACCGGGCACTGTCTCTGTAACCCCCTTACCCACGGGGCAGTGTCTCTGTAACCCCCTTAGCCACCGGGCAGTGTCTCTGTAACCCCCTTACCCACTGGGCAGTGTCTCTGTAACCCCCTTACCAACTGGGCACTATGTCTGTCACCCCCTTACCCACGGGGCTCTGTCTCTGTAACCCCCTTACCCACTGGGCTCTGTCTCTGTAACCCCCTTACCCACCGGGCAGTGTCTCTGTAACCACCTTACCCACCGGGCACTGTCTGAGTAACCCCCTTACTCACTGGGCTCTGTCTCCGTAACACCCTTACCCACTGGGCTCTGTCTCTGTAACCCCCTTACCCACTGGGCAATGTCTCTGTAACCCCCTTATCCACTGGGCTCTGTCTCTGTTACCCCCTTACCCACTGGGCTCTGTCTCTGTAAACTTCTTACCCACTGGGCACTGTCTCTGAAACCCCCTTACCAACTGGGCACTCTCTCTGTAACCCCCTTACCCACTGGGCTCTGTCTCTGAAACACCCTTATCCACTGGGCTCTGTCTCTGAAACTCCCTTACCCACCGGGCAGTGTCTCTGTATCCCCCTCACCCACCGGGCAGTGTCTCTGTATCCCCCTTACCCACCGGGCAGTGTCTCTGTAACCCCCTTACCCACTGGGCAGTGTCTCTGTAACCCCCTTACCCACCGGGCAGTGTCTCTGTAAATGCCTTACCCACTGGGCACTGTCTATGTAAGCCCCTTAACACTGGGCTCTGTCTCTGTAACCTCTGACCCACCGGGCACTGTCTCTGAAACCCCCTTACCCACTGGGCACTGTCTCTGAAACCCCCTTACCAACTGGGCACTCTCTCTGTAACCCCCTTACCCACTGGGCTCTGTCTCTGAAACACCCTTATCCACTGGGCTCTGTCTCTGAAACTCCCTTACCCACCGGGCAGTGTCTCTGTATCCCCCTCACCCACTGGGCAGTGTCTCTGTATCCCCCTTACCCACCGGGCAGTGTCTCTGTAACCCCCTTACCCACTGGGCAGTGTCTCTGTAACCTCCTTACCCACCGGGCAGTGTCTCTGTAAATGCCTTACCCACTGGGCACTGTCTATGTAAGCCCCTTACCACTGGGCTCTGTCTCTGTAACCTCTTACCCACCGGGCTCTGTCTCTGTAACCCCCTGACCCACTGGGCTCTGTCTCTGTAACCCCCTTACCCACTGGGCACTGTCTCTGAAACCCCCTTACCAACTGGGCACTCTCTCTGTAACCCCCTTACCCACTGGGCTCTGTCTCTGAAACACCCTTATCCACTGGGCTCTGTCTCTGAAACTCCCTTACCCACCGGGCAGTGTCTCTGTATCCCCCTCACCCACTGGGCAGTGTCTCTGTAAATGCCTTACCCACTGGGCACTGTCTATGTAAGCCCCATACCACTGGGCTCTGTCTCTGTAACCTCTGACCCACCGGGCACTGTCTCTGAAACCCCCTTACCCACTGGGCACTGTCACTGTAACCCCCTTACCCACTGGGCAGTGTCTCTGTAACCCCCTTACCCACTGGGCAGTGTCTCTGTTACCCCCTTACCCACTGGGCTCTGTCTCTGTAACCTCTGACCCACCGGGCACTGTCTCTGAAACCCTCTTACCCACTGGGCAGTGTCTCTGTATCCCCCTTACCCACCGGGCAATGTCACTGTAACCCCCTTACCCACCGGGCAGTGTCTCTGTAACCCCCTTACCCACTGGGCAGTGTCTCTGTATCCCCCTTACCCACTGGGCAGTGTCTCTGTAACCCCCTTACCCACCGGGCAGTGTCTCTGTAAATGCCTTACCCACTGGGCACTGTCTATGTAAGCCCCTTACCACTGGACTCTGTCTCTGTAACCTCTGACCCACCGGGCACCGTCTCTGAAACCCCCTTACCCACTGGGCACTGTCACTGTAACCCCCTTACCCACTGGGCAGTGTCTCTGTAACCCCCTTACCCACTGGGCAGTGTCTCTGTAACCCCCTTACCCACCGGGCAGTGTCTCTGTAACCCCCTTACCCTCTGGGCTCTGTCTCTGTAAACCCCTTACCCACCGGGCACTGTCTCTGTAACCCCCTTACCCACCGGGAACTGTCTCTGTAACCCCCTTACCGACCGGGCAGTGTCTCTGTAACCCCCTTACCCAATGGGCAGTGTCTCTGTAACCCTCTTACCCACCGGGCGCTGTCTCTGTAACCCCCTTACCCACCGGGCACTGTCTCCGTAACCCCCTTACCCACCGGACAGTGTCTCTGTCACCCCCTTACCCACTGGGCTCTGTCTCTGTAACCCCCTTACCCACTGGGCTCTGTCTCTGTAACGCCCTTACCCACCGGGCACTGTCTCTGTCACCCCCTTCCCCACTGGGCTCTGTCTCTGTAACCCACTTACCCACCGGGCAGTGTTTCTGTAACCTCCTTACCACCAGGCAGTGTCTGTGTAACCCCCTTACCCACTGGGCTCTGTCTCTGTAACCCCCTTACCCACTGGGCAGTGTCTCTGTAACCCCCCTTACCAATGGGCAGTGTCTCTGTAACCCCCTTCCCACCAGGTAGTGTCTCTGTAACCCCCTTAGCCACTGGGCTCTGTCTCTGTAACCCCCTTACCCACTGGGTAGTGTCTCTGTAACCCCCTTACCCACCGGGCACTGTCTCTTTCACCCACTTACCCACCGGGCAGTGTCTCTGTAACCACCTTACCTCCAGGCAGTGTCTGTGTAACCCCCTTACCCACTGGGTTCTGTCTCTGTAACCCCCTTACCCACCGGGCACTGTCTCTGTAAACCCCCTACCCACTGGGCACTGTCTCTGTAACCCACATACCCACCGGGGACTGTCTCTGTAACCCCCCTACCCACTGGGCACTGTCTCTGTAACCCCCATACCCACCGGGCAGTGTCTCTGTAACCCCCTTACCCACTGGGTTCTGTCTCTGTAACCCCCTTACCCACCGGGCAGTGTCTCTGTAACCCCCTTACCCACTGGGCTCTGTCTCTGTAAACACCTTACCCACTGGGCACTCTCTCTGTAACCCCCTTACCCATTGGCAGTGTTTCTGTAACCCCCCTTACCCACTGGGCAGTGTCTCTGTAACCCACTTACCCACTGGGCAGTGTCTCTGTAACCCCCTTCCCAACCGGGCAGTGTCTCGGTAACCCCCTTACCCACCGGGCAGTGTCTCTGTAACCCCCTTACCCACCGGGCACTGTCTCTGTAAACGCCTTACCCACTGGGCTGTCTCTGTAACCTCTTACCCCCCGGGCAGTGTCTCTGTAACCCTCTTACCCACCGGGCACTGTCTCTGTACCCCCTTACCCTCTGGGCACTGTCTCTGTAACCCCCTTACCCACTGGGCACTGTCTCTGTAACCCCCTTACCCACCGGGCACTGTCTCTGTAACCCTCTTACCAACCGGGCAGTGTGTCTGTAACCCCCTTACCCACTGGGCTCTGACTCTGTAACCCCCTTACCTACTGGGCTCTGTCTCTGTAACCCCCTTAACCACCTGGCACTGTCTCTGTAACCCCCTTACCGACCAGGAAGTGTCTCTGTAACCCCCTTACCCACTGGGCAGTGTCTCTGTAACCCCCTTAACCACCGGGCAGTGTCTCTGTAACCCCCTTAACCACCGGGCAGTGTCTCTGTAACCCCCTTACCCACTAGGCAGTGTCTCTGTAACCACCTTACACACTGGGCTCTGTCTCTGTAAACCCCTTACCCACTGGGCCCTGTCTCTGTAACCCCCTTACCCACTGGGCAGTGTCTCTGTAACCCCCTTACCCACCGGGCACTGTCTCTGTAACCCCCTTACCCACTGGGCACTGTCTCTGTAACCCCCTTACCCACCGGGCAGTGTCTGTGTAACCCGCTTATTCACTGGGCTCTGTCTCTGTAACCCCCTTACCCACCGGGCAATGTCTCTGTAACCCCCTTACCCACTGGGCTCTGTCTCTGTAACCCCCTTACCCACTGGGCTCTGTCTCTGTAAACCTCTCACCCACTGGGCAGTGTCTCTGTAACCCCCTTACCCACTGGGCTCTGTCTCTGTAACCCCCTTACCCACTGGGCTCTGTCTCTGTAAACCTCTCACCCACTGGGCAGTGTCTCGGTAACCCCCTTACCCACCGGGCTCTGTCTCTGTAACCCCCTTACCCACTGGGCCCTGTCTCTGAAACCCCCTTACCCACTGGGCAGTCTCTCTGTAACCCCCTTACCCACTGGGCTCTGTCTCTGAAACCCCCTTACCCACTGGGCAGTGTCTCTGTAACCCTCTTACCCACTGGGCAGTGTCTCTGTAACCCTCTTACCCACTGGGCAGTGTCTCTGTATCCCCCTTACCCACCGGGCAATGTCACTGTAACCCCCTTACCCACCAGGCAGTGTCACTGTAACCCCCTTACCCACCGGGCAGTGTCTCTGTAACCCCCTTACCCACCAGGCAGTGTCACTGTAACCCCCTTGCCCACCAGGCAGTGTCTCTGTATCCCCCTTACCCACCGGGCAATGTCACTGTAACCCCCTTACCCACCAGGCAGTGTCACTGTAACCCCCTTACCCACCAGGCAGTGTCACTGTATCCCCCTTACCCACCGGGCACTGTCTCTGTAAATGCCTTACCCACTGGGCACAGTCTCTGTAAGCCCCTTATCACTGGGCTCTGTCTCTGTAACCTCTGACCCACCGGGCACTGTCTCTGAAACCTCCTTACCCACTGGGCACTGTCTCTGTAACCCCCTTACCCACTGGGCAGTGTCCCTGTAACCCCCTTACCCACCGGGCACTGTCTCTGGAACTCCCTTACCCTCTGGGCTCTGTCTCTGTAACCCCCTCACCCACCGGGCACTGTCTCTGTAACCCCCTTACCCTACGGGCAGTGTCTCTGTAACCCCCTTATCCACTGGGCTCTGTCTCTGTAACCCCCTTACCCACTGGGCAGTGTCTCTGTAACCCCCTTACCCACTGGGTTCTGTCTCTGTAACCCCCTTACCCACCGGGCAGTGTCTCTGTAACCCCCTTAGCCAACAGGCTCTGTCTCTGTAACTCCCTGACCCACTGAGCCCTGTCTCTGTAACCCCCTTACCAACTGGGCAGTGTCTCTGTAACCCCCTTACCCACTGGGTTCTGTCTCTGTAACCCCCTTACCCACCGGGCAATGTCTCTGTAACCCCCTTACCCACTGGGCACTGTCTCTGTAACCCCCTTACCTACTGGGCTCTGTCTCTGTAAACCTCTTACCCACCGGGCATTGTGTCTGTAACCCCCTTACCCACCGGGCAGTGTCTCTGTAACCCCCTTAACCACCGGGCAGTGTCTCTGTAACCCCCTTACCAAATGGGCTCTGTCTCTGTAACCTCTTGCCCACTGGGCAGTGTCTCTGTAACCCCCTTACCCACTAGGCAGTGTCTCTGTAACCACCTTACACACTGGGCTCTGTCTCTGTAAACCCCTTACCCACTGGACCCTGTCTCTGTAACTCCCTTACCCACTGGGCAGTGTCTCTGTAACCCCCTTCCCCACCGGGCACTGTCTGTGTAACCCCCTAACCCACTGGGCACTGTCTCTGTAACCCCCTTATAAACTGGGCACTGTCTCTGTAACCCCCTTACCCACCGGGCAGTGTCTGTGTAACCCCCTTACTCACTGGGCTCTGTCTCTGTAACCCCCATACTCACCGGGCACTGTCTCTGTAACCCCCTTACCCACCGGGCTCTGTCTCTGTAACCCCCTTACCCACTGGGCACTGTCTCTGTAACCCCCTTACGAACTGGGCACTGTGTCTGTCACCCCCTTACCCACGGGGCTCTGTCTCTGTAACCCCCTTACCCTCTGGGCTCTGTCTCTGTAACCCCCTTACCCAACGGGCAGGGTCCCTGTAACCTCCTTACCCACTGGGCACTGTCTCTGTAACCCCCTTACCCACTGGGCACTGTCTCTGTAACCCCCTTACCCACCGGGCACTGTCTCTGTAATCCGCTTCCCCACCGGGCATTGTCTCTGTAGCCCCCTTACCCACCGGGCAGTGTCTCTGTAACACCCTTAACCACCGGGCAGTGTCTCTGTAACCCCCTTACCAAATGGGCTCTGTCTCTGTAACCTCTTACCCACTGGGCAGTGTCTCTATAACCCCCTTACCCACTGGGCAGTGTCTCTGTAACCCCCTTACCAACTGGGCAGTTTCTCTGTAAGCCCCTTTCCCACTGGGCAGTGTCTCTGTAACCCCCTTACCAACTAGGCAGTGTCTCTGTAACCCCCTTACACACTGGGCTCTGTCTCTGTAAACCCCTTACCCACTGGGCCCTGTCTCTGTAACCCCCTTACCCACTGGGCTCTGTCTCTGTAACCCCCTTACGCACCGGGCTCTGTCTGTGTAACCCCCTTACTCACTGGGCAATGTCTCTGTAACCCACTTACCCACTGGGCTCTGTCTCTGTAAACCTCTTACCCACTGGGCAGTGTCTCTGTAACCCCCTTACCCACCGGGCTCTGTCTCTGTAACCCCCTTACCCACTGGGCACTTTCTCTGTAAACCCCTTACCCACTGGTCTCTGTCTCTGTAACCCCCTTACCCACTAGGCAGTGTCTCTGTAACCCCCTTACACACTGGGCTCTGTCTCTGTAACCCCCTTACCCACCGGGCACTGTCTCTGTAACCCCCTTACCGACTGGGCAGTGTCTCTGTAACCCCGTTACCCACCGGGCAGTGTCTCTGTAACCCCCTTACCCACCGGGCTCTGTCTCTGTAACCCCTTACCCACTGGGCCCTTTCTCTGAAACCCCCTTATGCACTGGGCACTGTCTCAGTAACCCCCTTACCCAATGGGCTCTGTCTCTGAAACCCCCTTACCCACTGGGCTCTGTCTCTGAAACCCCCTTACCCACCAGGCACTGTCTCTGTAAACCCCTTACCCACTGGGCACTGTCTCTGTAACCTCTGACCCTCTGGGCACTGTGTCTGTAACCCCCTTACCAACCGGGCAGTTTCTCTGAACTCCCTTACCCACCGGGCACTGTCTCTGTAACCCCCTTACCCACGGGGCAGTGTCTCTGTAACCCCCTTAGCCACCGGGCAGTGTCTCTGTAACCCCCTTACCCACTGGGCAGTGTCTCTGTAACCCCCTTACCAACTGGGCACTATGTCTGTCACCCCCTTACCCACGGGGCTCTGTCTCTGTAACCCCCTTACCCACTGGGCTCTGTCTCTGTAACCCCCTTACCCACCGGGCAGTGTCTCTGTAACCACCTTACCCACCGGGCACTGTCTGAGTAACCCCCTTACTCACTGGGCTCTGTCTCCGTAACACCCTTACCCACTGGGCTCTGTCTCTGTAACCCCCTTACCCACTGGGCAATGTCTCTGTAACCCCCTTATCCACTGGGCTCTGTCTCTGTTACCCCCTTACCCACTGGGCTCTGTCTCTGTAAACTTCTTACCCACTGGGCACTGTCTCTGAAACCCCCTTACCAACTGGGCACTCTCTCTGTAACCCCCTTACCCACTGGGCTCTGTCTCTGAAACACCCTTATCCACTGGGCTCTGTCTCTGAAACTCCCTTACCCACCGGGCAGTGTCTCTGTATCCCCCTCACCCACTGGGCAGTGTCTCTGTATCCCCCTTACCCACCGGGCAGTGTCTCTGTAACCCCCTTACCCACTGGGCAGTGTCTCTGTAACCCCCTTACCCACCGGGCAGTGTCTCTGTAAATGCCTTACCCACTGGGCACTGTCTATGTAAGCCCCTTACCACTGGGCTCTGTCTCTGTAACCTCTGACCCACCGGGCACTGTCTCTGAAACCCCCTTACCCACTGGGCACTGTCTCTGAAACCCCCTTACCAACTGGGCACTCTCTCTGTAACCCCCTTACCCACTGGGCTCTGTCTCTGAAACACCCTTATCCACTGGGCTCTGTCTCTGAAACTCCCTTACCCACCGGGCAGTGTCTCTGTATCCCCCTCACCCACTGGGCAGTGTCTCTGTATCCCCCTTACCCACCGGGCAGTGTCTCTGTAACCCCCTTACCCACTGGGCAGTGTCTCTGTAACCTCCTTACCCACCGGGCAGTGTCTCTGTAAATGCCTTACCCACTGGGCACTGTCTATGTAAGCCCCTTACCACTGGGCTCTGTCTCTGTAACCTCTTACCCACCGGGCTCTGTCTCTGTAACCCCCTGACCCACTGGGCTCTGTCTCTGTAACCCCCTTACCCACTGGGCACTGTCTCTGAAACCCCCTTACCAACTGGGCACTCTCTCTGTAACCCCCTTACCCACTGGGCTCTGTCTCTGAAACACCCTTATCCACTGGGCTCTGTCTCTGAAACTCCCTTACCCACCGGGCAGTGTCTCTGTATCCCCCTCACCCACTGGGCAGTGTCTCTGTAAATGCCTTACCCACTGGGCACTGTCTCTGTAACCCCCTTACCCACTGGGCAGTGTCTCTGTAACCTCCTTACCCACCGGGCAGTGTCTCTGTAAATGCCTTACCCACTGGGCACTGTCTATGTAAGCCCCTTACCACTGGGCTCTGTCTCTGTAACCTCTTACCCACCGGGCTCTGTCTCTGTAACCCCCTGACCCACTGGGCTCTGTCTCTGTAACCCCCTTACCCACTGGGCACTGTCTCTGAAACCCCCTTACCAACTGGGCACTCTCTCTGTAACCCCCTTACCCACTGGGCTCTGTCTCTGAAACACCCTTATCCACTGGGCTCTGTCTCTGAAACTCCCTTACCCACCGGGCAGTGTCTCTGTATCCCCCTCACCCACTGGGCAGTGTCTCTGTAAATGCCTTACCCACTGGGCACTGTCTATGTAAGCCCCTTACCACTGGGCTCTGTCTCTGTAACCTCTGACCCACCGGGCACTGTCTCTGAAACCCCCTTACCCACTGGGCACTGTCACTGTAACCCCCTTACCCACTGGGCAGTGTCTCTGTAACCCCCTTACCCACTGGGCAGTGTCTCTGTTACCCCCTTACCCACTGGGCTCTGTCTCTGTAACCTCTGACCCACCGGGCACTGTCTCTGAAACCCTCTTACCCACTGGGCAGTGTCTCTGTATCCCCCTTACCCACCGGGCAATGTCACTGTAACCCCCTTACCCACCGGGCAGTGTCTCTGTAACCCCCTTACCCACTGGGCAGTGTCTCTGTATCCCCCTTACCCACCGGGCAGTGTCTCTGTAAATGCCTTACCCACTGGGCACTGTCTATGTAAGCCCCTTACCACTGGACTCTGTCTCTGTAACCTCTGACCCACCGGGCACCGTCTCTGAAACCCCCTTACCCACTGGGCACTGTCACTGTAACCCCCTTACCCACTGGGCAGTGTCTCTGTAACCCCCTTACCCACTGGGCAGTGTCTCTGTAACCCCCATACCCACCGGGCAGTGTCTCTGTAACCCCCTTACCCTCTGGGCTCTGTCTCTGTAAACCCCTTACCCACCGGGCACTGTCTCTGTAACCCCCTTACCCACCGGGAACTGTCTCTGTAACCCCCTTACCGACCGGGCAGTGTCTCTGTAACCCCCTTACCCAATGGCAGTGTCTCTGTAACCCTCTTACCCACCGGGCGCTGTCTCTGTAACCCCCTTACCCACCGGGCACTGTCTCCGTAACCCCCTTACCCACCGGACAGTGTCTCTGTCACCCCCTTACCCACTGGGCTCTGTCTCTGTAACCCCCTTACCCACTGGGCTCTGTCTCTGTAACGCCCTTACCCACCGGGCACTGTCTCTGTCACCCCCTTCCCCACTGGGCTCTGTCTCTGTAACCCACTTACCCACCGGGCAGTGTTTCTGTAACCTCCTTACCACCAGGCAGTGTCTGTGTAACCCCCTTACCCACTGGGCTCTGTCTCTGTAACCCCCTTACCCACTGGGCAGTGTCTCTGTAACCCCCCTTACCAATGGGCAGTGTCTCTGTAACCCCCTTCCCACCAGGTAGTGTCTCTGTAACCCCCTTACCCACTGGGTAGTGTCTCTGTAACCCCCTTACCCACCGGGCACTGTCTCTGTAACCACCTTACCTCCAGGCAGTGTCTGTGTAACCCCCTTACCCACTGGGTTCTGTCTCTGTAACCCCCTTACCCACCGGGCAGTGTCTCTGTATCCCCCTTACGCACCGGGCACTGTCTCTGTAAACCCCCTACCCACTGGGCACTGTCTCTGTAACCCACATACCCACCGGGGACTGTCTCTGTAACCCCCCTACCCACTGGGCACTGTCTCTGTAACCCCCATACCCACCGGGCAGTGTCTCTGTAACCCCCTTACCCACTGGGTTCTGTCTCTGTAACCCCCTTACCCACCGGGCAGTGTCTCTGTAACCCCCCTTACCCACTGGGCTCTGTCTCTGTAAACACCTTACCCACTGGGCACTCTCTCTGTAACCCCCTTACCAATTGGCAGTGTTTCTGTAACCCCCCTTACCCACTGGGCAGTGTCTCTGTAACCCACTTACCCACTGGGCAGTGTATCTGTAACCCCCTTACCCACCGGGCACTGTCTCTGTAAACGCCTTACCCACTGGGCACTGTCTCTGTAACCCCCTTACCCACTGGGCAGTGTCTCTGTAACCCCCTTCCCAACCGGGCAGTGTCTCGGTAACCCCCTTACCCACCGGGCAGTGTCTCTGTAACCCCCTTACCCACCGGGCACTGTCTCTGTAAACGCCTTACCCACTGGGCTGTCTCTGTAACCTCTTACCCCCCGGGCAGTGTCTCTGTAACCCTCTTACCCACCGGGCACTGTCTCTGTACCCCCTTACCCTCTGGGCACTGTCTCTGTAACCCCCTTACCCACCGGGCACTGTCTCTGTAACCCCCTTACCCACTGGGCACTGTCTCTGTAACCCCCTTACCCACCGGGCACTGTCTCTGTAACCCTCTTACCAACCGGGCAGTGTGTCTGTAACCCCCTTACCCACTGGGCTCTGACTCTGTAACCCCCTTACCTACTGGGCTCTGTCTCTGTAACCCCCTTAACCACCTGGCACTGTCTCTGTAACCCCCTTACCGACCAGGAAGTGTCTCTGTAACCCCCTTACCCACTGGGCAGTGTCTCTGTCACCCCCTTTCCCACTGGACACTGACTTGGTAACCCCCTTACCAACCGGGCAGTGTCTCTGTAACCCCCTTACCCACTGGGCACTGTCTCTGTAACCCCCCGACCCACTGGGCTGTGTCTCTGTAACCCCCTTACCCACTGGGCTGTGTCTCTGACACCCCCTTACCCACTGGACACTGTCTTGGTAACCCCCTTACCCACCGGGCACTGTCTCTGTAACACCCTTACCCACCATGCAGTGTCTCTGTAACACCCTTACCCACTGCGCACTGTCTCTGTAACCCCCTTAACCACCAGGCACTGTCTCTGTAACACCCTTACCCACCATGCAGTGTCTCTGTAACACCCTTACCCACTGGGCTGTGTCTCTGACACCCCCTTACCCACTGGACACTGTCTTGGTAACCCCCTTACCCACCGGGCACTGTCTCTGTAACACCCTTACCAACCGGGCAGTGTCTCTGTAACACCCTTACCCACTGCGCACTGTCTCTGTAACCCCCTTACCCAACGGGCACTGTCTCTGTAACACCCTTACCCACCATGCAGTGTCTCTGTAACACCCTTACCCACTGCGCACTGTCTCTGTAACCCCCTTAACCACCAGGCACTGTCTCTGTAACCCCCTGACCCACTGGGCCCTGTTTCTGTAACCCTCTAACCCACTGGGCAGTGTCTCTGTAACCCCCTTACCCACTGGGCAGTGTTTCTGTAACCCCCTTACCCACCGGGCAGTGTCTCTGTAACCCCCTTACCCACTGGGCACTGTCTCTGTAACCCCCTTACCCAATGGGCAGTGTCTCTGTAATCCCCTTACCACCGGGCAGTGTCTCTGTAACCCCCTTACCCAATGGGCAGTGTCTCTGTAATCCCCTTACACACTGGGCAGTGTCTCTGTAACCCCCATACCACCGGGCAGTGTCTCTGTAACCCCCTTGCCCACTGGGCAGTGTCTCTGTATCCCCCTTACCCACCGGGCAGTGTCTCTGTAAACCCCATAACCACTGGGCAGTGTCTCTGTAACCCCCTTACCCACCGGGCACTGTGTCTGTAACCCCCTTACCCACCGGGCACTGTCTCTGTAACCCCCTTACCCACCGGGCACTGTGTCTGTAACCCCCTTACCCACCGGGCACTGTCTCTGTAACCCCCTTACCCACCATGCAGTGTCTCTGTAACACCCTTACCCACTGTGCACTGTCTCTGCAACCCCCTTACCCACCGGGCACTGTCTCTGTAACCCCCTTACCCACCATGCAGTGTCTCTGTAACACCCTTACCCACTGCGCACTGTCTCTGTAACCCCCTTACCCACCGGGCAGTGACTCTGTAACCCCCTTACCCTCTGGCTCTGTCTCTGTAACCCCCTTACCCACTTGGCAGTGTCTCTGTAACCACCTTACACACTGGGCACTGTCTCAGTAACCCCCTTACCAACCGGGCAGTGACTCTGTAACCCCCTTACCCACTGGGCAGTGTTTCTGTAACCCCCTTACCCACCGGGCAGTGTCTCTGTAACCCCCTTACCCACTGGGCACTGTCTCTGTAACCCCCTTACCCAATGGGCAGTGTCTGTGTAATCCCCTTACCACCGGGCAGTGTCTCTGTAACCCCCTTACCCACCATGCAGTGTCTCTGTAACCCCCTTACCCACTGGGCACTCTCTCTGGAACCCCCTTACCCACTGGGCACTGTCTCTGTAACCCCCTTACCCACCGGGCAGTGTCTCTGTAACCCCCTTACCCACCGGGCTCTGTCTCTGTAACCCCCTCACCTACTGGGCAGGGTCTCTGTAACCCCCTTACCCACCGGGCACTGTCTCTGTAACCCTCTTACGGACCGGGCAGTGTCTCTGTAACCCCCTTAACCACCAGGCACTGTCTCTTTAACCCCCTGACCCACTGGGACCTGTTTCTGTAACCCTCTAACCCACTGGGCAGTGTCTCTGTAACCCCCTTACCCACTGGGCAGTGTTTCTGTAACCCCCTTACCCACCGGGCAGTGTCTCTGTAACCCCCTTACCCACTGGGCATTATCTCTGTAACCCCCTTACCCACCAGGCAGTGTCTCTGTAACCCCCTTACCCTTTGGGCCCTGTCTCTGTAATCCCCTTACCCACTGGGCTCTGTCTCTGTAACCCCATTACCACCGGGTAGTGTCTCTGTAACCCCCTTACCCACCGGGCAGTGTCTCTGTAACCCCCTTACCCACCGGGCAGTGCCTCTGTAACCCCCTTACCCACTGGGCACTGTCAATGTAACCCGCTTACCCACTGGGCTCTGTCTCTGCAACCCCCTTACCCACTGGGTACTGTCTCTGAAATCCCCTGACCCACTGGGCAGTGTCTCTGTAACCCCCTTACCCATTGGCAGTGTTTCTGTAACCCCCCTTACCCACTGGGCAGTGTCTCTGTAACCCACTTACCCACTGGGCAGTGTCTCTGTAACCCCCTTCCCAACCGGGCAGTGTCTCGGTAACCCCCTTACCCACCGGGCAGTGTCTCTGTAACCCCCTTACCCACCGGGCACTGTCTCTGTAAACGCCTTACCCACTGGGCTGTCTCTGTAACCTCTTACCCCCCGGGCAGTGTCTCTGTAACCCTCTTACCCACCGGGCACTGTCTCTGTACCCCCTTACCCTCTGGGCACTGTCTCTGTAACCCCCTTACCCACTGGGCACTGTCTCTGTAACCCCCTTACCCACCGGGCACTGTCTCTGTAACCCTCTTACCAACCGGGCAGTGTGTCTGTAACCCCCTTACCCACTGGGCTCTGACTCTGTAACCCCCTTACCTACTGGGCTCTGTCTCTGTAACCCCCTTAACCACCTGGCACTGTCTCTGTAACCCCCTTACCGACCAGGAAGTGTCTCTGTAACCCCCTTACCCACTGGGCAGTGTCTCTGTAACCCCCTTAACCACCGGGCAGTGTCTCTGTAACCCCCTTAACCACCGGGCAGTGTCTCTGTAACCCCCTTACCCACTAGGCAGTGTCTCTGTAACCACCTTACACACTGGGCTCTGTCTCTGTAAACCCCTTACCCACTGGGCCCTGTCTCTGTAACCCCCTTACCCACTGGGCAGTGTCTCTGTAACCCCCTTACCCACCGGGCACTGTCTCTGTAACCCCCTTACCCACTGGGCACTGTCTCTGTAACCCCCTTACCCACCGGGCAGTGTCTGTGTAACCCGCTTATTCACTGGGCTCTGTCTCTGTAACCCCCTTACCCACCGGGCAATGTCTCTGTAACCCCCTTACCCACTGGGCTCTGTCTCTGTAACCCCCTTACCCACTGGGCTCTGTCTCTGTAAACCTCTCACCCACTGGGCAGTGTCTCTGTAACCCCCTTACCCACTGGGCTCTGTCTCTGTAACCCCCTTACCCACTGGGCTCTGTCTCTGTAAACCTCTCACCCACTGGGCAGTGTCTCGGTAACCCCCTTACCCACCGGGCTCTGTCTCTGTAACCCCCTTACCCACTGGGCCCTGTCTCTGAAACCCCCTTACCCACTGGGCAGTCTCTCTGTAACCCCCTTACCCACTGGGCTCTGTCTCTGAAACCCCCTTACCCACTGGGCAGTGTCTCTGTAACCCTCTTACCCACTGGGCAGTGTCTCTGTAACCCTCTTACCCACTGGGCAGTGTCTCTGTATCCCCCTTACCCACCGGGCAATGTCACTGTAACCCCCTTACCCACCAGGCAGTGTCACTGTAACCCCCTTACCCACCGGGCAGTGTCTCTGTAACCCCCTTACCCACCAGGCAGTGTCACTGTAACCCCCTTGCCCACCAGGCAGTGTCTCTGTATCCCCCTTACCCACCGGGCAATGTCACTGTAACCCCCTTACCCACCAGGCAGTGTCACTGTAACCCCCTTACCCACCAGGCAGTGTCACTGTATCCCCCTTACCCACCGGGCACTGTCTCTGTAAATGCCTTACCCACTGGGCACAGTCTCTGTAAGCCCCTTATCACTGGGCTCTGTCTCTGTAACCTCTGACCCACCGGGCACTGTCTCTGAAACCTCCTTACCCACTGGGCACTGTCTCTGTAACCCCCTTACCCACTGGGCAGTGTCCCTGTAACCCCCTTACCCACCGGGCACTGTCTCTGGAACTCCCTTACCCTCTGGGCTCTGTCTCTGTAACCCCCTCACCCACCGGGCACTGTCTCTGTAACCCCCTTACCCTACGGGCAGTGTCTCTGTAACCCCCTTATCCACTGGGCTCTGTCTCTGTAACCCCCTTACCCACTGGGCAGTGTCTCTGTAACCCCCTTACCCACTGGGTTCTGTCTCTGTAACCCCCTTACCCACCGGGCAGTGTCTCTGTAACCCCCTTAGCCAACAGGCTCTGTCTCTGTAACTCCCTGACCCACTGAGCCCTGTCTCTGTAACCCCCTTACCAACTGGGCAGTGTCTCTGTAACCCCCTTACCCACTGGGTTCTGTCTCTGTAACCCCCTTACCCACCGGGCAATGTCTCTGTAACCCCCTTACCCACTGGGCACTGTCTCTGTAACCCCCTTACCTACTGGGCTCTGTCTCTGTAAACCTCTTACCCACCGGGCATTGTGTCTGTAACCCCCTTACCCACCGGGCAGTGTCTCTGTAACCCCCTTAACCACCGGGCAGTGTCTCTGTAACCCCCTTACCAAATGGGCTCTGTCTCTGTAACCTCTTGCCCACTGGGCAGTGTCTCTGTAACCCCCTTACCCACTAGGCAGTGTCTCTGTAACCACCTTACACACTGGGCTCTGTCTCTGTAAACCCCTTACCCACTGGACCCTGTCTCTGTAACTCCCTTACCCACTGGGCAGTGTCTCTGTAACCCCCTTCCCCACCGGGCACTGTCTGTGTAACCCCCTAACCCACTGGGCACTGTCTCTGTAACCCCCTTATAAACTGGGCACTGTCTCTGTAACCCCCTTACCCACCGGGCAGTGTCTGTGTAACCCCCTTACTCACTGGGCTCTGTCTCTGTAACCCCCATACTCACCGGGCACTGTCTCTGTAACCCCCTTACCCACCGGGCTCTGTCTCTGTAACCCCCTTACCCACTGGGCACTGTCTCTGTAACCCCCTTACGAACTGGGCACTGTGTCTGTCACCCCCTTACCCACGGGGCTCTGTCTCTGTAACCCCCTTACCCTCTGGGCTCTGTCTCTGTAACCCCCTTACCCAACGGGCAGGGTCCCTGTAACCTCCTTACCCACTGGGCACTGTCTCTGTAACCCCCTTACCCACTGGGCACTGTCTCTGTAACCCCCTTACCCACCGGGCACTGTCTCTGTAATCCGCTTCCCCACCGGGCATTGTCTCTGTAGCCCCCTTACCCACCGGGCAGTGTCTCTGTAACACCCTTAACCACCGGGCAGTGTCTCTGTAACCCCCTTACCAAATGGGCTCTGTCTCTGTAACCTCTTACCCACTGGGCAGTGTCTCTATAACCCCCTTACCCACTGGGCAGTGTCTCTGTAACCCCCTTACCAACTGGGCAGTTTCTCTGTAAGCCCCTTTCCCACTGGGCAGTGTCTCTGTAACCCCCTTACCAACTAGGCAGTGTCTCTGTAACCCCCTTACACACTGGGCTCTGTCTCTGTAAACCCCTTACCCACTGGGCCCTGTCTCTGTAACCCCCTTACCCACTGGGCTCTGTCTCTGTAACCCCCTTACGCACCGGGCTCTGTCTGTGTAACCCCCTTACTCACTGGGCAATGTCTCTGTAACCCACTTACCCACTGGGCTCTGTCTCTGTAAACCTCTTACCCACTGGGCAGTGTCTCTGTAACCCCCTTACCCACCGGGCTCTGTCTCTGTAACCCCCTTACCCACTGGGCACTTTCTCTGTAAACCCCTTACCCACTGGTCTCTGTCTCTGTAACCCCCTTACCCACTAGGCAGTGTCTCTGTAACCCCCTTACACACTGGGCTCTGTCTCTGTAACCCCCTTACCCACCGGGCACTGTCTCTGTAACCCCCTTACCGACTGGGCAGTGTCTCTGTAACCCCGTTACCCACCGGGCAGTGTCTCTGTAACCCCCTTACCCACCGGGCTCTGTCTCTGTAACCCCTTACCCACTGGGCCCTTTCTCTGAAACCCCCTTATGCACTGGGCACTGTCTCAGTAACCCCCTTACCCAATGGGCTCTGTCTCTGAAACCCCCTTACCCACTGGGCTCTGTCTCTGAAACCCCCTTACCCACCAGGCACTGTCTCTGTAAACCCCTTACCCACTGGGCACTGTCTCTGTAACCTCTGACCCTCTGGGCACTGTGTCTGTAACCCCCTTACCAACCGGGCAGTTTCTCTGAACTCCCTTACCCACCGGGCACTGTCTCTGTAACCCCCTTACCCACGGGGCAGTGTCTCTGTAACCCCCTTAGCCACCGGGCAGTGTCTCTGTAACCCCCTTACCCACTGGGCAGTGTCTCTGTAACCCCCTTACCAACTGGGCACTATGTCTGTCACCCCCTTACCCACGGGGCTCTGTCTCTGTAACCCCCTTACCCACTGGGCTCTGTCTCTGTAACCCCCTTACCCACCGGGCAGTGTCTCTGTAACCACCTTACCCACCGGGCACTGTCTGAGTAACCCCCTTACTCACTGGGCTCTGTCTCCGTAACACCCTTACCCACTGGGCTCTGTCTCTGTAACCCCCTTACCCACTGGGCAATGTCTCTGTAACCCCCTTATCCACTGGGCTCTGTCTCTGTTACCCCCTTACCCACTGGGCTCTGTCTCTGTAAACTTCTTACCCACTGGGCACTGTCTCTGAAACCCCCTTACCAACTGGGCACTCTCTCTGTAACCCCCTTACCCACTGGGCTCTGTCTCTGAAACACCCTTATCCACTGGGCTCTGTCTCTGAAACTCCCTTACCCACCGGGCAGTGTCTCTGTATCCCCCTCACCCACTGGGCAGTGTCTCTGTATCCCCCTTACCCACCGGGCAGTGTCTCTGTAACCCCCTTACCCACTGGGCAGTGTCTCTGTAACCCCCTTACCCACCGGGCAGTGTCTCTGTAAATGCCTTACCCACTGGGCACTGTCTATGTAAGCCCCTTACCACTGGGCTCTGTCTCTGTAACCTCTGACCCACCGGGCACTGTCTCTGAAACCCCCTTACCCACTGGGCACTGTCTCTGAAACCCCCTTACCAACTGGGCACTCTCTCTGTAACCCCCTTACCCACTGGGCTCTGTCTCTGAAACACCCTTATCCACTGGGCTCTGTCTCTGAAACTCCCTTACCCACCGGGCAGTGTCTCTGTATCCCCCTCACCCACTGGGCAGTGTCTCTGTATCCCCCTTACCCACCGGGCAGTGTCTCTGTAACCCCCTTACCCACTGGGCAGTGTCTCTGTAACCTCCTTACCCACCGGGCAGTGTCTCTGTAAATGCCTTACCCACTGGGCACTGTCTATGTAAGCCCCTTACCACTGGGCTCTGTCTCTGTAACCTCTTACCCACCGGGCTCTGTCTCTGTAACCCCCTGACCCACTGGGCTCTGTCTCTGTAACCCCCTTACCCACTGGGCACTGTCTCTGAAACCCCCTTACCAACTGGGCACTCTCTCTGTAACCCCCTTACCCACTGGGCTCTGTCTCTGAAACACCCTTATCCACTGGGCTCTGTCTCTGAAACTCCCTTACCCACCGGGCAGTGTCTCTGTATCCCCCTCACCCACTGGGCAGTGTCTCTGTAAATGCCTTACCCACTGGGCACTGTCTCTGTAACCCCCTTACCCACTGGGCAGTGTCTCTGTAACCTCCTTACCCACCGGGCAGTGTCTCTGTAAATGCCTTACCCACTGGGCACTGTCTATGTAAGCCCCTTACCACTGGGCTCTGTCTCTGTAACCTCTTACCCACCGGGCTCTGTCTCTGTAACCCCCTGACCCACTGGGCTCTGTCTCTGTAACCCCCTTACCCACTGGGCACTGTCTCTGAAACCCCCTTACCAACTGGGCACTCTCTCTGTAACCCCCTTACCCACTGGGCTCTGTCTCTGAAACACCCTTATCCACTGGGCTCTGTCTCTGAAACTCCCTTACCCACCGGGCAGTGTCTCTGTATCCCCCTCACCCACTGGGCAGTGTCTCTGTAAATGCCTTACCCACTGGGCACTGTCTATGTAAGCCCCTTACCACTGGGCTCTGTCTCTGTAACCTCTGACCCACCGGGCACTGTCTCTGAAACCCCCTTACCCACTGGGCACTGTCACTGTAACCCCCTTACCCACTGGGCAGTGTCTCTGTAACCCCCTTACCCACTGGGCAGTGTCTCTGTTACCCCCTTACCCACTGGGCTCTGTCTCTGTAACCTCTGACCCACCGGGCACTGTCTCTGAAACCCTCTTACCCACTGGGCAGTGTCTCTGTATCCCCCTTACCCACCGGGCAATGTCACTGTAACCCCCTTACCCACCGGGCAGTGTCTCTGTAACCCCCTTACCCACTGGGCAGTGTCTCTGTATCCCCCTTACCCACCGGGCAGTGTCTCTGTAAATGCCTTACCCACTGGGCACTGTCTATGTAAGCCCCTTACCACTGGACTCTGTCTCTGTAACCTCTGACCCACCGGGCACCGTCTCTGAAACCCCCTTACCCACTGGGCACTGTCACTGTAACCCCCTTACCCACTGGGCAGTGTCTCTGTAACCCCCTTACCCACTGGGCAGTGTCTCTGTAACCCCCATACCCACCGGGCAGTGTCTCTGTAACCCCCTTACCCTCTGGGCTCTGTCTCTGTAAACCCCTTACCCACCGGGCACTGTCTCTGTAACCCCCTTACCCACCGGGAACTGTCTCTGTAACCCCCTTACCGACCGGGCAGTGTCTCTGTAACCCCCTTACCCAATGGCAGTGTCTCTGTAACCCTCTTACCCACCGGGCGCTGTCTCTGTAACCCCCTTACCCACCGGGCACTGTCTCCGTAACCCCCTTACCCACCGGACAGTGTCTCTGTCACCCCCTTACCCACTGGGCTCTGTCTCTGTAACCCCCTTACCCACTGGGCTCTGTCTCTGTAACGCCCTTACCCACCGGGCACTGTCTCTGTCACCCCCTTCCCCACTGGGCTCTGTCTCTGTAACCCACTTACCCACCGGGCAGTGTTTCTGTAACCTCCTTACCACCAGGCAGTGTCTGTGTAACCCCCTTACCCACTGGGCTCTGTCTCTGTAACCCCCTTACCCACTGGGCAGTGTCTCTGTAACCCCCCTTACCAATGGGCAGTGTCTCTGTAACCCCCTTCCCACCAGGTAGTGTCTCTGTAACCCCCTTACCCACTGGGTAGTGTCTCTGTAACCCCCTTACCCACCGGGCACTGTCTCTGTAACCACCTTACCTCCAGGCAGTGTCTGTGTAACCCCCTTACCCACTGGGTTCTGTCTCTGTAACCCCCTTACCCACCGGGCAGTGTCTCTGTATCCCCCTTACGCACCGGGCACTGTCTCTGTAAACCCCCTACCCACTGGGCACTGTCTCTGTAACCCACATACCCACCGGGGACTGTCTCTGTAACCCCCCTACCCACTGGGCACTGTCTCTGTAACCCCCATACCCACCGGGCAGTGTCTCTGTAACCCCCTTACCCACTGGGTTCTGTCTCTGTAACCCCCTTACCCACCGGGCAGTGTCTCTGTAACCCCCCTTACCCACTGGGCTCTGTCTCTGTAAACACCTTACCCACTGGGCACTCTCTCTGTAACCCCCTTACCAATTGGCAGTGTTTCTGTAACCCCCCTTACCCACTGGGCAGTGTCTCTGTAACCCACTTACCCACTGGGCAGTGTATCTGTAACCCCCTTACCCACCGGGCACTGTCTCTGTAAACGCCTTACCCACTGGGCACTGTCTCTGTAACCCCCTTACCCACTGGGCAGTGTCTCTGTAACCCCCTTCCCAACCGGGCAGTGTCTCGGTAACCCCCTTACCCACCGGGCAGTGTCTCTGTAACCCCCTTACCCACCGGGCACTGTCTCTGTAAACGCCTTACCCACTGGGCTGTCTCTGTAACCTCTTACCCCCCGGGCAGTGTCTCTGTAACCCTCTTACCCACCGGGCACTGTCTCTGTACCCCCTTACCCTCTGGGCACTGTCTCTGTAACCCCCTTACCCACCGGGCACTGTCTCTGTAACCCCCTTACCCACTGGGCACTGTCTCTGTAACCCCCTTACCCACCGGGCACTGTCTCTGTAACCCTCTTACCAACCGGGCAGTGTGTCTGTAACCCCCTTACCCACTGGGCTCTGACTCTGTAACCCCCTTACCTACTGGGCTCTGTCTCTGTAACCCCCTTAACCACCTGGCACTGTCTCTGTAACCCCCTTACCGACCAGGAAGTGTCTCTGTAACCCCCTTACCCACTGGGCAGTGTCTCTGTCACCCCCTTTCCCACTGGACACTGACTTGGTAACCCCCTTACCAACCGGGCAGTGTCTCTGTAACCCCCTTACCCACTGGGCACTGTCTCTGTAACCCCCCGACCCACTGGGCTGTGTCTCTGTAACCCCCTTACCCACTGGGCTGTGTCTCTGACACCCCCTTACCCACTGGACACTGTCTTGGTAACCCCCTTACCCACCGGGCACTGTCTCTGTAACACCCTTACCCACCATGCAGTGTCTCTGTAACACCCTTACCCACTGCGCACTGTCTCTGTAACCCCCTTAACCACCAGGCACTGTCTCTGTAACACCCTTACCCACCATGCAGTGTCTCTGTAACACCCTTACCCACTGGGCTGTGTCTCTGACACCCCCTTACCCACTGGACACTGTCTTGGTAACCCCCTTACCCACCGGGCACTGTCTCTGTAACACCCTTACCAACCGGGCAGTGTCTCTGTAACACCCTTACCCACTGCGCACTGTCTCTGTAACCCCCTTACCCAACGGGCACTGTCTCTGTAACACCCTTACCCACCATGCAGTGTCTCTGTAACACCCTTACCCACTGCGCACTGTCTCTGTAACCCCCTTAACCACCAGGCACTGTCTCTGTAACCCCCTGACCCACTGGGCCCTGTTTCTGTAACCCTCTAACCCACTGGGCAGTGTCTCTGTAACCCCCTTACCCACTGGGCAGTGTTTCTGTAACCCCCTTACCCACCGGGCAGTGTCTCTGTAACCCCCTTACCCACTGGGCACTGTCTCTGTAACCCCCTTACCCAATGGGCAGTGTCTCTGTAATCCCCTTACCACCGGGCAGTGTCTCTGTAACCCCCTTACCCAATGGGCAGTGTCTCTGTAATCCCCTTACACACTGGGCAGTGTCTCTGTAACCCCCATACCACCGGGCAGTGTCTCTGTAACCCCCTTGCCCACTGGGCAGTGTCTCTGTATCCCCCTTACCCACCGGGCAGTGTCTCTGTAAACCCCATAACCACTGGGCAGTGTCTCTGTAACCCCCTTACCCACCGGGCACTGTGTCTGTAACCCCCTTACCCACCGGGCACTGTCTCTGTAACCCCCTTACCCACCGGGCACTGTGTCTGTAACCCCCTTACCCACCGGGCACTGTCTCTGTAACCCCCTTACCCACCATGCAGTGTCTCTGTAACACCCTTACCCACTGTGCACTGTCTCTGCAACCCCCTTACCCACCGGGCACTGTCTCTGTAACCCCCTTACCCACCATGCAGTGTCTCTGTAACACCCTTACCCACTGCGCACTGTCTCTGTAACCCCCTTACCCACCGGGCAGTGACTCTGTAACCCCCTTACCCTCTGGCTCTGTCTCTGTAACCCCCTTACCCACTTGGCAGTGTCTCTGTAACCACCTTACACACTGGGCACTGTCTCAGTAACCCCCTTACCAACCGGGCAGTGACTCTGTAACCCCCTTACCCACTGGGCAGTGTTTCTGTAACCCCCTTACCCACCGGGCAGTGTCTCTGTAACCCCCTTACCCACTGGGCACTGTCTCTGTAACCCCCTTACCCAATGGGCAGTGTCTGTGTAATCCCCTTACCACCGGGCAGTGTCTCTGTAACCCCCTTACCCACCATGCAGTGTCTCTGTAACCCCCTTACCCACTGGGCACTCTCTCTGGAACCCCCTTACCCACTGGGCACTGTCTCTGTAACCCCCTTACCCACCGGGCAGTGTCTCTGTAACCCCCTTACCCACCGGGCTCTGTCTCTGTAACCCCCTCACCTACTGGGCAGGGTCTCTGTAACCCCCTTACCCACCGGGCACTGTCTCTGTAACCCTCTTACGGACCGGGCAGTGTCTCTGTAACCCCCTTAACCACCAGGCACTGTCTCTTTAACCCCCTGACCCACTGGGACCTGTTTCTGTAACCCTCTAACCCACTGGGCAGTGTCTCTGTAACCCCCTTACCCACTGGGCAGTGTTTCTGTAACCCCCTTACCCACCGGGCAGTGTCTCTGTAACCCCCTTACCCACTGGGCATTATCTCTGTAACCCCCTTACCCACCAGGCAGTGTCTCTGTAACCCCCTTACCCTTTGGGCCCTGTCTCTGTAATCCCCTTACCCACTGGGCTCTGTCTCTGTAACCCCATTACCACCGGGTAGTGTCTCTGTAACCCCCTTACCCACCGGGCAGTGTCTCTGTAACCCCCTTACCCACCGGGCAGTGCCTCTGTAACCCCCTTACCCACTGGGCACTGTCAATGTAACCCGCTTACCCACTGGGCTCTGTCTCTGCAACCCCCTTACCCACTGGGTACTGTCTCTGAAATCCCCTGACCCACTGGGCAGTGTCTCTGTAACCCCCTTACCCACTAGGCACTGTCTCTGTAACCCCCTTACCGACTGGGCTCAGTCTCTGTAACCCCCTTACCCACCGGGCAGTGTCTCTGTAACCCCCTTACCCTCTGGGCCCTGTCTCTGTAATCCCCTTACCCACTGGGCTCTGTCTCTGTAACCCCCTTACCACCGGGCAGTGTCTCTGTAACCCCCTTACCACCGGGCAGTGTCTCTGTAACCCCCTTACCCACCGGGCAGTGTCTCTGTAACCCCCTTACCCTCTGGGCAGTGTCTCTGTAACCCCCTTACCCACTGGGCAGTGTCTCTGTAACCCCCTTACCACCGGGCAGTGTCTCTGTAACCCCCTTACCCACCGGGCAGTGTCTCTGTAACCCCCTTACCCTCTGGGCAGTGTCTCTGTAACCCCCTTACCCACTGGGCAGTGTCTCTGTAACCCCCTTACCACCGGGCAGTGTCTCTGTAATCCCCTTACCCTCTGGGCAGTGTCTCTGTAACCCCCTTACCCACCGGGCGGTGTCTCTGTATCCCCCTTACCCACCGGGCAGTGTCTCTGTATCCCCCTTACCCACCGGGCAGTGTCTCTGTAACCCCCTTACCCACCGGGCAGTGTCTGTGTAACCCCCTTACCCACTGGGCTCTGTCTCTGTAACCCCCTTACCCACTGGGCTCTGTCTCTGCAACCCCCTTAACCACTGGGTACTGTCTCTGAAACCCCCTTACCCACTGGGCAGTGTCTCTGTAACCCCCTTACCCACTGGGCAGTGTCTCTGTAACCCCCCTTACCCACTGGGCTCTGTCTCTGTAACCCCCTTACCCACCGGGCAGTGTCTCTGTAACCCCCTTACCCACCGGGCAGTGTCTCTGTAACCCCCTTACCCACTGGGCACTGTGTCTGTAACCCCCTTACCGACCGGGCTCTGTCTCTGTAACCCCCTTACCCACCGGGCAGTGTCTCTGTAACCCCCTTACCCACTGGGCTCTGACTCTGCAACCCCCTTACCCACCGGGCAGTCTCTCTGTAACCCTCTTACCCACTGGGCTCTTTCTCTGTAACCCCCTTACCCACTGAGCTCTGTCTCTGTAACCCCCTTACCCACCGGGCAGTGCCTCTGTAACCCCCTTACCCACTGGGCACTGTCTATGTAACCCGCTTACCCACTGGGCTCTGTCTCTGCAACCCCCTTACCCACTGGGTACTGTCTCTGAAATCCCCTGACCCACTGGGCAGTGTCTCTGTAACCCCCTTACCCACTGGGCACTCTCTCTGTAACCCCCTTACCCACGGGGCAGTGACTCTGTAACCCCCTTACCCACTGGGCACTGTCTCTGTAAACCCCTTACCCACCGGGCAGTGTCTCTGTAACCCACTTACACACCGGGCAGTGTCTCTGTAACCCCCTTACCCACTGAGCACTGTCTCTGTATCCCCCTTACCCACTGGGCAGTGTCCTTGTAACCCCCTTACCACAGGACAGTGTCTCTGTAACCCCCTGACCACCGGGCAGTGTCTCTGTAAAACCCTTACCACCGGGCAGTGTCTCTGTAACCCCCTTACACTCTGGGCAGTGTCTCTGTAACCCCCTTACCCACTGGGCTCTGTCTCTGTAACCCCCTTACCACCGGGTAGTGTCTCTGTAACCCCCTTACCCACCGGGCAGTGTCTCTGTATCCCCCTTACCCTCTGGGCAGTGTCACTGTAACCCCCTTACCACCGGGCAGTGTCTCTGTAACCCCCTTACTCACTGGGCAGTGTCTCTGTCACCCCCTTACCCACTGGGCAGTGTCTCTGTATCCCCCTTACCCACCGGGCAGTGTCTCTGTATCCCCCTTACCCACCGGGCAGTGTCTCTGTATCGCCCTTGCCCACGGGCAGTGTCTGTGTAACCCCCTTACCCACTGGGCTCTGTCTCTGTAACGCCCTTACCCACTGGGCTCTGTCTCTGCAACCCCCTTACCCACTGGGTACTGTCTCTGAATACCCCTTACCCACTGGGCAGTGTCTCTGTAACCCCCTTACCCACTGGGCAGTGTCTCTGTAACCCCCCTTACCCACTGGGCTCTGTCTCTGTAAACCACTTGCCCACTGGGCAGTGTCTCTGTAACCCCCTGACCCACTGGGCAGTGTCTCTGTAACCCCCTTACCCTCTGGGCACTGTCTCTGTAAACCCCTTACTCACTGAGCAGTGTCTCTGTAACCCCCTTACCAACTGGGCTCTGTCTCTGTAACCCCCTTACCCACTGGGCAGTGTCTCTGTAACCCCCTTACCCAGTGGGCAGTGTCTCTGTAACCCGCTTACCCAGCGGGCAGTGTCTCTGTAACCCCCTTACCCACTAGGCACTGTCTCTGCAACCCCCTTACCGACCGGGCTCAGTCTCTGTAACCCCCTTACCCACCGGGCAGTGTCTCTGTAACCCCCTTACCCTCTGGGCCCTGTCTCTGTAATCCCCTTACCCACTGGGCTCTGTCTCTGTAACCCCCTTACCACCGGGCAGTGTCTCTGTAACCCCCTTACCACCGGGCAGTGTCTCTGCAACCCCCTTACCCACCGGGCAGTGTCTCTGTAACCCCCTTACCCTCTGGGCAGTGTCTCTGTAACCCCCTTACCCACTGGGCAGTGTCTCTGTAACCCCCTTACCACCGGGCAGTGTCTCTGTAACCCCCTTACCCTCTGGGCAGTGTCTCTGTAACCCCCTTACCCACCGGGCGGTGTCTCTGTATCCCCCTTACCCACCGGGCAGTGTCTCTGTATCCCCCTTACCCACCGGGCAGTGTCTCTGTAACCCCCTTACCCACCGGGCAGTGTCTGTGTAACCCCCTTACCCACTGGGCTCTGTCTCTGTAACCCCCTTACCCACTGCGCTCTGTCTCTGCAACCCCCTTAACCACTGGGTACTGTCTCTGAAACCCCCTTATTCACTGGGCAGTGTCATGTAACCCCCTTACCCACTGGGCAGTGTCTCTGTAACCCCCCTTACCCACTGGGCTCTGTCTCTGTAACCCCCTTACCCACCGGGCAGTGTCTCTGTAACCCCCTTACCCACCGGGCAGTGTCTCTGTAACCCCCTTACCCACTGGGCACTGTGTCTGTAACCCCCTTACCGACCGGGCTCAGTCTCTGTAACCCCCTTACCCACCGGGCAGTGTCTCTGTAACCCCCTTACCCACTGGGCTCTGAATCTGCAACCCCCTTACCCACCGGGCAGTCTCTCTGTAACCCTCTTACCCACTGGGCTCTTTCTCTGTAACCCCCTTACCCACTGAGTTCTGTCTCTGTAACCCCCTTACCCACCGGGCAGTGCCTCTGTAACCCCCTTACCCACTGGGCACTGTCTATGTAACCCGCTTACCCACTGGGCTCTGTCTCTGCAACCCCCTTACCCACTGGGTACTGTCTCTGAAATCCCCTGACCCACTGGGCAGTGTCTCTGTAACCCCCTTACCCACTGGGCACTCTCTCTGTAACCCCCTTACCCACGGGGCAGTGACTCTGTAACCCCCTTACCCACTGGGCACTGTCTCTGTAAACCCCTTACCCACCGGGCAGTGTCTCTGTAACCCACTTACACACCGGGCAGTGTCTCTGTAACCCCCTTACCCATTGAGCACTGTCTCTGTATCCCCCTTACCCACCGGGCAGTGTCTCTGTAACCCACTTACATACCGTGCAGTGTCTCTGTACCCCCATTACACACTGAGCTCTGTCTCTGTAACCCCCTTACCCACGGGGCAGTGTCCCTGTAACCCCACTTACCCACTATGCAGTGTCTCTGTAACCCCCTTACCCACTGGGCAGTGTCTGTGTAACCCCCTTACCCACTGGGCTCTGTCTCTGTAACCTCTTACCCACTGGGCAGTGTCTCTGTAACCCTCTTACCCACTGGGCACTGTCTGTGTAACCCCCTTAACCACTGGGCACTGTCTCTGTAACCCACTTACCCACTGGGCTCTGTCTCTGTAACCCCCTTACCGACTGGACAGTGTCTCTGGAACCCCCCTTACCCACTGGGCACTGTCTCTGTAAACCCCTTACCCACTGGGCACTGTCTCTGAAACCCCCTTACCCACTGGTCTCTGTCTCTGTAACCTCTTACCCACTGGGCTTTGTCTCTGTAACCCCCTTACCCACTGGGCACTGTCTCTGTAACCCCCTTACCCTCCGGGCAGTGTCTCTGTAACCCCCTGACCCACTGGGCACTGTCTCTGTAACCCCGTTACCCACTGGGCAGTGTTTCTGTAACCCCCTTACTCACCGGGCAGTGTTTCAGTATCCCCCTTACCCACCGGGCACTGTCTCTGTAACCCCCTTACCCACTGGGCATTATCTCTGTAACCCCCTTACCCACCAGGCAGTGTCTCTGTAACCCCCTTACCCACCGGGCAGTGTCTCTGTAACCCCCTTACCCACCGGGCAGTGCCTCTGTAACCCCCTTACCCACTGGGCACTGTCTATGTAACCCGCTTACCCACTGGGCTCTGTCTCTGCAACCCCCTTACCCACTGGGTACTGTCTCTGAAATCCCCTGACCCACTGGGCAGTGTCTCTGTAACCCCCTTACCCACTAGGCACTGTCTCTGTAACCCCCTTACCGACCGGGCTCAGTCTCTGTAACCCCCTTACCCACCGGGCAGTGTCTCTGTAACCCCCTTACCCTCTGGGCCCTGTCTCTGTAATCCCCTTACTCACTGGGCTCTGTCTCTGTAACCCCCTTACCACCGGGCAGTGTCTCTGCAACCCCCTTACCCACCGGGCAGTGTCTCTGTAACCCCCTTACCCTCTGGGCAGTGTCTCTGTAACCCCCTTACCCACTGGGCAGTGTCTCTGTAACCCCCTTACCACCGGGCAGTGTCTCTGTAACCCCCTTACCCTCTGGGCAGTGTCTCTGTAACCCCCTTACCCACCGGGCAGTGTCTCTGTATCCCCCTTACCCACCGGGCAGTGTCTCTGTAACCCCCTTACCCACCGGGCAGTGTCTGTGTAACCCCCTTACCCACTGGGTTCTGTCTCTGTAACCCCCTTACCCACTGGGCTCTGTCTCTGCAACCCCCTTAACCACTGGGTACTGTCTCTGAAACCCCCTTACACACTGGGCAGTGTCATGTAACCCCCTTAACAACTGGGCAGTGTCTCTGTAACCCCCCTTACCCACTGGGCTCTGTCTCTGTAACCCCCTTACCCACCGGGCACTGTCTCTGTAACCCCCTTACCCACCGGGCAGTGTCTCTGTAACCCCCTTACCCACTGGGGACTGTGTCTGTAACCCCCTTACCGACCGGGCTCAGTCTCTGTAACCCCCTTACCCACTGGGCTCTGACTCTGCAACCCCCTTACCCACCGGGCAGTCTCTCTGTAACCCTCTTACCCACTGGGCTCTTTCTCTGTAACCCCCTTACCCACTGAGCTCTGTCTCTGTAACCCCCTTACCCACCGGGCAGTGCCTCTGTAACCCCCTTACCCACTGGGCACTGTCTATGTAACCCGCTTACCCACTGGGCTCTGTCTCTGCAACCCCCTTACCCACTGGGTACTGTCTCTGAAATCCCCTGACCCACTGGGCAGTGTCTCTGTAACCCCCTTACCCACTGGGCACTCTCTCTGTAACCCCCTTACCCACGGGGCAGTGACTCTGTAACCCCCTTACCCACTTGGCACTGTCTGTGTAAACCCCTTACCCACCGGGCAGTGTCTCTGTAACCCACTTACACACCGGGCAGTGTCTCTGTAACCCCCTTACCCACTGAGCACTGTCTCTGTATCCCCCTTACCCACCGGGCAGTGTCTCTGTAACCCACTTACATACCGGGCAGTGTCTCTGTACCCCCCTTACACACTGAGCTCTGTCTCTGTAACCTCTTACCCACTGGGCAGTGTCTCTGTAACCCTCTTACCCACTGGGCACTGTCTGTGTAACCCCCTTAACCACTGGGCACTGTCTCTGTAACCCACTTACCCACTGGGCTCTGTCTCTGTAACCCCCTTACCGACTGGACAGTGTCTCTGGAACCCCCCTTACCCACTGGGCACTGTCTCTGTAAACCCCTTACCCACTGGTCTCTGTCTCTGTAACCTCTTACCCACTGGGCTTTGTCTCTGTAACCCCCTTACCCACTGGGCACTGTCTCTGTAACCCCCTTACCCACCGGGCAGTGTCTCTGTAACCCCCTGACCCACTGGGCACTGTCTCTGTAACCCCGTTACCCACTGGGCAGTGTTTCTGTAACCCCCTTACTCACCGGGCAGTGTTTCTGTATCCCCCTTACCCACCGGGCACTGTCTCTGTAACCCCCTTACCCACTGGGCATTATCTCTGTAACCCCCTTACCCACCAGGCAGTGTCTCTGTAACCCCCTTACCCTTTGGGCCCTGTCTCTGTAATCCCCTTACCCACTGGGCTCTGTCTCTGTAACCCCATTACCACCGGGTAGTGTCTCTGTAACCCCCTTACCACCGGGCAGTGTCTCTGTAACCCCCTTACCCACTGGGCACTGTCTCTGTAAACCCCTTACCCATCGGGCAGTGTCTCTGTAACCCACTTACACACCGGGCAGTGTCTCTGTAACCCCCTTACCCACTGAGCACTGTCTCTGTATCCCCCTTACCCACCGGGCAGTGTCTCTGTAACCCACTTACATACCGGGCAGTGTCTCTGTACCCCCCTTACACACTGAGCTCTGTCTCTGTAACCCCCTTACCCACGGGGCAGTGTCCCTGTAACCCCACTTACCCACTATGCAGTGTCTCTGTAACCCCCTTACCCACTGGGCAGTGTCTGTGTAACCTCTTACCCACTGGGCAGTGTCTCTGTAACCCTCTTACCCACTGGGCACTGTCTGTGTAACCCCCTTAACCACTGGGCACTGTCTCTGTAACCCACTTACCCACTGGGCTCTGTCTCTGTAACCCCCTTACCGACTGGACAGTGTCTCTGGAACCCCCCTTACCCACTGGGCACTGTCTCTGTAAACACCTTACCCACTGGGCACTGTCTCTGAAACCCCCTTACCCACTGGTCTCTGTCTCTGTAACCTCTTACCCACTGGGCTCTGTCTCTGTAACCCCCTTACCCACTGGGCACTGTCTCTGTAACCCCCTTACCCACCGGGCAGTGTCTCTGTAACCCCCTGACCCACTGGGCACTGTCTCTGTAACCCCGTTACCCACTGGGCAGTGTTTCTGTAACCCCCTTACTCACCGGGCAGTGTTTCTGTATCCCCCTTACCCACCGGGCACTGTCTCTGTAACCCCCTTACCCACTGGGCATTATCTCTGTAACCCCCTTACCCACCAGGCAGTGTCTCTGTAACCCCCTTACCCTTTGGGCCCTGTCTCTGTAATCCCCTTACCCACTGGGCACTGTCTCTGTAACCCCGTTACCCACTGGGCAGTGTTTCTGTAACCCCCTTACTCACCGGGCAGTGTTTCTGTATCCCCCTTACCCACCGGGCACTGTCTCTGTAACCCCCTTACCCACTGGGCATTATCTCTGTAACCCCCTTACCCACCAGGCAGTGTCTCTGTAACCCCCTTACCCTTTGGGCCCTGTCTCTGTAATCCCCTTACCCACTGGGCTCTGTCTCTGTAACCCCATTACCACCAGGTAGTGTCTCTGTAACCCCCTTACCACCGGGCAGTGTCTCTGTAACCCCCTTACCCACCGGGCAGTGTCTCTGTAACCCCCTTACCCACCGGGCAGTGCCTCTGTAACCCCCTTACCCACTGGGCACTATCTATGTAACCCGCTTACCCACTGGGCTCTGTCTCTGCAACCCCCTTACCCACTGGGTACTGTCTCTGAAATCCCCTGACCCACTGGGCAGTGTCTCTGTAACCCCCTTACCCACTAGGCACTGTCTCTGTAACCCCCTTACCGACCGGGCTCAGTCTCTGTAACCCCCTTACCCACCGGGCAGTGTCTCTGTAACCCCCTTACCCTCTGGGCCCTGTCTCTGTAAACCCCTTACCCGCTGGGCTCTGTCTCTGTAACCCCCTTACCCACCGGGCAGTGTCTCTGTAACCCCCTTACCACCGGGCAGTGTCTCTGTAACCCCCTTACCCACCGGGCAGTGTCTCTGTAACCCCCTTACCCTCTGGGCAGTGTCTCTGTAACCCCCTTACCCACTGGGCAGTGTCTCTGTAACCCCCTTACCACCGGGCAGTGTCTCTGTAACCCCCTTACCCTCTGGGCAGTGTCTCTGTAACCCCCTTACCCACCGGGCAGTGTCTCTGTATCCCCCTTACCCACCGGGCAGTGTCTCTGTATCCCCCTTACCCACCGGGCAGTGTCTCTGTAACCCCCTTACCCAACGGGTAGTGTCTGTGTAACCCCCTTACCCACTGGGCTCTGTCTCTGTAACCCCCTTACCCACTGGGCTCTGTCTCTGCAACCCCCTTAACCACTGGGTACTGTCTCTGAAACCCCCTTACCCACTGGGCAGTGTCTCTGTAACCCCCTTACCCACTGGGCAGTGTCTCTGTAACCCCCCTTACCCACTGGGCTCTGTCTCTGTAACCCCCTTACCCACCGGGCAGTGTCTCTGTAACCCCCTTACCCACCGGGCAGTGTCTCTGTAACCCCCTTACCCACTGGGCACTGTGTCTGTAACCCCCTTACCGACCGGGCTCTGTCTCTGTAACACCCTTACCCACCGGGCAGTGTCTCTGTAACCCCCTTACCCACTGGGCTCTGACTCTGCAACCCCCTTACCCACCGGGCAGTCTCTCTGTAACCCTCTTACCCACTGGGCTCTTTCTCTGTAACCCCCTTACCCACTGAGCTCTGTCTCTGTAACCCCCTTACCCACCGGGCAGTGCCTCTGTAACCCCCTTACCCACTGGGCACTGTCTATGTAACCCGCTTACCCACTGGGCTCTGTCTCTGCAACCCCCTTACCCACCGGGCAGTCTCTCTGTAACCCTCTTACCCACTGGGCTCTTTCTCTGTAACCCCCTTACCCACTGAGCTCTGTCTCTGTAACCCCCTTACCCACCGGGCAGTGCCTCTGTAACCCCCTTACCCACTGGGCACTGTCTATGTAACCCGCTTACCCACTGGGCTCTGTCTCTGCAACCCCCTTACCCACTGGGTACTGTCTCTGAAATCCCCTGACCCACTGGGCAGTGTCTCTGTAACCCCCTTACCCACTGGGCACTCTCTCTGTAACCCCCTTACCCACGGGGCAGTGACTCTATAACCCCCTTACCCACTGGGCAGTGTCTCTGTAACCCCCTTACCCACTGGGCACTCTCTCTGTAACCCCCTTACCCACCGGGCAGTGTCTCTGTAACCCACTTACACACCGGGCAGTGTCTCTGTAACCCCCTTACCCACTGAGCACTGTCTCTGTATCCCCCTTACCCACCGGGCAGTGTCTCTGTAACCCACTTACATACCGGTCAGTGTCTCTGTAACCCCCTTACCCACCGGGCAGTGTCTCTGTAACCCCCTTACCCACCGGGCAGTGTCTCTGTAACCCCCTTACCCACTGGGCAGTGTCTCTGTAACCCCCTTACCCACCAGGCAGTGTCTCTGTAACCCCCTTACACTCTGGGCAGTGTCTCTGTAACCCCCTTACCCACCGGGCAGTGTCTCTGTAACCCCCTTACCCACCGGGCAGTGTCTCTGTAACCCCCTTACCCACTGGGCAGTGTCTCTGTAACCCCCTTACCCACCGGGCAGTGTCTCTGTAACCCCCTTACCCTCTGGGCAGTTTCTCTGTAACCCCCTTACCCTCTGGGCAGTGTCTCTGTAACCCCCTTACCCACCGGGCAGTGTCTCTGTAACCCCCTTACCCACCGGGCAGTGTCTCTGTAACCCCCTTACCCACTGGGCTCTGACTCTGCAACCCCCTTACCCACCGGGCAGTCTCTCTGTAACCCTCTTACCCACTGGGCTCTTTCTCTGTAACCCCCTTACCCACTGAGCTCTGTCTCTGTAACCCCCTTACCCACCGGGCAGTGCCTCTGTAACCCCCTTACCCACTGGGCACTGTCTATGTAACCCGCTTACCCACTGGGCTCTGTCTCTGCAACCCCCTTACCCACTGGGTACTGTCTCTGAAATCCCCTGACCCACTGGGCAGTGTCTCTGTAACCCCCTTACCCACTGGGCACTCTCTCTGTAACCGCCTTACCCACGGGGCAGTGACTCTATAACCCCCTTACCCACTGGGCAGTGTCTCTGTAACCCCCTTACCCACTGGGCACTCTCTCTGTAACCCCCTTACCCACCGGGCAGTGTCTCTGTAACCCACTTACACACCGGGCAGTGTCTCTGTAACCCCCTTACCCACTGAGCACTGTCTCTGTATCCCCTTACCCACCGGGCAGTGTCTCTGTAACCCCCTGACCCACTGGGCACTGTCTCTGTAACCCCGTTACCCACTGGGCAGTGTTTCTGTAACCCCCTTACTCACCGGGCAGTGTTTCTGTATCCCCCTTACCCACCGGGCACTGTCTCTGTAACCCCCTTACCCACTGGGCATTATCTCTGTAACCCCCTTACCCACCAGGCAGTGTCTCTGTAACCCCCTTTCCCTTTGGGCCCTGTCTCTGTAATCCCCTTACCCACTGGGCTCTGTCTCTGTAACCCCATTACCACCGGGTAGTGTCTCTGTAACCCCCTTACCACCGGGCAGTGTCTCTGTAACCCCCTTACCCACTGGGCACTGTCTCTGTAAACCCCTTACCCATCGGGCAGTGTCTCTGTAACCCACTTACACACCGGGCAGTGTCTCTGTAACCCCCTTACCCACTGAGCACTGTCTCTGTATCCCCCTTACCCACCGGGCAGTGTCTCTGTAACCCACTTACATACCGGGCAGTGTCTCTGTACCCCCCTTACACACTGAGCTCTGTCTCTGTAACCCCCTTACCCACGGGGCAGTGTCCCTGTAACCCCACTTACCCACTATGCAGTGTCTCTGTAACCCCCTTACCCACTGGGCAGTGTCTGTGTAACCTCTTACCCACTGGGCAGTGTCTCTGTAACCCTCTTTCCCACTGGGCACTGTCTGTGTAACCCCCTTAACCACTGGGCACTGTCTCTGTAACCCACTTACCCACTGGGCTCTGTCTCTGTAACCCCCTTACCGACTGGACAGTGTCTCTGGAACCCCCCTTACCCACTGGGCACTGTCTCTGTAAACCCCTTACCCACTGGGCACTGTCTCTGAAACCCCCTTACCCACTGGTCTCTGTCTCTGTAACCTCTTACCCACTGGGCTCTGTCTCTGTAACCCCCTTACCCACTGGGCACTGTCTCTGTAACCCCCTTACCCACCGGGCAGTGTCTCTGTAACCCCCTGACCCACTGGGCACTGTCTCTGTAACCCCGTTACCCACTGGGCAGTGTTTCTGTAACCCCCTTACTCACCGGGCAGTGTTTCTGTATCCCCCTTACCCACCGGGCACTGTCTCTGTAACCCCCTTACCCACTGGGCATTATCTCTGTAACCCCCTTACCCACCAGGCAGTGTCTCTGTAACCCCCTTACCCTTTGGGCCCTGTCTCTGTAATCCCCTTACCCACTGGGCTCTGTCTCTGTAACCCCATTACCACCGGGTAGTGTCTCTGTAACCCCCTTACCACCGGGCAGTGTCTCTGTAACCCCCTTACCCACCGGGCAGTGTCTCTGTAACCCCCTTACCCACTGGGCAGTGCCTCTGTAACCCCCTTACCCACTGGGCACTATCTATGTAACCCGCTTACCCACTGGGCTCTGTCTCTGCAACCCCCTTACCCACTGGGTACTGTCTCTGAAATCCCCTGACCCACTGGGCAGTGTCTCTGTAACCCCCTTACCCACCGGGCAGTGTCTCTGTAACCCCCTTACCCTCTGGGCAGTGTCTCTGTAACCCCCTTACCCACTGGGCAGTGTCTCTGTAACCCCCTTACCACCGGGCAGTGTCTCTGTAACCCCCTTACCCTCTGGGCAGTGTCTCTGTAACCCCCTTACCCACCGGGCAGTGTCTCTGTATCCCCCTTACCCACCGGGCAGTGTCTCTGTATCCCCCTTACCCACCGGGCAGTGTCTCTGTAACCCCCTTACCCAACGGGTAGTGTCTGTGTAACCCCCTTACCCACTGGGCTCTGTCTCTGTAACCCCCTTACCCACTGGGCTCTGTCTCTGAAACCCCCTTAACCACTGGGTACTGTCTCTGAAACCCCCTTACCCACTGGGCAGTGTCTCTGTAACCCCCTTACCCACTGGGCAGTGTCTCTGTAACCCCCCTTACCCACTGGGCTCTGTCTCTGTAACCCCCTTACCCACCGGGCAGTGTCTCTGTAACCCCCTTACCCACCGGGCAGTGTCTCTGTAACCCCCTTACCCACTGGGCACTGTGTCTGTAACCCCCTTACCGACCGGGCTCTGTCTCTGTAACCCCCTTACCCACCGGGCAGTGTCTCTGTAACCCCCTTACCCACTGGGCTCTGACTCTGCAACCCCCTTACCCACCGGGCAGTCTCTCTGTAACCCTCTTACCCACTGGGCTCTTTCTCTGTAACCCCCTTACCCACTGAGCTCTGTCTCTGTAACCCCCTTACCCACCGGGCAGTGCCTCTGTAACCCCCTTACCCACTGGGCACTGTCTATGTAACCCCCTTACCCACCGGGCAGTGTCTCTGTAACCCCCTTACCCTCTGGGCCCTGTCTCTGTAAACCCCTTACCCGCTGGGCTCTGTCTCTGTAACCCCCTTACCCACCGGGCAGTGTCTCTGTAACCCCCTTACCACCGGGCAGTGTCTCTGTAACCCCCTTACCCACCGGGCAGTGTCTCTGTAACCCCCTTACCCTCTGGGCAGTGTCTCTGTAACCCCCTTACCCACTGGGCAGTGTCTCTGTAACCCCCTTACCACCGGGCAGTGTCTCTGTAACCCCCTTACCCTCTGGGCAGTGTCTCTGTAACCCCCTTACCCACCGGGCAGTGTCTCTGTATCCCCCTTACCCACCGGGCAGTGTCTCTGTATCCCCCTTACCCACCGGGCAGTGTCTCTGTAACCCCCTTACCCAACGGGTAGTGTCTGTGTAACCCCCTTACCCACTGGGCTCTGTCTCTGTAACCCCCTTACCCACTGGGCTCTGTCTCTGCAACCCCCTTAACCACTGGGTACTGTCTCTGAAACCCCCTTACCCACTGGGCAGTGTCTCTGTAACCCCCTTACCCACTGGGCAGTGTCTCTGTAACCCCCCTTACCCACTGGGCTCTGTCTCTGTAACCCCCTTACCCACCGGGCAGTGTCTCTGTAACCCCCTTACCCACCGGGCAGTGTCTCTGTAACCCCCTTACCCACTGGGCACTGTGTCTGTAACCCCCTTACCGACCGGGCTCTGTCTCTGTAACACCCTTACCCACCGGGCAGTGTCTCTGTAACCCCCTTACCCACTGGGCTCTGACTCTGCAACCCCCTTACCCACCGGGCAGTCTCTCTGTAACCCTCTTACCCACTGGGCTCTTTCTCTGTAACCCCCTTACCCACTGAGCTCTGTCTCTGTAACCCCCTTACCCACCGGGCAGTGCCTCTGTAACCCCCTTACCCACTGGGCACTGTCTATGTAACCCGCTTACCCACTGGGCTCTGTCTCTGCAACCCCCTTACCCACCGGGCAGTCTCTCTGTAACCCTCTTACCCACTGGGCTCTTTCTCTGTAACCCCCTTACCCACTGAGCTCTGTCTCTGTAACCCCCTTACCCACCGGGCAGTGCCTCTGTAACCCCCTTACCCACTGGGCACTGTCTATGTAACCCGCTTACCCACTGGGCTCTGTCTCTGCAACCCCCTTACCCACTGGGTACTGTCTCTGAAATCCCCTGACCCACTGGGCAGTGTCTCTGTAACCCCCTTACCCACTGGGCACTCTCTCTGTAACCCCCTTACCCACGGGGCAGTGACTCTATAACCCCCTTACCCACTGGGCAGTGTCTCTGTAACCCCCTTACCCACTGGGCACTCTCTCTGTAACCCCCTTACCCACCGGGCAGTGTCTCTGTAACCCACTTACACACCGGGCAGTGTCTCTGTAACCCCCTTACCCACTGAGCACTGTCTCTGTATCCCCCTTACCCACCGGGCAGTGTCTCTGTAACCCACTTACATACCGGTCAGTGTCTCTGTAACCCCCTTACCCACCGGGCAGTGTCTCTGTAACCCCCTTACCCACCGGGCAGTGTCTCTGTAACCCCCTTACCCACTGGGCAGTGTCTCTGTAACCCCCTTACCCACCAGGCAGTGTCTCTGTAACCCCCTTACACTCTGGGCAGTGTCTCTGTAACCCCCTTACCCACCGGGCAGTGTCTCTGTAACCCCCTTACCCACCGGGCAGTGTCTCTGTAACCCCCTTACCCACTGGGCAGTGTCTCTGTAACCCCCTTACCCACCGGGCAGTGTCTCTGTAACCCCCTTACCCTCTGGGCAGTTTCTCTGTAACCCCCTTACCCTCTGGGCAGTGTCTCTGTAACCCCCTTACCCACCGGGCAGTGTCTCTGTAACCCCCTTACCCACCGGGCAGTGTCTCTGTAACCCCCTTACCCACTGGGCTCTGACTCTGCAACCCCCTTACCCACCGGGCAGTCTCTCTGTAACCCTCTTACCCACTGGGCTCTTTCTCTGTAACCCCCTTACCCACTGAGCTCTGTCTCTGTAACCCCCTTACCCACCGGGCAGTGCCTCTGTAACCCCCTTACCCACTGGGCACTGTCTATGTAACCCGCTTACCCACTGGGCTCTGTCTCTGCAACCCCCTTACCCACTGGGTACTGTCTCTGAAATCCCCTGACCCACTGGGCAGTGTCTCTGTAACCCCCTTACCCACTGGGCACTCTCTCTGTAACCGCCTTACCCACGGGGCAGTGACTCTATAACCCCCTTACCCACTGGGCAGTGTCTCTGTAACCCCCTTACCCACTGGGCACTCTCTCTGTAACCCCCTTACCCACCGGGCAGTGTCTCTGTAACCCACTTACACACCGGGCAGTGTCTCTGTAACCCCCTTACCCACTGAGCACTGTCTCTGTATCCCCTTACCCACCGGGCAGTGTCTCTGTAACCCCCTGACCCACTGGGCACTGTCTCTGTAACCCCGTTACCCACTGGGCAGTGTTTCTGTAACCCCCTTACTCACCGGGCAGTGTTTCTGTATCCCCCTTACCCACCGGGCACTGTCTCTGTAACCCCCTTACCCACTGGGCATTATCTCTGTAACCCCCTTACCCACCAGGCAGTGTCTCTGTAACCCCCTTTCCCTTTGGGCCCTGTCTCTGTAATCCCCTTACCCACTGGGCTCTGTCTCTGTAACCCCATTACCACCGGGTAGTGTCTCTGTAACCCCCTTACCACCGGGCAGTGTCTCTGTAACCCCCTTACCCACTGGGCACTGTCTCTGTAAACCCCTTACCCATCGGGCAGTGTCTCTGTAACCCACTTACACACCGGGCAGTGTCTCTGTAACCCCCTTACCCACTGAGCACTGTCTCTGTATCCCCCTTACCCACCGGGCAGTGTCTCTGTAACCCACTTACATACCGGGCAGTGTCTCTGTACCCCCCTTACACACTGAGCTCTGTCTCTGTAACCCCCTTACCCACGGGGCAGTGTCCCTGTAACCCCACTTACCCACTATGCAGTGTCTCTGTAACCCCCTTACCCACTGGGCAGTGTCTGTGTAACCTCTTACCCACTGGGCACTGTCTGTGTAACCCCCTTAACCACTGGGCACTGTCTCTGTAACCCACTTACCCACTGGGCTCTGTCTCTGTAACCCCCTTACCGACTGGACAGTGTCTCTGGAACCCCCCTTACCCACTGGGCACTGTCTCTGTAAACCCCTTACCCACTGGGCACTGTCTCTGAAACCCCCTTACCCACTGGTCTCTGTCTCTGTAACCTCTTACCCACTGGGCTCTGTCTCTGTAACCCCCTTACCCACTGGGCACTGTCTCTGTAACCCCCTTACCCACCGGGCAGTGTCTCTGTAACCCCCTGACCCACTGGGCACTGTCTCTGTAACCCCGTTACCCACTGGGCAGTGTTTCTGTAACCCCCTTACTCACCGGGCAGTGTTTCTGTATCCCCCTTACCCACCGGGCACTGTCTCTGTAACCCCCTTACCCACTGGGCATTATCTCTGTAACCCCCTTACCCACCAGGCAGTGTCTCTGTAACCCCCTTACCCTTTGGGCCCTGTCTCTGTAATCCCCTTACCCACTGGGCTCTGTCTCTGTAACCCCATTACCACCGGGTAGTGTCTCTGTAACCCCCTTACCACCGGGCAGTGTCTCTGTAACCCCCTTACCCACCGGGCAGTGTCTCTGTAACCCCCTTACCCACCGGGCAGTGCCTCTGTAACCCCCTTACCCACTGGGCACTATCTATGTAACCCGCTTACCCACTGGGCTCTGTCTCTGCAACCCCCTTACCCACTGGGTACTGTCTCTGAAATCCCCTGACCCACTGGGCAGTGTCTCTGTAACCCCCTTACCCACCGGGCAGTGTCTCTGTAACCCCCTTACCCTCTGGGCAGTGTCTCTGTAACCCCCTTACCCACTGGGCAGTGTCTCTGTAACCCCCTTACCACCGGGCAGTGTCTCTGTAACCCCCTTACCCTCTGGGCAGTGTCTCTGTAACCCCCTTACCCACCGGGCAGTGTCTCTGTATCCCCCTTACCCACCGGGCAGTGTCTCTGTATCCCCCTTACCCACCGGGCAGTGTCTCTGTAACCCCCTTACCCAACGGGTAGTGTCTGTGTAACCCCCTTACCCACTGGGCTCTGTCTCTGTAACCCCCTTACCCACTGGGCTCTGTCTCTGAAACCCCCTTAACCACTGGGTACTGTCTCTGAAACCCCCTTACCCACTGGGCAGTGTCTCTGTAACCCCCTTACCCACTGGGCAGTGTCTCTGTAACCCCCCTTACCCACTGGGCTCTGTCTCTGTAACCCCCTTACCCACCGGGCAGTGTCTCTGTAACCCCCTTACCCACCGGGCAGTGTCTCTGTAACCCCCTTACCCACTGGGCACTGTGTCTGTAACCCCCTTACCGACCGGGCTCTGTCTCTGTAACCCCCTTACCCACCGGGCAGTGTCTCTGTAACCCCCTTACCCACTGGGCTCTGACTCTGCAACCCCCTTACCCACCGGGCAGTCTCTCTGTAACCCTCTTACCCACTGGGCTCTTTCTCTGTAACCCCCTTACCCACTGAGCTCTGTCTCTGTAACCCCCTTACCCACCGGGCAGTGCCTCTGTAACCCCCTTACCCACTGGGCACTGTCTATGTAACCCGCTTACCCACTGGGCTCTGTCTCTGCAACCCCCTTACCCTTTGGGCCCTGTCTCTGTAATCCCCTTACCCACTGGGCTCTGTCTCTGTAACCCCATTACCACCGGGTAGTGTCTCTGTAACCCCCTTACCACCGGGCAGTGTCTCTGTAACCCCCTTACCCACCGGGCAGTGTCTCTGTAACCCCCTTACCCACCGGGCAGTGCCTCTGTAACCCCCTTACCCACTGGGCACTATCTATGTAACCCGCTTACCCACTGGGCTCTGTCTCTGCAACCCCCTTACCCACTGGGTACTGTCTCTGAAATCCCCTGACCCACTGGGCAGTGTCTCTGTAACCCCCTTACCCACTGGGCAGTGTCTCTGTAACCCCCTTACCGACCGGGCTCAGTCTCTGTAACCCCCTTACCCACCGGGCAGTGTCTCTGTAACCCCCTTACCCTCTGGGCCCTGTCTCTGTAATCCCCTTACCCGCTGGGCTCTGTCTCTGTAACCCCCTTACCACCGGGCAGTGTCTCTGTAACCCCCTTACCACCGGGCAGTGTCTCTGTAACCCCCTTACCCACCGGGCAGTGTCTCTGTAACCCCCTTACCCTCTGGGCAGTGTCTCTGTAACCCCCTTACCCACTGGGCAGTGTCTCTGTAACCCCCTTACCACCGGGCAGTGTCTCTGTAACCCCCTTACCCTCTGGGCAGTGTCTCTGTAACCCCCTTACCCACCGGGCAGTGTCTCTGTATCCCCCTTACCCACCGGGCAGTGTCTCTGTAACCCCCTTACCCAACGGGTAGTGTCTGTGTAACCCCCTTACCCACTGGGCTCTGTCTCTGTAACCCCCTTACCCACTGGGCTCTGTCTCTGCAACCCCCTTAACCACTGGGTACTGTCTCTGAAACCCCCTTACCCACTGGGCAGTGTCTCTGTAACCCCCTTACCCACTGGGCAGTGTCTCTGTAACCCCCCTTACCCACTGGGCTCTGTCTCTGTAACCCCCTTACCCACCGGGCAGTGTCTCTGTAACCCCCTTACCCACCGGGCAGTGTCTCTGTAACCCCCTTACCCACTGGGCACTGTGTCTGTAACCCCCTTACCGACCGGGCTCTGTCTCTGTAACACCCTTACCCACCGGGCAGTGTCTCTGTAACCCCCTTACCCACTGGGCTCTGACTCTGCAACCCCCTTACCCACCGGGCAGTGTCTCTGTAACCCCCTTACCCTCTGGGCAGTGTCTCTGTAACCCCCTTACCCACTGGGCAGTGTCTCTGTAACCCCCTTACCACCGGGCAGTGTCTCTGTAACCCCCTTACCCTCTGGGCAGTGTCTCTGTAACCCCCTTACCCACCGGGCAGTGTCTCTGTATCCCCCTTACCCACCGGGCAGTGTCTCTGTAACCCCCTTACCCAACGGGTAGTGTCTGTGTAACCCCCTTACCCACTGGGCTCTGTCTCTGTAACCCCCTTACCCACTGGGCTCTGTCTCTGCAACCCCCTTAACCACTGGGTACTGTCTCTGAAACCCCCTTACCCACTGGGCAGTGTCTCTGTAACCCCCTTACCCACTGGGCAGTGTCTCTGTAACCCCCCTTACCCACTGGGCTCTGTCTCTGTAACCCCCTTACCCACCGGGCAGTGTCTCTGTAACCCCCTTACCCACCGGGCAGTGTCTCTGTAACCCCCTTACCCACTGGGCACTGTGTCTGTAACCCCCTTACCGACCGGGCTCTGTCTCTGTAACACCCTTACCCACCGGGCAGTGTCTCTGTAACCCCCTTACCCACTGGGCTCTGACTCTGCAACCCCCTTACCCACCGGGCAGTCTCTCTGTAACCCTCTTACCCACTGGGCTCTTTCTCTGTAACCCCCTTACCCACTGAGCTCTGTCTCTGTAACCCCCTTACCCACCGGGCAGTGCCTCTGTAACCCCCTTACCCACTGGGCACTGTCTATGTAACCCGCTTACCCAATGGGCTCTGTCTCTGCAACCCCCTTACCCACTGGGTACTGTCTCTGAAATCCCCTGACCCACTGGGCAGTGTCTCTGTAACCCCCTTACCCACTGGGCACTCTCTCTGTAACCCCCTTACCCACGGGGCAGTGACTCTATAACCCCCTTACCCACTGGGCAGTGTCTCTGTAACCCCCTTACCCACTGGGCACTCTCTCTGTAACCCCCTTACCCACCGGGCAGTGTCTCTGTAACCCACTTACACACCGGGCAGTGTCTCTGTAACCCCCTTACCCACTGAGCACTGTCTCTGTATCCCCCTTACCCACCGGGCAGTGTCTCTGTAACCCACTTACATACCGGTCAGTGTCTCTGTAACCCCCTTACCCACCGGGCAGTGTCTCTGTAACCCCCTTACCCACTGGGCACTCTCTCTGTAACCCCCTTACCACCGGGCAGTGTCTCTGTAACCCCCTTACCCACCGGGCAGTGTCTCTGTAACCCCATTACCCTCTGGGCAGTGTCTCTGTAACCCCCTTACCCACTGGGCAGTGTCTCTGTAACCCCCTTACCCACCAGGCAGTGTCTCTGTAACCCCCTTACACTCTGGGCAGTGTCTCTGTAACCCCCTTACCGACCGGGCAGTGTCTCTGTAACCCCCTTACCCACCGGGCAGTGTCTCTGTAACCCCCTTACCCACTGGGCAGTGTCTCTGTAACCCCCTTACCCACCGGGCAGTGTCTCTGTAACCCCCTTACCCTCTGGGCAGTTTCTCTGTAACCCCCTTACCCTCTGGGCAGTGTCTCTGTAACCCCCTTACCCACCGGGCAGTGTCTCTGTAACCCCCTTACCCACTGGGCAGTGTCTCTGTAACCCCCTTACCCACCAGGCAGTGTCTCTGTAACCCCCTTACACTCTGGGCAGTGTCTCTGTAACCCCCTTACCCACCGGGCAGTGTCTCTGTAACCCCCTTACCCACCGGGCAGTGTCTCTGTAACCCCCTTACCCACTGGGCAGTGTCTCTGTAACCCCCTTACCCACCGGGCAGTGTCTCTGTAACCCCCTTACCCTCTGGGCAGTTTCTCTGTAACCCCCTTACCCTCTGGGCAGTGTCTCTGTAACCCCCTTACCCACCGGGCAGTGTCTCTGTAACCCCCTTACCCACCGGGCAGTGTCTCTGTAACCCCCTTACCCACTGGGCTCTGACTCTGCAACCCCCTTACCCACCGGGCAGTCTCTCTGTAACCCTCTTACCCACTGGGCTCTTTCTCTGTAACCCCCTTACCCACTGAGCTCTGTCTCTGTAACCCCCTTACCCACCGGGCAGTGCCTCTGTAACCCCCTTACCCACTGGGCACTGTCTATGTAACCCGCTTACCCACTGGGCTCTGTCTCTGCAACCCCCTTACCCACTGGGTACTGTCTCTGAAATCCCCTGACCCACTGGGCAGTGTCTCTGTAACCCCCTTACCCACTGGGCACTCTCTCTGTAACCCCCTTACCCACGGGGCAGTGACTCTATAACCCCCTTACCCACTGGGCAGTGTCTCTGTAACCCCCTTACCCACTGGGCACTCTCTCTGTAACCCCCTTACCCACCGGGCAGTGTCTCTGTAACCCACTTACACACCGGGCAGTGTCTCTGTAACCCCCTTACCCACTGAGCACTGTCTCTGTATCCCCCTTACCCACCGGGCAGTGTCTCTGTAACCCCCTGACCCACTGGGCACTGTCTCTGTAACCCCGTTACCCACTGGGCAGTGTCTCTGTAACCCCCTTACTCACCGGGCAGTGTTTCTGTATCCCCCTTACCCACCGGGCACTGTCTCTGTAACCCCCTTACCCACTGGGCATTATCTCTGTAACCCCTTTACCCACCAGGCAGTGTCTCTGTAACCCCCTTTCCCTTTGGGCCCTGTCTCTGTAATCCCCTTACCCACTGGGCTCTGTCTCTGTAACCCCATTACCACCGGGTAGTGTCTCTGTAACCCCCTTACCACCGGGCAGTGTCTCTGTAACCCCCTTACCCACTGGGCACTGTCTCTGTAAACCCCTTACCCATCGGGCAGTGTCTCTGTAACCCACTTACACACCGGGCAGTGTCTCTGTAACCCCCTTACCCACTGAGCACTGTCTCTGTATCCCCCTTACCCACCGGGCAGTGTCTCTGTAACCCACTTACATACCGGGCAGTGTCTCTGTACCCCCCTTACACACTGAGCTCTGTCTCTGTAACCCCCTTACCCACGGGGCAGTGTCCCTGTAACCCCACTTACCCACTATGCAGTGTCTCTGTAACCCCCTTACCCACTGGGCAGTGTCTGTGTAACCTCTTACCCACTGGGCAGTGTCTCTGTAACCCTCTTTCCCACTGGGCACTGTCTGTGTAACCCCCTTAACCACTGGGCACTGTCTCTGTAACCCACTTACCCACTGGGCTCTGTCTCTGTAACCCCCTTACCGACTGGACAGTGTCTCTGGAACCCCCCTTACCCACTGGGCACTGTCTCTGTAAACCCCTTACCCACTGGGCACTGTCTCTGAAACCCCCTTACCCACTGGTCTCTGTCTCTGTAACCTCTTACCCACTGGGCTCTGTCTCTGTAACCCCCTTACCCACTGGGCACTGTCTCTGAAACCCCCTTACCCACTGGTCTCTGTCTCTGTAACCTCTTACCCACTGGGCTCTGTCTCTGTAACCCCCTTACCCACTGGGCACTGTCTCTGTAACCCCCTTACCCACTGGGCACTGTCTCTGTAACCCCGTTACCCACTGGGCAGTGTTTCTGTAACCCCCTTACTCACCGGGCAGTGTTTCTGTATCCCCCTTACCCTTTGGGCCCTGTCTCTGTAACCCCCTTACCCACTGGGCATTATCTCTGTAACCCCCTTACCCACCAGGCAGTGTCTCTGTAACCCCCTTACCCTTTGGGCCCTGTCTCTGTAATCCCCTTACCCACTGGGCTCTGTCTCTGTAACCCCATTACCACCGGGTAGTGTCTCTGTAACCCCCTTACCACCGGGCAGTGTCTCTGTAACCCCCTTACCCACCGGGCAGTGTCTCTGTAACCCCCTTACCCACCGGGCAGTGCCTCTGTAACCCCCTTACCCACTGGGCACTATCTATGTAACCCGCTTACCCACTGGGCTCTGTCTCTGCAACCCCCTTACCCACTGGGTACTGTCTCTGAAATCCCCTGACCCACTGGGCAGTGTCTCTGTAACCCCCTTACCCACTAGGCACTGTCTCTGTAACCCCCTTACCGACCGGGCTCAGTCTCTGTAACCCCCTTACCCACCGGGCAGTGTCTCTGTAACCCCCTTACCCTCTGGGCCCTGTCTCTGTAATCCCCTTACCCGCTGGGCTCTGTCTCTGTAACCCCCTTACCACCGGGCAGTGTCTCTGTAACCCCCTTACCCACCGGGCAGTGTCTCTGTAACCCCCTTACCCTCTGGGCAGTGTCTCTGTAACCCCCTTACCCACTGGGCAGTGTCTCTGTAACCCCCTTACCACCGGGCAGTGTCTCTGTAACCCCCTTACCCTCTGGGCAGTGTCTCTGTAACCCCCTTACCCACCGGGCAGTGTCTCTGTATCCCCCTTACCCACCGGGCAGTGTCTCTGTATCCCCCTTACCCACCGGGCAGTGTCTCTGTAACCCCCTTACCCAACGGGTAGTGTCTGTGTAACCCCCTTACCAACTGGGCTCTGTCTCTGTAACCCCCTTACCCACTGGGCTCTGTCTCTGAAACCCCCTTAACCACTGGGTACTGTCTCTGAAACCCCCTTACCCACTGGGCAGTGTCTCTGTAACCCCCTTACCCACTGGGCAGTGTCTCTGTAACCCCCCTTACCCACTGGGCTCTGTCTCTGTAACCCCCTTACCCACCGGGCAGTGTCTCTGTAACCCCCTTACCCACCGGGCAGTGTCTCTGTAACCCCCTTACCCACTGGGCACTGTGTCTGTAACCCCCTTACCGACCGGGCTCTGTCTCTGTAACCCCCTTACCCACCGGGCAGTGTCTCTGTAACCCCCTTACCCACTGGGCTCTGACTCTGCAACCCCCTTACCCACCGGGCAGTCTCTCTGTAACCCTCTTACCCACTGGGCTCTTTCTCTGTAACCCCCTTACCCACTGAGCTCTGTCTCTGTAACCCCCTTACCCACCGGGCAGTGCCTCTGTAACCCCCTTACCCACTGGGCACTGTCTATGTAACCCGCTTACCCACTGGGCTCTGTCTCTGCAACCCCCTTACCCACTGGGTACTGTCTCTGAAATCCCCTGACCCACTGGGCAGTGTCTCTGTAACCCCCTTACCCACTGGGCACTCTCTCTGTAACCCCCTTACCCACGGGGCAGTGACTCTATAACCCCCTTACCCACTGGGCAGTGTCTCTGTAACCCCCTTACCCACTGGGCACTCTCTCTGTAAACCCCTTACCCACCGGGCAGTGTCTCTGTAACCCACTTACACACCGGGCAGTGTCTCTGTAACCCCCTTACCACTGAGCACTGTCTCTGTATCACCCTTACCCACCGGGCAGTGTCTCTGTAACCCACTTACATACCGGTCAGTGTCTCTGTAACCCCCTTACCCACCGGGCAGTGTCTCTGTAACTCTCTTACCCACTGGGCAGTTTCTCTGTAACCCCCTTACCACCGGGCAGTGTCTCTGTAACCCCCTTACCCACCGGGCAGTATCTCTGTAACCCCATTACCCTCTGGGCAGTGTCTCTGTAACCCCCTTACCCACTGGGCAGTGTCTCTGTAACCCCCTTACCCACCAGGCAGTGTCTCTGTAACCCCCTTACACTCTGGGCAGTGTCTCTGTAACCCCCTTACCCACCGGGCAGTGTCTCTGTAACCCCCTTACCCACCGGGCAGTGTCTCTGTAACCCCCTTACCCACTGGGCAGTGTCTCTGTAACCCCCTTACCCACCGGGCAGTGTCTCTGTAACCCCCTTACCCTCTGGGCAGTTTCTCTGTAACCCCCTTACCCTCTGGGCAGTGTCTCTGTAACCCCCTTACCCACCGGGCAGTGTCTCTGTAACCCCCTTACCCACTGGGCAGTGTCTCTGTAACCCCCTTACCCACTGGGCAGTGTCTCTGTAACCCCCTTACCCTCTGGGCAGTGTCTCTGTAACCCCCTTACCCACCGGGCAGTGTCTCTGTAACCCCCTTACCCACTGGGCACTGTCTCTGTAACCCCCTTACCCACTGGGCACTGTCTCTGTATCCCCCTTACCCACCGGGCAGTGTCTCTGTATCCCACTTACACACCGGGCAGTGTCTCTGTACCCCCCTTACACACTGAGCTCTGTCTCTGTAACCCCCTTACCCACGGGGCAGTGTCCCTGTAACCCCCTTACCCACTATGCAGTGTCTCTGTAACCCCCTTACCCACTGGGCATTATCTCTGTAACCCCCTTACCCACCAGGCAGTGTCTCTGTAACCCCCTTACCCACCGGGCAGTGTCTCTGTAACCCCCTTACCCACCGGGCAGTGCCTCTGTAACCCCCTTACCCACTGGGCACTGTCTATGTAACCCGCTTACCCACTGGGCTCTGTCTCTGCAACCCCCTTACCCACTGGGTACTGTCTCTGAAATCCCCTGACCCACTGGGCAGTGTCTCTGTAACCCCCTTACCCACTAGGCACTGTCTCTGTAACCCCCTTACCGACCGGGCTCAGTCTCTGTAACCCCCTTACCCACCGGGCAGTGTCTCTGTAACCCCCTTACCCTCTGGGCCCTGTCTCTGTAATCCCCTTACCCACTGGGCTCTGTCTCTGTAACCCCCTTACCACCGGGCAGTGTCTCTGCAACCCCCTTACCCACCGGGCAGTGTCTCTGTAACCCCCTTACCCTCTGGGCAGTGTCTCTGTAACCCCCTTACCCACTGGGCAGTGTCTCTGTAACCCCCTTACCACCGGGCAGTGTCTCTGTAACCCCCTTACCCTCTGGGCAGTGTCTCTGTAACCCCCTTACCCACCGGGCAGTGTCTCTGTATCCCCCTTACCCACCGGGCAGTGTCTCTGTATCCCCCTTACCCACCGGGCAGTGTCTCTGTAACCCCCTTACCCACCGGGCAGTGTCTGTGTAACCCCCTTACCCACTGGGCTCTGTCTCTGTAACCCCCTTACCCACTGGGCTCTGTCTCTGCAACCCCCTTAACCACTGGGTACTGTCTCTGAAACCCCCTTACCCACTGGGCAGTGTCATGTAACCCCCTTACCCACTGGGCAGTGTCTCTGTAACCCCCCTTACCCACTGGGCTCTGTCTCTGTAACCCCCTTACCCACCGGGCACTGTCTCTGTAACCCCCTTACGCACCGGGCAGTGTCTCTGTTACCCCCTTACCCACTGGGCACTGTGTCTGTAACCCCCTTACCGACCGGGCTCAGTCTCTGTAACCCCCTTACCCACCGGGCAGTGTCTCTGTAACCCCCTTACCCACTGGGCTCTGACTCTGCAACCCCCTTACCCACCGGGCAGTCTCTCTGTAACCCTCTTACCCACTGGGCTCTTTCTCTGTAACCCCCTTACCCACTGAGCTCTGTCTCTGTAACCCCCTTACCCACCGGGCAGTGCCTCTGTAACCCCCTTACCCACTGGGCACTGTCTATGTAACCCGCTTACCCACTGGGCTCTGTCTCTGCAACCCCCTTACCCACTGGGTACTGTCTCTGAAATCCCCTGACCCACTGGGCAGTGTCTCTGTAACCCCCTTACCCACTGGGCACTCTCTCTGTAACCCCCTTACCCACGGGGCAGTGACTCTGTAACCCCCTTACCCACTGGGCACTGTCTCTGTAAACCCCTTACCCACCGGGCAGTGTCTCTGTAACCCACTTACACACCGGGCAGTGTCTCTGTAACCCCCTTACCCACTGAGCACTGTCTCTGTATCCCCCTTACCCACCGGGCAGTGTCTCTGTAACCCACTTACATCCCGGGCAGTGTCTCTGTACCCCCCTTACACACTGAGCTCTGTCTCTGTAACCTCTTACCCACTGGGCAGTGTCTCTGTAACCCTCTTACCCACTGGGCACTGTCTGTGTAACCCCCTTAACCACTGGGCACTGTCTCTGTAACCCACTTACCCACTGGGCTCTGTCTCTGTAACCCCCTTACCGACTGGACAGTGTCTCTGGAACCCCCCTTACCCACTGGGCACTGTCTCTGTAAACCCCTTACCCACTGGTCTCTGTCTCTGTAACCTCTTACCCACTGGGCTTTGTCTCTGTAACCCCCTTACCCACTGGGCACTGTCTCTGTAACCCCCTTACCCACCGGGCAGTGTCTCTGTAACCCCCTGACCCACTGGGCAGTGTTTCTGTAACCCCCTTACTCACCGGGCAGTGTTTCTGTATCCCCCTTACCCACCGGGCACTGTCTCTGTAACCCCCTTACCCACTGGGCATTATCTCTGTAACCCCCTTACCCACCAGGCAGTGTCTCTGTAACCCCCTTACCCTTTGGGCCCTGTCTCTGTAATCCCCTTACCCACTGGGCTCTGTCTCTGTAACCCCATTACCACCGGGTAGTGTCTCTGTAACCCCCTTACCACCGGGCAGTGTCTCTGTAACCCCCTTACCCACTGGGCACTGTCTCTGTAAACCCCTTACCCATCGGGCAGTGTCTCTGTAACCCACTTACACACCGGGCAGTGTCTCTGTAACCCCCTTACCCACTGAGCACTGTCTCTGTATCCCCCTTACCCACCGGGCAGTGTCTCTGTAACCCACTTACATACCGGGCAGTGTCTCTGTACCCCCCTTACACACTGAGCTCTGTCTCTGTAACCCCCTTACCCACGGGGCAGTGTCCCTGTAACCCCACTTACCCACTATGCAGTGTCTCTGTAACCCCCTTACCCACTGGGCAGTGTCTGTGTAACCTCTTACCCACTGGGCAGTGTCTCTGTAACCCTCTTACCCACTGGGCACTGTCTGTGTAACCCCCTTAACCACTGGGCACTGTCTCTGTAACCCACTTACCCACTGGGCTCTGTCTCTGTAACCCCCTTACCGACTGGACAGTGTCTCTGGAACCCCCCTTACCCACTGGGCACTGTCTCTGTAAACACCTTACCCACTGGGCACTGTCTCTGAAACCCCCTTACCCACTGGTCTCTGTCTCTGTAACCTCTTACCCACTGGGCTCTGTCTCTGTAACCCCCTTACCCACTGGGCACTGTCTCTGTAACCCCCTTACCCACCGGGCAGTGTCTCTGTAACCCCCTGACCCACTGGGCACTGTCTCTGTAACCCCGTTACCCACTGGGCAGTGTTTCTGTAACCCCCTTACTCACCGGGCAGTGTTTCTGTATCCCCCTTACCCACCGGGCACTGTCTCTGTAACCCCCTTACCCACTGGGCATTATCTCTGTAACCCCCTTACCCACCAGGCAGTGTCTCTGTAACCCCCTTACCCTTTGGGCCCTGTCTCTGTAATCCCCTTACCCACTGGGCTCTGTCTCTGTAACCCCATTACCACCGGGTAGTGTCTCTGTAACCCCCTTACCACCGGGCAGTGTCTCTGTAACCCCCTTACCCACCGGGCAGTGTCTCTGTAACCCCCTTACCCACCGGGCAGTGCCTCTGTAACCCCCTTACCCACTGGGCACTATCTATGTAACCCGCTTACCCACTGGGCTCTGTCTCTGCAACCCCCTTACCCACTGGGTACTGTCTCTGAAATCCCCTGACCCACTGGGCAGTGTCTCTGTAACCCCCTTACCCACTAGGCACTGTCTCTGTAACCCCCTTACCGACCGGGCTCAGTCTCTGTAACCCCCTTACCCACCGGGCAGTGTCTCTGTAACCCCCTTACCCTCTGGGCCCTGTCTCTGTAATCCCCTTACCCGCTGGGCTCTGTCTCTGTAACCCCCTTACCACCGGGCAGTGTCTCTGTAACCCCCTTACCACCGGGCAGTGTCTCTGTAACCCCCTTACCCACCGGGCAGTGTCTCTGTAACCCCCTTACCCTCTGGGCAGTGTCTCTGTAACCCCCTTACCCACTGGGCAGTGTCTCTGTAACCCCCTTACCACCGGGCAGTGTCTCTGTAACCCCCTTACCCTCTGGGCAGTGTCTCTGTAACCCCCTTACCCACCGGGCAGTGTCTCTGTATCCCCCTTACCCACCGGGCAGTGTCTCTGTATCCCCCTTACCCACCGGGCAGTGTCTCTGTAACCCCCTTACCCAACGGGTAGTGTCTGTGTAACCCCCTTACCCACTGGGCTCTGTCTCTGTAACCCCCTTACCCACTGGGCTCTGTCTCTGCAACCCCCTTAACCACTGGGTACTGTCTCTGAAACCCCCTTACCCACTGGGCAGTGTCTCTGTAACCCCCTTACCCACTGGGCAGTGTCTCTGTAACCCCCTTACCCACCGGGCAGTGTCTCTGTAACCCCCTTACCCACTGGGCACTGTCTCTGTAACCCCCTTACCCACTGGGCACTGTCTCTGTATCCCCCTTACCCACCGGGCAGTGTCTCTGTATCCCACTTACACACCGGGCAGTGTCTCTGTACCCCCCTTACACACTGAGCTCTGTCTCTGTAACCCCCTTACCCACGGGGCAGTGTCCCTGTAACCCCCTTACCCACTGGGCAGTGTCTGTGTAACCCCCTTACCCACTGGGCTCTGTCTCAGTAACCTCTTACCCACTGGGCAGTGTCTCTGTAACCCTCTTACCCACTGGGCACTGTCTCTGTAACCCCCTTAACCACTGGGCACTGTCTCTGTATCCCCCTTACACACTGGGCTCTGTCTCTGTAACCCCCTGACCGACTGGACAGTGTCTCTGGAACCCCCCTTACCCACTGGGCACTGACTCTGTAAACCCCTTACCCACTGGGCAGTGTCTCTGTAGCCCCCTTACGCTCCGGGCACTGTCTCTGTCATCCCGTTATCCTCCGGGCACTGTCTCTGTAACCCCTTTACCCACTGGGCACTGTCTCTGTAACACCCTTACCAACTGGGCTCTGTCTCTGTAACCCCCTTACCCTCTGGGCTCTGTGTCTGTAACCTCTTACCCACTGGGCTCTGTCTCTGTAACCCCCTTACCCACTGGGCACTGTCGCTGTAACCCTGTTACCCACTAGGCAGTGTTTCTGTAACCCCCTTACTCACCGGGCAGTGTTTCTGTATCCCCCTTACCCACCGGGCACTGTCTCTGTAACCCCCTTACCCACTGGGCCCTGTCTCTGTAACCCCCTTACCCACCGGGCAGTGTCTCTGTAACCCCCTTACCCTTTGGGCCCTGTCTCTGTAATCCCCTTACCCACTGGGCTCTGTCTCTGTAACCCCATTACCAACGGGTAGTGTCTCTGTAACCCCCTTACCACCGGGCAGTGTCTCTGTAACCCCCTCACCACCCGGCACTGTCTCTGTAACCCCCTTACCCACCGGGCAGTGTCTCTGTAACCCCCTTACCCTCTGGGCAGTGTCTCTGTAACCCCCTTACCCACTGGGCAGTGTCTCTGTAACCCCCTTACCCACCGGGCAGTGTCTCTTTAACCCCCTTACCCTCTGGGCAGTGTCTCTGTAACCCCCTTACCCACTGGGCACTCTCTCTGTAACCCCCTTACCCACCGGGCAGTGTCTCTATAACCCCCTTACCCTCTGGGCAGTGTCTCTGTAAACCCCTTACCCACCGGGCAGTGTCTCTGTAACCCCCTTACCCTCTGGGCAGTGTTTCTGTAACCCCCTTACCCACCGGAGAGTGTCTCTGTAACCACCTTACCCTCTGGGCAGTGTCTCTGTAACCCCCTTACCCACCGGGCAGTGTCTCTGTAACCCCCTTACCCACCTGGCAGTGTCTCTGTATCCCCCTTACCCACCGGGTACTGTCTCTGTATCCCCCTTACCCACCGGGCAGTGTCTCTGTATCCCCCTTACCCACCGGGCAGTGTCTCTGTAACCCCCTTACCCACATGGCAGTGTCTCTGTAACCCCCTTACCCACTGGGCAGTGTCTCTGTAACCCCCTTACCCACCGGGCAGTGTCTCTGTAACCCCCTTACCCTCTGGGCAGTGTCTCTGTAACCCCCTTACCCTCTGGGCAGTGTCTATGTAACCCCCTTACCCACCGGGCAGTGTCTCTGTAACCCCCTTACCCACTGGGCACTGTCTCTGTAACCCCCTTACCCACTGGGCTCTGTCTCTGTAACCTCTTACACACTGGGCAGGGTCTATGTAACCCTCTTACCCACTGGGCACTGTCTCTGTAACCCCCTTAACCACTGGGCACTGTCTCTGTAACCCCCTTACCCACTGGGCTCTGTCTCTGTAACCCCCTTACCGACTGGACAGTGTCTCTGGAACCCCCCTTACCCACTGGGCACTGTCTCTGTAAACCCCTTACCCACTGGGCAGTGTCCCTGTAGCCCCCTTACGCTCCGGGCACTGTCTCTGTAACCCCCTTACCCACTGGGCACTGTCTCTGAAACCCCCTTACCCACTGGGCTCTGTCTCTGTAACCCCCTTAGCCACTAGGCAGTGTCTCTGTAACCCCCTTACCCACTGGGCACTGTCTCTGTAACACCCTTACCAACTGGGCTCTGTCTCTGTAAACCCCGTTACCCATTGGGCAGTGTTTCTGTTACCCCCTTACTCACCGGACAGTGTTTCTGTATCCCCCTTACCCACCGGGCACTGTCTCTGTAACCCCCTTACCCACTGGGCCCTTTCTCTGTAACCCCCTTACCCACTGGGCTCTGTCTCTGTAACCCCCTTACCGACTGGACAGTGTCTCTGGAACCCCCCTTACCCACTGGGCACTGTCTCTGTAACCCCCTTACCCACCGGGCAGTGTCTCTGTAACCCCCTTACCCTCTGGGCAGTGTCTCTGTAACCCCCTTACCCACTGGGCAGTGTCTCTGTAACCCCCTTACCCTCCGGGCAGTGTCTCTGTAACCCCCTTACCCTCTGGGCAGTGTCTCTGTAACCCCCTTACCCACGGGGCAGTGTCTCTGTAACCCCCTTGCCCACTGGGCAGTGTTTCTGTTACCCCCTTACTCACCGGGCAGTGTTTCTGTATCCCCCTTACCCACCGGGCACTGTCTCTGTAACCCCCTTACCCACTGGGCCCTGTCTCTGTAACCCCCTTACCCACTGGGCATTGTCTCTGTAACCCCCTTACCCACTAGGCACTGTCTCTGTAACCCCCTTACCCTTTGGGCCCTGTCTCTGTAATCCCCGTACCCACTGGGCTCTGTCTCTGTAACCCCCTTACTACCGGGCAGTGTCTCTGAACCCCCCTTACCACCGGGCAGTGGCTCTGTAACCCCCTTACCCACCGGGCAGTGTCTCTGTAACCCCCTTACCCTCTGGGCAGTGTCTCTGTAACCCCCTTACCCACTGGGCAGTGTCTCTGTAACCCCCTTACCCTCCGGGCAGTGTCTCTGTAACCCCCTTACCCTCTGGGCAGTGTCTCTGTAACCCCCTTACCCACCGGGCAGTGTCTCTGTAACCCCCTTGCCCACTGGGCAGTGTCTCTGTATCCCCCTTACCCACCGGGCAGTGTCTCTGTATCCCCCTTACCCACCGGGCAGTGTCTCTGTATCCCCCTTACCCACCGGGCAGTGTCTCTGTAACCCCCTTACCCACCGGGCAGTTTCTGTGTAACCCCCTTACCCACTGGGCTCTGTCACTGTAACCCCCTTACCCTCTGGGCAGTGTCTCTGTAACCCCCTTACCCACTGGGCAGTGTCTCTGTAACCCCCTTACCCTCCGGGCAGTGTCTCTGTAACCCCCTTACCCTCTGGGCAGTGTCTCTGTAACCCCCTTACCCACCGGGCAGTGTCTCTGTAACCCCCTTGCCCACTGGGCAGTGTCTCTGTATCCCCCTTACCCACTGGGCAGTGTCTCTGTAGCCCCCTTACGCTCCGGGCACTGTCTCTGTAACCCCCTTACCCACTGGGCACTGTCTCTGAAACCCCCTTACCCACTGGGCTCTGTCTCTGTAACCCCCTTAGCCACTAGGCAGTGTCTCTGTAACCCCCTTACCCACTGGGCACTGTCTCTGTAACACCCTTACCAACTGGGCTCTGTCTCTGTAAACCCCGTGACCCACTGGGCAGTGTTTCTGTTACCCCCTTACTCACCGGGCAGTGTTTCTGTATCCCCCTTACCCACCGGGCACTGTCTCTGTAACCCCCTTACCCACTGGGCCCTGTCTCTGTAACCCCCTTACCCACTGGGCATTGTCTCTGTAACCCCCTTACCCACTAGGCACTGTCTCTGTAACCCCCTTACCCTTTGGGCCCTGTCTCTGTAATCCCCGTACCCACTGGGCTCTGTCTCTGTAACCCCCTTACTACCGGGCAGTGTCTCTGAACCCCCCTTACCACCGGGCAGTGGCTCTGTAACCCCCTTACCCACCGGGCAGTGTCTCTGTAACCCCCTTACCCTCTGGGCAGTGTCTCTGTAACCCCCTTACCCACTGGGCAGTGTCTCTGTAACCCCCTTACCCTCCGGGCAGTGTCTCTGTAACCCCCTTACCCTCTGGGCAGTGTCTCTGTAACCCCCTTACCCACCGGGCAGTGTCTCTGTAACCCCCTTGCCCACTGGGCAGTGTCTCTGTATCCCCCTTACCCACCGGGCAGTGTCTCTGTATCCCCCTTACCCACCGGGCAGTGTCTCTGTAACCCCCTTACCCACCGGGCAGTTTCTGTGTAACCCCCTTACCCACTGGGCTCTGTCTCTGTAACCCCCTTACCGACTGGACAGTGTCTCTGGAACTCCCCTTACCCACTGGGCACTGTCTCTGTAAACCCCTTAGCCACTGGGCAGTGTCTCTGTAGCCCCCTTACGTTCCGGGCACTGTCTCTGTAACCCCCTTACCCACTGGGCACTGTCTCTGAAACCCCCTTACCCACTGGGCTCTGTCTCTGTAACCCCCTTAGCCACTAGGCAGTGTCTCTGTAACCCCCTTACCGACTGGGCACTGTCTCTGTAACACCCTTACCAACTGGGCTCTGTCTCTGTAACCCCCTTACCCACTGGGCACTGTGTCTGTAACCTCTTACCCACTGGGCTCTGTCTCTGTAACCCCCTTACCCACTGGGCACTGTCTCTGTAACCCCCTTACCCACCGGGCAGTGTCTCTGTAACCCCCTGACCCACTGGGCACTGTCTCTGTAAACCCCGTTACCCACTGGGCAGTGTTTCTGTTACCCCCTTACTCACCGGGCAGTGTTTCTGTATCCCCCTTACCCACCGGGCACTGTCTCTGTAACCCCCTTACCCACTGGGCCCTGTCTCTGTAACCCCCTTACCCATCGGGCAGTGTCTCTGTAACCCCCTTACCCTTTGGGCCCTGTCTCTGTAACCCCCTTACCCACCGGGCAGTGTCTCTGTAACCCCCTTACCCTCTGGGCAGTGTCTCTGTAACCCCCTTACCCTCTGGGCAGTGCCTCTGTAACCCCCTTACCCACTGGGCAGTGTCTCTGTAACCCCCTTACCCACCGGGCAGTGTCTCTGTAACCCCCTTACCCTCTGGGCAGTGTCTCTGTAACCCCCTTACCCACCGGGCAGTGTCTCTGTAACCCCCTTACCCACCGGGCAGTGTCTCTGTAACCCCCTTACCCTCTGGGCAGTGTCTCTGTAACCCCCTTACCCACCGGGCAGTGTCTCTGTAACCCCCTTACCCACTGGGCAGTGTCTCTGTAACCCCCTTACCCACTGGGCAGTGTCTCTGTAACCCCCTTACCCTCTGGGCAGTGTCTCTGTAACCCCCTTACCCACCGGGCAGTGTCTCTGTAACCCCCTTACCAACTGGGCAGTGTCTCTGTATCCCCCTTACCCACCGGGCAGTGTCTCTGTATCCCCCTTACCCACGGGGCAGTGTCTCTGTAACCCCCTTACCCTCCGGGCACTGTCTCTGTAAACCCCTTACCCACTGAGCAGTGTCTCTGGAACGCCTTACCAACTGGGCTCTTCTCTGTAACCCACTTACCCACTGGGCTCTGTCTCTGTAACCCCCTTACCCACGGGGCAGTGTCTCTGTAACCCCCTTACCCACTGGGCAGTGTCTCTGTAACCCCCTTACCACCGGGCAGTGTCTCTGTAAACCCCTTACCCACTGGGCACTGTCTCTGTAACCCCCTTACCCACCAGGCAGTGTCTCTGTAACCCCCTTACCACCGGGTAGTGTCTCTGTAACCCCCTTACCCACTGGGCACTGTCTATGTAACCCCTTTACCCAGTGGGCTGTGTTTCTGTCACCCCCTTACCCACCGGGCAGTGTCTCTGTCACCCCCTTACTCACTGGGCAGTGTCTCTGTAACCCCCTTACCCACTGGGCACTGTCTATGTAACCACCTTACCCACCAGGCAGTGTCTCTGTAACCCCCTTACCACCGGGTAATGTCTCTGTAACCCCCGTACCCACTGGGCACTGTCTATGTAACCCCATTATCAATGGGCCGTGTCCCTATCACCCCCTTACCCACCAGGCAGTGTCTCTGTAACCCCCTTACCCACTGGGCAGTGTCTCTGTCACCCCCTTACCCACCGGGCAGTGTCTCTGTATCCCCCTTACCCACTGAGCAGTGTCTCTGTAACCCCCTTACCAACTGGGCTCTGTCTCTGTAACCCCCTTACCCCCCGGGCAGTGTCTCTGTAACCCCCTTGCCCACCGGGCAGTGTCTGTGTAACCCCCTTACCCACTGGGCTCTGTCTCTGTAACCCCCTTACCCACTGGGCTCTGTCTCTGCAACCCCCTTACCCACTTGGTACTGTCTCTGAAACCCCCTTACCCACTGGGCAGTGTCTCTGTAACCCCCTAACCCACTGGGCAGTGTCTCTGTCACCCCCTTTACCTACTGGGCTCTTTCTCTGTAACCCCCCTTACCCACTGGGCAGTGTCTCTGTAACCCCCTTACCCTCCAGGCACTGTCTCTGTAAACCCCTTACCCACTGAGCAGTGTCTCTGTAACCCCCTTACCAACTGGGCTCTGTCTCTGTAACCCCCTTACCCAATGGGCAGTGTCTCTGTAACCCCCTAACCCACTGGGCAGTGTCTCTGTAACCCCCCTTACCTACTGGGCTCTGTCTCTGTAAACCCCTTACCCACCGGGCTCTGTCTCTGTAACCCCCTTACCCACCGGGCAGTGTCTCTGTAACCCCCTTACCCACCGGGCAGTGTCTGTGTAACCCCCTTACCCACTGGGCTCTGTCTCTGTATCCCCCTTACCCACTGGGCTCTGTCTCTGCAACCGCCTTACCCACTGGGTACTGTCTCTGAAACCCCCTTACCCACTGGGCAGTGTCTCTGTAACCCCCTAACCCACTGGGCAGTGTCTCTGTAACCCCCCTTACCCACTGGGCTCTGTCTCTGTAAACCCCTCACCCACTGGGCTCTGTCTCTGTAACCCCCTTACCCACCGGGCAGTGTCTCTGTAACCCGCTTACCCACTGGGCAGTGTCTCTGTAACCCCCTTACCCTCCGGGCACTGTCTCTGTAAACCACTTACCCACTGAGCAGTGTCTCTGTAACCCCCTTACCAACTGGGCTCTGTCTCTGTAACCCCCTTACCCAATGGGCAGTGTCTCTGTAACCCCCTTACCCAGTGGGCAGTGCCTCTGTAACCCCCTTACCCACCGGGCAGTGTCTCTTTAAGCCCCTTACCCACTGGGCACTGTCTCTGTAACCCCCTTACCCACCGGGCAGTGTCTCTGTAACTCCCTTACCCACTGGGCTCTGACTCTGTAACCCTCTTACCCACTGGGCTCTGTCTCTGTAACCCCCTTACCCACTGAGCTATGTCTCTGTAACCCCCTTACCCACCGGGCAGTGTCTCTGTAACCCCCTTACCCAATGGGCAGTGTCTCTGAAACCCCCTTACCCACCGGGCAGTGTCTCTGTAACCCACTTACATACCGGGCAGTGTCTCTGTACCCCCCTTACACACTGAGCTCTGTCTCTGTAACCCCCTTACCCACGGGGCAGTGTCCCTGTAACCCCACTTACCCACTATGCAGTGTCTCTGTAACCCCCTTACCCACTGGGCAGTGTCTGTGTAACCTCTTACCCACTGGGCAGTGTCTCTGTAACCCTCTTTCCCACTGGGCACTGTCTGTGTAACCCCCTTAACCACTGGGCACTGTCTCTGTAACCCACTTACCCACTGGGCTCTGTCTCTGTAACCCCCTTACCGACTGGACAGTGTCTCTGGAACCCCCCTTACCCACTGGGCACTGTCTCTGTAAACCCCTTACCCACTGGGCACTGTCTCTGAAACCCCCTTACCCACTGGTCTCTGTCTCTGTAACCTCTTACCCACTGGGCTCTGTCTCTGTAACCCCCTTACCCACTGGGCACTGTCTCTGAAACCCCCTTACCCACTGGTCTCTGTCTCTGTAACCTCTTACCCACTGGGCTCTGTCTCTGTAACCCCCTTACCCACTGGGCACTGTCTCTGTAACCCCCTTACCCACTGGGCACTGTCTCTGTAACCCCGTTACCCACTGGGCAGTGTTTCTGTAACCCCCTTACTCACCGGGCAGTGTTTCTGTATCCCCCTTACCCTTTGGGCCCTGTCTCTGTAACCCCCTTACCCACTGGGCATTATCTCTGTAACCCCCTTACCCACCAGGCAGTGTCTCTGTAACCCCCTTACCCTTTGGGCCCTGTCTCTGTAATCCCCTTACCCACTGGGCTCTGTCTCTGTAACCCCATTACCACCGGGTAGTGTCTCTGTAACCCCCTTACCACCGGGCAGTGTCTCTGTAACCCCCTTACCCACCGGGCAGTGTCTCTGTAACCCCCTTACCCACCGGGCAGTGCCTCTGTAACCCCCTTACCCACTGGGCACTATCTATGTAACCCGCTTACCCACTGGGCTCTGTCTCTGCAACCCCCTTACCCACTGGGTACTGTCTCTGAAATCCCCTGACCCACTGGGCAGTGTCTCTGTAACCCCCTTACCCACTAGGCACTGTCTCTGTAACCCCCTTACCGACCGGGCTCAGTCTCTGTAACCCCCTTACCCACCGGGCAGTGTCTCTGTAACCCCCTTACCCTCTGGGCCCTGTCTCTGTAATCCCCTTACCCGCTGGGCTCTGTCTCTGTAACCCCCTTACCACCGGGCAGTGTCTCTGTAACCCCCTTACCCACCGGGCAGTGTCTCTGTAACCCCCTTACCCTCTGGGCAGTGTCTCTGTAACCCCCTTACCCACTGGGCAGTGTCTCTGTAACCCCCTTACCACCGGGCAGTGTCTCTGTAACCCCCTTACCCTCTGGGCAGTGTCTCTGTAACCCCCTTACCCACCGGGCAGTGTCTCTGTATCCCCCTTACCCACCGGGCAGTGTCTCTGTATCCCCCTTACCCACCGGGCAGTGTCTCTGTAACCCCCTTACCCAACGGGTAGTGTCTGTGTAACCCCCTTACCAACTGGGCTCTGTCTCTGTAACCCCCTTACCCACTGGGCTCTGTCTCTGAAACCCACTTAACCACTGGGTACTGTCTCTGAAACCCCCTTACCCACTGGGCAGTGTCTCTGTAACCCCCTTACCCACTGGGCAGTGTCTCTGTAACCCCCCTTACCCACTGGGCTCTGTCTCTGTAACCCCCTTACCCACCGGGCAGTGTCTCTGTAACCCCCTTACCCACCGGGCAGTGTCTCTGTAACCCCCTTACCCACTGGGCACTGTGTCTGTAACCCCCTTACCGACCGGGCTCTGTCTCTGTAACCCCCTTACCCACCGGGCAGTGTCTCTGTAACCCCCTTACCCACTGGGCTCTGACTCTGCAACCCCCTTACCCACCGGGCAGTCTCTCTGTAACCCTCTTACCCACTGGGCTCTTTCTCTGTAACCCCCTTACCCACTGAGCTCTGTCTCTGTAACCCCCTTACCCACCGGGCAGTGCCTCTGTAACCCCCTTACCCACTGGGCACTGTCTATGTAACCCGCTTACCCACTGGGCTCTGTCTCTGCAACCCCCTTACCCACTGGGTACTGTCTCTGAAATCCCCTGACCCACTGGGCAGTGTCTCTGTAACCCCCTTACCCACTGGGCACTCTCTCTGTAACCCCCTTACCCACGGGGCAGTGACTCTATAACCCCCTTACCCACTGGGCAGTGTCTCTGTAACCCCCTTACCCACTGGGCACTCTCTCTGTAAACCCCTTACCCACCGGGCAGTGTCTCTGTAACCCACTTACACACCGGGCAGTGTCTCTGTAACCCCCTTACCACTGAGCACTGTCTCTGTATCACCCTTACCCACCGGGCAGTGTCTCTGTAACCCACTTACATACCGGTCAGTGTCTCTGTAACCCCCTTACCCACCGGGCAGTGTCTCTGTAACTCTCTTACCCACTGGGCAGTTTCTCTGTAACCCCCTTACCACCGGGCAGTGTCTCTGTAACCCCCTTACCCACCGGGCAGTATCTCTGTAACCCCATTACCCTCTGGGCAGTGTCTCTGTAACCCCCTTACCCACTGGGCAGTGTCTCTGTAACCCCCTTACCCACCAGGCAGTGTCTCTGTAACCCCCTTACACTCTGGGCAGTGTCTCTGTAACCCCCTTACCCACCGGGCAGTGTCTCTGTAACCCCCTTACCCACCGGGCAGTGTCTCTGTAACCCCCTTACCCACTGGGCAGTGTCTCTGTAACCCCCTTACCCACCGGGCAGTGTCTCTGTAACCCCCTTACCCTCTGGGCAGTTTCTCTGTAACCCCCTTACCCTCTGGGCAGTGTCTCTGTAACCCCCTTACCCACCGGGCAGTGTCTCTGTAACCCCCTTACCCACTGGGCAGTGTCTCTGTAACCCCCTTACCCACTGGGCAGTGTCTCTGTAACCCCCTTACCCTCTGGGCAGTGTCTCTGTAACCCCCTTACCCACCGGGCAGTGTCTCTGTAACCCCCTTACCCACTGGGCACTGTCTCTGTAACCCCCTTACCCACTGGGCACTGTCTCTGTATCCCCCTTACCCACCGGGCAGTGTCTCTGTATCCCACTTACACACCGGGCAGTGTCTCTGTACCCCCCTTACACACTGAGCTCTGTCTCTGTAACCCCCTTACCCACGGGGCAGTGTCCCTGTAACCCCCTTACCCACTATGCAGTGTCTCTGTAACCCCCTTACCCACTGGGCATTATCTCTGTAACCCCCTTACCCACCAGGCAGTGTCTCTGTAACCCCCTTACCCACCGGGCAGTGTCTCTGTAACCCCCTTACCCACCGGGCAGTGCCTCTGTAACCCCCTTACCCACTGGGCACTGTCTATGTAACCCGCTTACCCACTGGGCTCTGTCTCTGCAACCCCCTTACCCACTGGGTACTGTCTCTGAAATCCCCTGACCCACTGGGCAGTGTCTCTGTAACCCCCTTACCCACTAGGCACTGTCTCTGTAACCCCCTTACCGACCGGGCTCAGTCTCTGTAACCCCCTTACCCACCGGGCAGTGTCTCTGTAACCCCCTTACCCTCTGGGCCCTGTCTCTGTAATCCCCTTACCCACTGGGCTCTGTCTCTGTAACCCCCTTACCACCGGGCAGTGTCTCTGCAACCCCCTTACCCACCGGGCAGTGTCTCTGTAACCCCCTTACCCTCTGGGCAGTGTCTCTGTAACCCCCTTACCCACTGGGCAGTGTCTCTGTAACCCCCTTACCACCGGGCAGTGTCTCTGTAACCCCCTTACCCTCTGGGCAGTGTCTCTGTAACCCCCTTACCCACCGGGCAGTGTCTCTGTATCCCCCTTACCCACCGGGCAGTGTCTCTGTATCCCCCTTACCCACCGGGCAGTGTCTCTGTAACCCCCTTACCCACCGGGCAGTGTCTGTGTAACCCCCTTACCCACTGGGCTCTGTCTCTGTAACCCCCTTACCCACTGGGCTCTGTCTCTGCAACCCCCTTAACCACTGGGTACTGTCTCTGAAACCCCCTTACCCACTGGGCAGTGTCATGTAACCCCCTTACCCACTGGGCAGTGTCTCTGTAACCCCCCTTACCCACTGGGCTCTGTCTCTGTAACCCCCTTACCCACCGGGCACTGTCTCTGTAACCCCCTTACGCACCGGGCAGTGTCTCTGTTACCCCCTTACCCACTGGGCACTGTGTCTGTAACCCCCTTACCGACCGGGCTCAGTCTCTGTAACCCCCTTACCCACCGGGCAGTGTCTCTGTAACCCCCTTACCCACTGGGCTCTGACTCTGCAACCCCCTTACCCACCGGGCAGTCTCTCTGTAACCCTCTTACCCACTGGGCTCTTTCTCTGTAACCCCCTTACCCACTGAGCTCTGTCTCTGTAACCCCCTTACCCACCGGGCAGTGCCTCTGTAACCCCCTTACCCACTGGGCACTGTCTATGTAACCCGCTTACCCACTGGGCTCTGTCTCTGCAACCCCCTTACCCACTGGGTACTGTCTCTGAAATCCCCTGACCCACTGGGCAGTGTCTCTGTAACCCCCTTACCCACTGGGCACTCTCTCTGTAACCCCCTTACCCACGGGGCAGTGACTCTGTAACCCCCTTACCCACTGGGCACTGTCTCTGTAAACCCCTTACCCACCGGGCAGTGTCTCTGTAACCCACTTACACACCGGGCAGTGTCTCTGTAACCCCCTTACCCACTGAGCACTGTCTCTGTATCCCCCTTACCCACCGGGCAGTGTCTCTGTAACCCACTTACATCCCGGGCAGTGTCTCTGTACCCCCCTTACACACTGAGCTCTGTCTCTGTAACCTCTTACCCACTGGGCAGTGTCTCTGTAACCCTCTTACCCACTGGGCACTGTCTGTGTAACCCCCTTAACCACTGGGCACTGTCTCTGTAACCCACTTACCCACTGGGCTCTGTCTCTGTAACCCCCTTACCGACTGGACAGTGTCTCTGGAACCCCCCTTACCCACTGGGCACTGTCTCTGTAAACCCCTTACCCACTGGTCTCTGTCTCTGTAACCTCTTACCCACTGGGCTTTGTCTCTGTAACCCCCTTACCCACTGGGCACTGTCTCTGTAACCCCCTTACCCACCGGGCAGTGTCTCTGTAACCCCCTGACCCACTGGGCAGTGTTTCTGTAACCCCCTTACTCACCAGGCAGTGTTTCTGTATCCCCCTTACCCACCGGGCACTGTCTCTGTAACCCCCTTACCCACTGGGCATTATCTCTGTAACCCCCTTACCCACCAGGCAGTGTCTCTGTAACCCCCTTACCCTTTGGGCCCTGTCTCTGTAATCCCCTTACCCACTGGGCTCTGTCTCTGTAACCCCATTACCACCGGGTAGTGTCTCTGTAACCCCCTTACCACCGGGCAGTGTCTCTGTAACCCCCTTACCCACTGGGCACTGTCTCTGTAAACCCCTTACCCATCGGGCAGTGTCTCTGTAACCCACTTACACACCGGGCAGTGTCTCTGTAACCCCCTTACCCACTGAGCACTGTCTCTGTATCCCCCTTACCCACCGGGCAGTGTCTCTGTAACCCACTTACATACCGGGCAGTGTCTCTGTACCCCCCTTACACACTGAGCTCTGTCTCTGTAACCCCCTTACCCACGGGGCAGTGTCCCTGTAACCCCACTTACCCACTATGCAGTGTCTCTGTAACCCCCTTACCCACTGGGCAGTGTCTGTGTAACCTCTTACCCACTGGGCAGTGTCTCTGTAACCCTCTTACCCACTGGGCACTGTCTGTGTAACCCCCTTAACCACTGGGCACTGTCTCTGTAACCCACTTACCCACTGGGCTCTGTCTCTGTAACCCCCTTACCGACTGGACAGTGTCTCTGGAACCCCCCTTACCCACTGGGCACTGTCTCTGTAAACACCTTACCCACTGGGCACTGTCTCTGAAACCCCCTTACCCACTGGTCTCTGTCTCTGTAACCTCTTACCCACTGGGCTCTGTCTCTGTAACCCCCTTACCCACTGGGCACTGTCTCTGTAACCCCCTTACCCACCGGGCAGTGTCTCTGTAACCCCCTGACCCACTGGGCACTGTCTCTGTAACCCCGTTACCCACTGGGCAGTGTTTCTGTAACCCCCTTACTCACCGGGCAGTGTTTCTGTATCCCCCTTACCCACCGGGCACTGTCTCTGTAACCCCCTTACCCACTGGGCATTATCTCTGTAACCCCCTTACCCACCAGGCAGTGTCTCTGTAACCCCCTTACCCTTTGGGCCCTGTCTCTGTAATCCCCTTACCCACTGGGCTCTGTCTCTGTAACCCCATTACCACCGGGTAGTGTCTCTGTAACCCCCTTACCACCGGGCAGTGTCTCTGTAACCCCCTTACCCACCGGGCAGTGTCTCTGTAACCCCCTTACCCTCTGGGCAGTGTCTCTGTAACCCCCTTACCCACTGGGCAGTGTCTCTGTAACCCCCTTACCCACCGGGCAGTGTCTCTTTAACCCCCTTACCCTCTGGGCAGTGTCTCTGTAACCCCCTTACCCACTGGGCACTCTCTCTGTAACCCCCTTACCCACCGGGCAGTGTCTCTATAACCCCCTTACCCTCTGGGCAGTGTCTCTGTAAACCCCTTACCCACCGGGCAGTGTCTCTGTAACCCCCTTACCCTCTGGGCAGTGTTTCTGTAACCCCCTTACCCACCGGAGAGTGTCTCTGTAACCACCTTACCCTCTGGGCAGTGTCTCTGTAACCCCCTTACCCACCGGGCAGTGTCTCTGTAACCCCCTTACCCACCTGGCAGTGTCTCTGTATCCCCCTTACCCACCGGGTACTGTCTCTGTATCCCCCTTACCCAACGGGCAGTGTCTCTGTATCCCCCTTACCCACCGGGCAGTGTCTCTGTAACCCCCTTACCCACATGGCAGTGTCTCTGTAACCCCCTTACCCACTGGGCAGTGTCTCTGTAACCCCCTTACCCACCGGGCAGTGTCTCTGTAACCCCCTTACCCTTTGGGCAGTGTCTCTGTAACCCCCTTACCCTCTGGGCAGTGTCTCTGTAACCCCCTTACCCACCGGGCAGTGTCTCTGTAACCCCCTTACCCACTGGGCACTGTCTCTGTAACCCCCTTACCCACTGGGCTCTGTCTCTGTAACCTCTTACACACTGGGCAGGGTCTATGTAACCCTCTTACCCACTGGGCACTGTCTCTGTAACCCCCTTAACCACTGGGCACTGTCTCTGTAACCCCCTTACCCACTGGGCTCTGTCTCTGTAACCCCCTTACCGACTGGACAGTGTCTCTGGAACCCCCCTTACCCACTGGGCACTGTCTCTGTAAACCCCTTACCCACTGGGCAGTGTCTCTGTAGCCCCCTTACGCTCCGGGCACTGTCTCTGTAACCCCCTTACCCACTGGGCACTGTCTCTGAAACCCCCTTACCCACTGGGCTCTGTCTCTGTAACCCCCTTAGCCACTAGGCAGTGTCTCTGTAACCCCCTTACCCACTGGGCACTGTCTCTGTAACACCCTTACCAACTGGGCTCTGTCTCTGTAAACCCCGTTACCCATTGGGCAGTGTTTCTGTTACCCCCTTACTCACCGGACAGTGTTTCTGTATCCCCCTTACCCACCGGGCACTGTCTCTGTAACCCCCTTACCCACTGGGCCCTTTCTCTGTAACCCCCTTACCCACTGGGCTCTGTCTCTGTAACCCCCTTACCGACTGGACAGTGTCTCTGGAACCCCCCTTACCCACTGGGCACTGTCTCTGTAACCCCCTTACCCACCGGGCAGTGTCTCTGTAACCCCCTTACCCTCTGGGCAGTGTCTCTGTAACCCCCTTACCCACTGGGCAGTGTCTCTGTAACCCCCTTACCCTCCGGGCAGTGTCTCTGTAACCCCCTTACCCTCTGGGCAGTGTCTCTGTAACCCCCTTACCCACGGGGCAGTGTCTCTGTAACCCCCTTGCCCACTGGGCAGTGTTTCTGTTACCCCCTTACTCACCGGGCAGTGTTTCTGTATCCCCCTTACCCACCGGGCACTGTCTCTGTAACCCCCTTACCCACTGGGCCCTGTCTCTGTAACCCCCTTACCCACTGGGCATTGTCTCTGTAACCCCCTTACCCACTAGGCACTGTCTCTGTAATCCCCGTACCCACTGGGCTCTGTCTCTGTAACCCCCTTACTACCGGGCAGTGTCTCTGAACCCCCCTTACCACCGGGCAGTGGCTCTGTAACCCCCTTACCCACCGGGCAGTGTCTCTGTAACCCCCTTACCCTCTGGGCAGTGTCTCTGTAACCCCCTTACCCACTGGGCAGTGTCTCTGTAACCCCCTTACCCTCCGGGCAGTGTCTCTGTAACCCCCTTACCCTCTGGGCAGTGTCTCTGTAACCCCCTTACCCACCGGGCAGTGTCTCTGTAACCCCCTTGCCCACTGGGCAGTGTCTCTGTATCCCCCTTACCCACCGGGCAGTGTCTCTGTATCCCCCTTACCCACCGGGCAGTGTCTCTGTATCCCCCTTACCCACCGGGCAGTGTCTCTGTAACCCCCTTACCCACCGGGCAGTTTCTGTGTAACCCCCTTACCCACTGGGCTCTGTCACTGTAACCCCCTTACCCTCTGGGCAGTGTCTCTGTAACCCCCTTACCCACTGGGCAGTGTCTCTGTAACCCCCTTACCCTCCGGGCAGTGTCTCTGTAACCCCCTTACCCTCTGGGCAGTGTCTCTGTAACCCCCTTACCCACCGGGCAGTGTCTCTGTAACCCCCTTGCCCACTGGGCAGTGTCTCTGTATCCCCCTTACCCACTGGGCAGTGTCTCTGTAGCCCCCTTACGCTCCGGGCACTGTCTCTGTAACCCCCTTACCCACTGGGCACTGTCTCTGAAACCCCCTTACCCACTGGGCTCTGTCTCTGTAACCCCCTTAGCCACTAGGCAGTGTCTCTGTAACCCCCTTACCCACTGGGCACTGTCTCTGTAACACCCTTACCAACTGGGCTCTGTCTCTGTAAACCCCGTGACCCACTGGGCAGTGTTTCTGTTACCCCCTTACTCACCGGGCAGTGTTTCTGTATCCCCCTTACCCACCGGGCACTGTCTCTGTAACCCCCTTACCCACTGGGCCCTGTCTCTGTAACCCCCTTACCCACTGGGCATTGTCTCTGTAACCCCCTTACCCACTAGGCACTGTCTCTGTAACCCCCTTACCCTTTGGGCCCTGTCTCTGTAATCCCCGTACCCACTGGGCTCTGTCTCTGTAACCCCCTTACTACCGGGCAGTGTCTCTGAACCCCCCTTACCACCGGGCAGTGGCTCTGTAACCCCCTTACCCACCGGGCAGTGTCTCTGTAACCCCCTTACCCTCTGGGCAGTGTCTCTGTAACCCCCTTACCCACTGGGCAGTGTCTCTGTAACCCCCTTACCCTCCGGGCAGTGTCTCTGTAACCCCCTTACCCTCTGGGCAGTGTCTCTGTAACCCCCTTACCCACCGGGCAGTGTCTCTGTAACCCCCTTGCCCACTGGGCAGTGTCTCTGTATCCCCCTTACCCACCGGGCAGTGTCTCTGTATCCCCCTTACCCACCGGGCAGTGTCTCTGTAACCCCCTTACCCACCGGGCAGTTTCTGTGTAACCCCCTTACCCACTGGGCTCTGTCTCTGTAACCCCCTTACCGACTGGACAGTGTCTCTGGAACTCCCCTTACCCACTGGGCACTGTCTCTGTAAACCCCTTAGCCACTGGGCAGTGTCTCTGTAGCCCCCTTACGTTCCGGGCACTGTCTCTGTAACCCCCTTACCCACTGGGCACTGTCTCTGAAACCCCCTTACCCACTGGGCTCTGTCTCTGTAACCCCCTTAGCCACTAGGCAGTGTCTCTGTAACCCCCTTACCGACTGGGCACTGTCTCTGTAACACCCTTACCAACTGGGCTCTGTCTCTGTAACCCCCTTACCCACTGGGCACTGTGTCTGTAACCTCTTACCCACTGGGCTCTGTCTCTGTAACCCCCTTACCCACTGGGCACTGTCTCTGTAACCCCCTTACCCACCGGGCAGTGTCTCTGTAACCCCCTGACCCACTGGGCACTGTCTCTGTAAACCCCGTTACCCACTGGGCAGTGTTTCTGTTACCCCCTTACTCACCGGGCAGTGTTTCTGTATCCCCCTTACCCACCGGGCACTGTCTCTGTAACCCCCTTACCCACTGGGCCCTGTCTCTGTAACCCCCTTACCCATCGGGCAGTGTCTCTGTAACCCCCTTACCCTTTGGGCCCTGTCTCTGTAACCCCCTTACCCACCGGGCAGTGTCTCTGTAACCCCCTTACCCTCTGGGCAGTGTCTCTGTAACCCCCTTACCCTCTGGGCAGTGCCTCTGTAACCCCCTTACCCACTGGGCAGTGTCTCTGTAACCCCCTTACCCACCGGGCAGTGTCTCTGTAACCCCCTTACCCTCTGGGCAGTGTCTCTGTAACCCCCTTACCCACCGGGCAGTGTCTCTGTAACCCCCTTACCCACCGGGCAGTGTCTCTGTAACCCCCTTACCCTCTGGGCAGTGTCTCTGTAACCCCCTTACCCACCGGGCAGTGTCTCTGTAACCCCCTTACCCACTGGGCAGTGTCTCTGTAACCCCCTTACCCACTGGGCAGTGTCTCTGTAACCCCCTTACCCTCTGGGCAGTGTCTCTGTAACCCCCTTACCCACCGGGCAGTGTCTCTGTAACCCCCTTACCAACTGGGCAGTGTCTCTGTATCCCCCTTACCCACCGGGCAGTGTCTCTGTATCCCCCTTACCCACGGGGCAGTGTCTCTGTAACCCCCTTACCCTCCGGGCACTGTCTCTGTAAACCCCTTACCCACTGAGCAGTGTCTCTGGAACGCCTTACCAACTGGGCTCTTCTCTGTAACCCACTTACCCACTGGGCTCTGTCTCTGTAACCCCCTTACCCACGGGGCAGTGTCTCTGTAACCCCCTTACCCACTGGGCAGTGTCTCTGTAACCCCCTTACCACCGGGCAGTGTCTCTGTAAACCCCTTACCCACTGGGCACTGTCTCTGTAACCCCCTTACCCACCAGGCAGTGTCTCTGTAACCCCCTTACCACCGGGTAGTGTCTCTGTAACCCCCTTACCCACTGGGCACTGTCTATGTAACCCCTTTACCCAGTGGGCTGTGTTTCTGTCACCCCCTTACCCACCGGGCAGTGTCTCTGTCACCCCCTTACTCACTGGGCAGTGTCTCTGTAACCCCCTTACCCACTGGGCACTGTCTATGTAACCACCTTACCCACCAGGCAGTGTCTCTGTAACCCCCTTACCACCGGGTAATGTCTCTGTAACCCCCGTACCCACTGGGCACTGTCTATGTAACCCCATTATCAATGGGCCGTGTCCCTATCACCCCCTTACCCACCAGGCAGTGTCTCTGTAACCCCCTTACCCACTGGGCAGTGTCTCTGTCACCCCCTTACCCACCGGGCAGTGTCTCTGTATCCCCCTTACCCACTGAGCAGTGTCTCTGTAACCCCCTTACCAACTGGGCTCTGTCTCTGTAACCCCCTTACCCCCCGGGCAGTGTCTCTGTAACCCCCTTGCCCACCGGGCAGTGTCTGTGTAACCCCCTTACCCACTGGGCTCTGTCTCTGTAACCCCCTTACCCACTGGGCTCTGTCTCTGCAACCCCCTTACCCACTTGGTACTGTCTCTGAAACCCCCTTACCCACTGGGCAGTGTCTCTGTAACCCCCTAACCCACTGGGCAGTGTCTCTGTCACCCCCTTTACCTACTGGGCTCTTTCTCTGTAACCCCCCTTACCCACTGGGCAGTGTCTCTGTAACCCCCTTACCCTCCAGGCACTGTCTCTGTAAACCCCTTACCCACTGAGCAGTGTCTCTGTAACCCCCTTACCAACTGGGCTCTGTCTCTGTAACCCCCTTACCCAATGGGCAGTGTCTCTGTAACCCCCTAACCCACTGGGCAGTGTCTCTGTAACCCCCCTTACCTACTGGGCTCTGTCTCTGTAAACCCCTTACCCACCGGGCTCTGTCTCTGTAACCCCCTTACCCACCGGGCAGTGTCTCTGTAACCCCCTTACCCACCGGGCAGTGTCTGTGTAACCCCCTTACCCACTGGGCTCTGTCTCTGTATCCCCCTTACCCACTGGGCTCTGTCTCTGCAACCGCCTTACCCACTGGGTACTGTCTCTGAAACCCCCTTACCCACTGGGCAGTGTCTCTGTAACCCCCTAACCCACTGGGCAGTGTCTCTGTAACCCCCCTTACCCACTGGGCTCTGTCTCTGTAAACCCCTCACCCACTGGGCTCTGTCTCTGTAACCCCCTTACCCACCGGGCAGTGTCTCTGTAACCCGCTTACCCACTGGGCAGTGTCTCTGTAACCCCCTTACCCTCCGGGCACTGTCTCTGTAAACCACTTACCCACTGAGCAGTGTCTCTGTAACCCCCTTACCAACTGGGCTCTGTCTCTGTAACCCCCTTACCCAATGGGCAGTGTCTCTGTAACCCCCTTACCCAGTGGGCAGTGCCTCTGTAACCCCCTTACCCACCGGGCAGTGTCTCTTTAAGCCCCTTACCCACTGGGCACTGTCTCTGTAACCCCCTTACCCACCGGGCAGTGTCTCTGTAACTCCCTTACCCACTGGGCTCTGACTCTGTAACCCTCTTACCCACTGGGCTCTGTCTCTGTAACCCCCTTACCCACTGAGCTATGTCTCTGTAACCCCCTTACCCACCGGGCAGTGTCTCTGTAACCCCCTTACCCAATGGGCAGTGTCTCTGAAACCCCCTTACCCACTGGGCAGTGTCTCTGTAACCCCCTTACCACCGGGCAGTGTCTCTGTAAACCCCTTACCCACTGGGCACTGTCTCTGTAACCCCCTTACCCAATGGGCAGTGTCTCTGAAACCCCCTTACCCACTGGGCAGTGTCTCTGTAACCCCCTTACCACCGGGCAGTGTCTCTGTAAACCCCTTACCCACTGGACACTGTCTCTGTAACCCCCTTACCCACCGGGCAGTGTCTCTGTAACCCCCCTTACCCACTGGGCAGTGTCTCTGTAACCCCCTTACCCACCGGGCAGTGTCTCTGTAACCCCCTTACCACCGGGCAGTGTCTCTGTAAACCCCTTACCCACTGGACACTGTCTCTGTAACCCCCTTACCCACCGGGCAGTGTCTCTGTAACCCCCCTTACCCACTGGGCTCTGTCTCTGTAAACCCCTTACCAACTGGGCTCTGTCTCTGTTACCCCCTTACCCAATGGGCAGTGTCTCTGAAACCCCCTTACCCACTGGGCAGTGTCTCTGTAACCCCCTTACCACCGGGCAGTGTCTCTGTAAACCCCTTACCCACTGGGCACTATCTCTGTAACCCCCTTACCCACCGGGCAGTGTCTCTGTAACCCCCCTTACCCACTGGGCAGTGTCTCTGCAACCCCCTTACCCACCGGGCAGTGTCTCTGTAACCCCCCTTACCCAATGGGCAGTGTCTCTGTAACCCCCTTACCCACTGGGCAGTGTCTCTGTAACCCCCTTACCCACCGGGCAGTGTCTCTGTAACCCCCTTACCCACTGGGCTCTGACTCTGTAACCCCCTTACCCACTGGGCAGTGTCTCTGTAACCCCCTTACCCACTGGGCAGTGTCTCTGTAACCCCCTTACCCTCCGGGCACTGTCTCTGTAAACACCTTACCCACTGAGCAGTGTCTCTGAAACCCCCTTACCCACCGGGCAGTGTCTCTGTAACCCCCTTACCCACTGGGCTCTGTCTCTGTAACCCCCTTACCCAACGGGCAGTGTCTCCGTAACCCCGCTTACCCACTGGGTTCTGTCTCTGTAACCCCCTTACCCACTGAGCTCTGTCTCTGTAACCCCCTTACCCGCCGGGCAGTGTCTCTGTATCCCCCTTACCCACTGGGCTCTGTCTCTGTAACCCCCTTACCCACTGGGCACTGTCTATGTAACCCCCTTACCCACCAGGCAGTGTCTCTGTAACCCCCTTACCCACTGGGCAGTGTCTCTGTAACACCCTTACCCACTGGGCACTGTCTCTGTAACCCCCTTACCCATTGGGCAGTGTCTCTGTAACCCCCTTACCAACTGGGCTCTGTCTCTGTAACCCCCTTACCCACCGTGCAGTATCTCTGTAACCCCCTTACCCACCAGGCAGTGTCTGTGTAACCCCCTTACCCACTGGGCACTGTCTCTGTAACCCCCTTACCCACTGGGCAGTGTCTCTGTAACCCACTTACCCACTGGGCTCTGTCTCTGCAACCCCCTTACCCACTGGGTACTGTCTCTGAAACACCCTTACCCACTGGGCAGTGTCTCTGTAACCCCCTTACCCTCCGGGCACTGTCTCTGTAAACCCCTTACCCACTGAGCAGTGTCTCTGTAACCACCTTACCAACTGGGCTCTGTCTCTGTAACCCCCTTACCCACTGGGCAGTGTCTCTGTAACCCACTTACCCACCGGGCAGTGTCTCTGTAAACCCCTTACCCAATGGGCACTGTCTCTGTAACCCCCTTACCCACCGGGCAGTGTCTCTGTAACCCCCTTACCCACTGGGCTCTGACTCTGCAACCCTCTTACCCACTGGGCTCTGTCCCTGTAACCCCCTTACCCACTGGGCACTGTCTATGTAACCCCTTACACACCAGGCAGTGTCTCTGTAACCCCCTTACCCACCGGGCAGTGTCTCTGTAACCCCCTTACCCACCGGGCAGTGTCTCTGTAACCCCCTTACCCACTGGGCTCTGACTCTGTAACCCTCTTACACACTGGGCTCTGTCCCTGTAACCCCCTTACCCACTGAGCTATGTCTCTGTAACCCCCTTACCCACCGGGCAGTGTCTCTGTAACCCCCTTACCCACTGGGCTCTGTCTCTGTAACCCCTTTACGCACTGGGCTCTGTCTCTGCAACCCCCTTACCCACTGGGTACTGTCTCTGAAACCCCCTTACCCACTGGGCAGTGTGTCTGTAACCCCCTAACCCACTGGGAAGTGTCTCTATAACCCCCCTTACCCACTGGGCTCTGTCTCTGTAAACCCCTTACCCACTGGGCAGTGTCTCTGTAACCCCCTTACCCACTGGGCTCTGTCTCTGTAACCCCCTTACCCTCTGGGCTCTGTTTCTCTCACTCCCTTACCCACCGGGCAGTGTCTCTGTAACTCCCTTAAACACCGGGCACTGTCTCTGTAACCCCCTTACCCTCTGGGTTCTGTCTCTCTCACTCCCTTACCCACCGGGCAGTGTCTCTGTAACCCCCTTACCCACTGGGCACTGTCTCTGTCACCCCTTTACCCACCGGGCAGTGTCTCTGTAACCCCTTACCCACCGGGCAGTGTCTGTGTAACCCCCGTACCCACTGGGCAGTGTCTCTGTAACCCCCTTACCCTCCGGGCACTGTCTCTGTAACCCCCCTTACCCACTGGGCTCTGTCTCTGTAAACCCCTTACCCACTGGGCAGTGTCTCTGTAACCCCCTTACCCAGTGGGCACTGTCTATGTAACCCGCTTACCCACTGGGCTCTGTCTCTGCAACCCCCTTACCCACTGGGTACTGTCTCTGAAATCCCCTGACCCACTGGGCAGTGTCTCTGTAACCCCCTTACCCACTAGGCACTGTCTCTGTAACCCCCTTACCGACCGGGCTCAGTCTCTGTAACCCCCTTACCCACCGGGCAGTGTCTCTGTAACCCCCTTACCCTCTGGGCCCTGTCTCTGTAATCCCCTTACCCACTGGGCTCTGTCTCTGTAACCCCCTTACCACCGGGCAGTGTCTCTGCAACCCCCTTACCCACCGGGCAGTGTCTCTGTAACCCCCTTACCCTCTGGGCAGTGTCTCTGTAACCCCCTTACCCACTGGGCAGTGTCTCTGTAACCCCCTTACCACCGGGCAGTGTCTCTGTAACCCCCTTACCCTCTGGGCAGTGTCTCTGTAACCCCCTTACCCACCGGGCAGTGTCTCTGTATCCCCCTTACCCACCGGGCAGTGTCTCTGTATCCCCCTTACCCACCGGGCAGTGTCTCTGTAACCCCCTTACCCACCGGGCAGTGTCTGTGTAACCCCCTTACCCACTGGGCTCTGTCTCTGTAACCCCCTTACCCACTGGGCTCTGTCTCTGCAACCCCCTTAACCACTGGGTACTGTCTCTGAAACCCCCTTACCCACTGGGCAGTGTCATGTAACCCCCTTACCCACTGGGCAGTGTCTCTGTAACCCCCCTTACCCACTGGGCAGTGTCTCTGTAACCCACTTACATACCGGGCAGTGTCTCTGTACCCCCCTTACACACTGAGCTCTGTCTCTGTAACCTCTTACCCACTGGGCAGTGTCTCTGTAACCCTCTTACCCACTGGGCACTGTCTGTGTAACCCCCTTAACCACTGGGCACTGTCTCTGTAACCCACTTACCCACTGGGCTCTGTCTCTGTAACCCCCTTACCGACTGGACAGTGTCTCTGGAACCCCCCTTACCCACTGGGCACTGTCTCTGTAAACCCCTTACCCACTGGTCTCTGTCTCTGTAACCTCTTACCCACTGGGCTTTGTCTCTGTAACCCCCTTACCCACTGGGCACTGTCTCTGTAACCCCCTTACCCACCGGGCAGTGTCTCTGTAACCCCCTGACCCACTGGGCACTGTCTCTGTAACCCCGTTACCCACTGGGCAGTGTTTCTGTAACCCCCTTACTCACCGGGCAGTGTTTCTGTATCCCCCTTACCCACCGGGCACTGTCTCTGTAACCCCCTTACCCACTGGGCATTATCTCTGTAACCCCCTTACCCACCAGGCAGTGTCTCTGTAACCCCCTTACCCTTTGGGCCCTGTCTCTGTAATCCCCTTACCCACTGGGCTCTGTCTCTGTAACCCCATTACCACCGGGTAGTGTCTCTGTAACCCCCTTACCACCGGGCAGTGTCTCTGTAACCCCCTTACCCACTGGGCACTGTCTCTGTAAACCCCTTACCCATCGGGCAGTGTCTCTGTAACCCACTTACACACCGGGCAGTGTCTCTGTAACCCCCTTACCCACTGAGCACTGTCTCTGTATCCCCCTTACCCACCGGGCAGTGTCTCTGTAACCCCCTGACCCACTGGGCACTGTCTCTGTAACCCCGTTACCCACTGGGCAGTGTTTCTGTAACCCCCTTACTCACCGGGCAGTGTTTCTGTATCCCCCTTACCCACCGGGCACTGTCTCTGTAACCCCCTTACCCACTGGGCATTATCTCTGTAACCCCCTTACCCACCAGGCAGTGTCTCTGTAACCCCCTTACCCTTTGGGCCCTGTCTCTGTAATCCCCTTACCCACTGGGCTCTGTCTCTGTAACCCCATTACCACCGGGTAGTGTGTCTGTAACCCCCTAACCCACTGGGAAGTGTCTCTATAACCCCCCTTACCCACTGGGCTCTGTCTCTGTAAACCCCTTACCCACTGGGCAGTGTCTCTGTAACCCCCTTACCCACTGGGCACTGTCTCTGTAACCCCCTTACCCACTGGGCTCTGTCTCTGTAACCCCCTTACCCTCTGGGCTCTGTTTCTCTCACTCCCTTACCCACCGGGCAGTGTCTCTGTAACTCCCTTAAACACCGGGCACTGTCTCTGTAACCCCCTTACCCTCTGGGTTCTGTCTCTCTCACTCCCTTACCCACCGGGCAGTGTCTCTGTAACCCCCTTACCCACTGGGCACTGTCTCTGTCACCCCTTTACCCACCGGGCAGTGTCTCTGTAACCCCTTACCCACCGGGCAGTGTCTGTGTAACCCCCGTACCCACTGGGCAGTGTCTCTGTAACCCCCTTACCCTCCGGGCACTGTCTCTGTAACCCCCCTTACCCACTGGGCTCTGTCTCTGTAAACCCCTTACCCACTGGGCAGTGTCTCTGTAACCCCCTTACCCAGTGGGCACTGTCTATGTAACCCGCTTACCCACTGGGCTCTGTCTCTGCAACCCCCTTACCCACTGGGTACTGTCTCTGAAATCCCCTGACCCACTGGGCAGTGTCTCTGTAACCCCCTTACCCACTAGGCACTGTCTCTGTAACCCCCTTACCGACCGGGCTCAGTCTCTGTAACCCCCTTACCCACCGGGCAGTGTCTCTGTAACCCCCTTACCCTCTGGGCCCTGTCTCTGTAATCCCCTTACCCACTGGGCTCTGTCTCTGTAACCCCCTTACCACCGGGCAGTGTCTCTGCAACCCCCTTACCCACCGGGCAGTGTCTCTGTAACCCCCTTACCCTCTGGGCAGTGTCTCTGTAACCCCCTTACCCACTGGGCAGTGTCTCTGTAACCCCCTTACCACCGGGCAGTGTCTCTGTAACCCCCTTACCCTCTGGGCAGTGTCTCTGTAACCCCCTTACCCACCGGGCAGTGTCTCTGTATCCCCCTTACCCACCGGGCAGTGTCTCTGTATCCCCCTTACCCACCGGGCAGTGTCTCTGTAACCCCCTTACCCACCGGGCAGTGTCTGTGTAACCCCCTTACCCACTGGGCTCTGTCTCTGTAACCCCCTTACCCACTGGGCTCTGTCTCTGCAACCCCCTTAACCACTGGGTACTGTCTCTGAAACCCCCTTACCCACTGGGCAGTGTCATGTAACCCCCTTACCCACTGGGCAGTGTCTCTGTAACCCCCCTTACCCACTGGGCAGTGTCTCTGTAACCCACTTACATACCGGGCAGTGTCTCTGTACCCCCCTTACACACTGAGCTCTGTCTCTGTAACCTCTTACCCACTGGGCAGTGTCTCTGTAACCCTCTTACCCACTGGGCACTGTCTGTGTAACCCCCTTAACCACTGGGCACTGTCTCTGTAACCCACTTACCCACTGGGCTCTGTCTCTGTAACCCCCTTACCGACTGGACAGTGTCTCTGGAACCCCCCTTACCCACTGGGCACTGTCTCTGTAAACCCCTTACCCACTGGTCTCTGTCTCTGTAACCTCTTACCCACTGGGCTTTGTCTCTGTAACCCCCTTACCCACTGGGCACTGTCTCTGTAACCCCCTTACCCACCGGGCAGTGTCTCTGTAACCCCCTGACCCACTGGGCACTGTCTCTGTAACCCCGTTACCCACTGGGCAGTGTTTCTGTAACCCCCTTACTCACCGGGCAGTGTTTCTGTATCCCCCTTACCCACCGGGCACTGTCTCTGTAACCCCCTTACCCACTGGGCATTATCTCTGTAACCCCCTTACCCACCAGGCAGTGTCTCTGTAACCCCCTTACCCTTTGGGCCCTGTCTCTGTAATCCCCTTACCCACTGGGCTCTGTCTCTGTAACCCCATTACCACCGGGTAGTGTCTCTGTAACCCCCTTACCACCGGGCAGTGTCTCTGTAACCCCCTTACCCACTGGGCACTGTCTCTGTAAACCCCTTACCCATCGGGCAGTGTCTCTGTAACCCACTTACACACCGGGCAGTGTCTCTGTAACCCCCTTACCCACTGAGCACTGTCTCTGTATCCCCCTTACCCACCGGGCAGTGTCTCTGTAACCCACTTACATACCGGGCAGTGTCTCTGTACCCCCCTTACACACTGAGGTCTGTCTCTGTAACCCCCTTACCCACGGGGCAGTGCCCCTGTAACCCCACTTACCCACTGGGCAGTGTCTGTGTAACCTCTTACCCACTGGGCAGTGTCTCTGTAACCGTCTTACCCACTGGGCACTGTCTGTGTAACCCCCTTAACCACTGGGCACTGTCTCTGTAACCCACTTACCCACTGGGCTCTGTCTCTGTAACCCCCTTACCGACTGGACAGTGTCTCTGGAACCCCCCTTACCCACTGGGCACTGTCTCTGTAAACCCCTTACCCACTGGGCACTGTCTCTGAAACCCCCTTACCCACTGGTCTCTGTCTCTGTAACCTCTTACCCACTGGGCTCTGTCTCTGTAACCCCCTTACCCACTGGGCACTGTCTCTGTAACCCCCTTACCCACCGGGCAGTGTCTCTGTATCCCCCTGACCCACTGGGCACTGTCTCTGTAACCCCGTTACCCACTGGGCAGTGTTTCTGTAACCCCCTTACTCACCGGGCAGTGTTTCTGTATCCCCCTTACCCACCAGGCACTGTCTCTGTAACCCCCTTACCCACTGGGCATTATCTCTGTAACCCCCTTACCCACCAGGCAGTGTCTCTGTAACCCCCTTACCCTTTGGGCCCTGTCTCTGTAATCCCCTTACCCACTGGGCTCTGTCTCTGTAACCCCATTACCACCGGGTAGTGTCTCTGTAACCCCCTTACCACCGGGCAGTGTCTCTGTAACCCCCTTACCCACCGGGCAGTGTCTCTGTAACCCCCTTACCCACCGGGCAGTGCCTCTGTAACCCCCTTACCCACTGGGCACTATCTATGTAAACCGCTTACCCACTGGGCTCTGTCTCTGCAACCCCCTTACCCACTGGGTACTGTCTCTGAAATCCCCTGACCCACTGGGCAGTGTCTCTGTAACCCCCTTACCCACTAGGCACTGTCTCTGTAACCCCCTTACCGACCGGGCTCAGTCTCTGTAACCCCCTTACCCACCGGGCAGTGTCTCTGTAACCCCCTTACCCACCGGGCAGTGTCTCTGTAACCCCCTTACCCTCTGGGCAGTGTCTCTAACCCCCTTACCCACTGGGCAGTGTCTCTGTAACCCCCTTACCACCGGGCAGTGTCTCTGTAACCCCCTTACCCTCTGGGCAGTGTCTCTGTAACCCCCTTACCCACCGGGCAGTGTCTCTGTATCCCCCTTACCCACCGGGCAGTGTCTCTGTATCCCCCTTACCCACCGGGCAGTGTCTCTGTAACCCCCTTACCCAACGGGTAGTGTCTGTGTAACCCCCTTACCCACTGGGCTCTGTCTCTGTAACCCCCTTACCCACTTGGCTCTGTCTCTGCAACCCCCTTAACCACTGGGTACTGTCTCTGAAACCCCCTTACCCACTGGGCAGTGTCTCTGTAACCCCCTTACCCACTGGGCAGTGTCTCTGTAACCCCCCTTACCCACTGGGCAGTGTCTCTGTAACCCCCTTACCCACCGGACAGTGTCTCTGTAACCCCCTTACCCACCGGGCAGTGTCTCTGTAACCCCCTTACCCACTGGGCACTGTGTCTGTAACCCCCTTACCGACCGGGCTCTGTCTCTGTAACCCCCTTACCCACCGGGCAGTGTCTCTGTAACCCCCTTACCCACTGGGCTCTGACTCTGCAACCCCCTTACCCACCGGGCAGTCTCTCTGTAACCCTCTTACCCACTGGGCTCTTTCTCTGTAACCCCCTTACCCACTGAGCTCTGTCTCTGTAACCCCCTTACCCACCGGGCAGTGCCTCTGTAACCCCCTTACCCACTGGGCACTGTCTATGTAACCCGCTTACCCACTGGGCTCTGTCTCTGCAACCCCCTCACCCACTGGGTACTGTCTCTGAAATCCCCTGACCCACTGGGCAGTGTCTCTGTAACCCCCTTACCCACCGGGCACTCTCTCTGTAACCCCCTTACCCACGGGGCAGTGACTCTATAACCCCCTTACCCACTGGGCAGTGTCTCTGTAACCCCCTTACCCACTGGGCACTCTCTCTGTAACCCCCTTACCCACCGGGCAGTGTCTCTGTAACCCACTTACACACCGGGCAGTGTCTCTGTAACCCCCTTACCCACTGAGCACTGTCTCTGTATCCCCCTTACCCACCGGGCAGTGTCTCTGTAACCCACTTACATACCGGGCAGTGTGTCTGTAACCCCCTTACCCACCGGGCAGTGTCTCTGTAACCCCCTTACCCACTGGGCACTGTCTCTGTAACCCCCTTACCCACTGGGCACTGTCTCTGTATCCCCCTTACCCACCGGGCAGTGTCTCTGTATCCCACTTACACACCGGGCAGTGTCTCTGTACCCCCCTTACACACTGAGCTCTGTCTCTGTAACCCCCTTACCCACGGGGCAGTGTCCCTGTAACCCCCTTACCCACTGGGCAGTGTCTGTGTAACCCCCTTACCCACTGGGCTCTGTCTCAGTAACCTCTTACCCACTGGGCAGTGTCTCTGTAACCCTCTTACCCACTGGGCACTGTCTCTGTAACCCCCTTAACCACTGGGCACTGTCTCTGTAACCCCCTTACACACTGGGCTCTGTCTCTGTAACCCCCTGACCGACTGGACAGTGTCTCTGGAACCCCCCTTACCCACTGGGCACTGACTCTGTAAACCCCTTACCCACTGGGCAGTGTCTCTGTAGCCCCCTTACGCTCCGGGCACTGTCTCTGTCATCCCGTTATCCTCCGGACACTGTCTCTGTAACCCCTTTACCCACTGGGCACTGTCTCTGTAACACCCTTACCAACTGGGCTCTGTCTCTGTAACCCCCTTACCCTCTGGGCTCTGTGTCTGTAACCTCTTACCCACTGGGCTCTGTCTCTGTAACCCCCTTACCCACTGGGCACTGTCGCTGTAACCCGGTTACCCACTAGGCAGTGTTTCTGTAACCCCCTTACTCACCGGGCAGTGTTTCTGTATCCCCCTTACCCACCGGGCACTGTCTCTGTAACCCCCTTACCCACTGGGCCCTGTCTCTGTAACCCCCTTACCCACCGGGCAGTGTCTCTGTAACCCCCTTACCCTTTGGGCCCTGTCTCTGTAATCCCCTTACCCACTGGGCTCTGTCTCTGTAACCCCATTACCACCGGGTAGTGTCTCTGTAACCCCCTTACCACCGGGCAGTGTCTCCGTAACCCCCTCACCACCCGGCACTGTCTCTGTAACCCCCTTACCCACCGGGCAGTGTCTCTGTAACCCCCTTACCCTCTGGGCAGTGTCTCTGTAACCCCCTTACCCACTGGGCAGTGTCTCTGTAACCCCCTTACCCACTGGGCAGTGTCTCTTTAACCCCCTTACCCTCTGGGCAGTGTCTCTGTAACCCCCTTACCCACTGGGCAGTGTCTCTGTAACCCCCTTACCCACCGGGCAGTGTCTCTGTAACCCCCTTACCCTCTGGGCAGTGTCTCTGTAAACCCCTTACCCACCGGGCAGTGTCTCTGTAACCCCCTTACCCTCTGGGCAGTGTTTCTGTAACCCCCTTACCCACCGGAGAGTGTCTCTGTAACCACCTTACCCTCTGGGCAGTGTCTCTGTAACCCCCTTACCCACCGGGCAGTGTCTCTGTAACCCCCTTAACCACTGGGCACTGTCTCTGTAACCCCCTTACACACTGGGCTCTGTCTCTGTAACCCCCTGACCGACTGGACAGTGTCTCTGGAACCCCCCTTACCCACTGGGCACTGACTCTGTAAACCCCTTACCCACTGGGCAGTGTCTCTGTAGCCCCCTTACGCTCCGGGCACTGTCTCTGTCATCCCGTTATCCTCCGGGTACTGTCTCTGTAACCCCTTTACCCACTGGGCACTGTCTCTGTAACACCCTTACCAACTGGGCTCTGTCTCTGTAACCCCCTTACCCTCTGGGCTCTGTGTCTGTAACCTCTTACCCACTGGGCTCTGTCTCTGTAACCCCCTTACCCACTGGGCACTGTCGCTGTAACCCTGTTACCCACTAGGCAGTGTTTCTGTAACCCCCTTACTCACCGGGCAGTGTTTCTGTATCCCCCTTACCCACCGGGCACTGTCTCTGTAACCCCCTTACCCACTGGGCCCTGTCTCTGTAACCCCCTTACCCACCGGGCAGTGTCTCTGTAACCCCCTTACCCTTTGGGCCCTGTCTCTGTAATCCCCTTACCCACTGGGCTCTGTCTCTGTAACCCCATTACCACCGGGTAGTGTCTCTGTAACCCCCTTACCACCGGGCAGTGTCTCTGTAACCCCCTCACCACCCGGCACTGTCTCTGTAACCCCCTTACCCACCGGGCAGTGTCTCTGTAACCCCCTTACCCTCTGGGCAGTGTCTCTGTAACCCCCTTACCCACTGGGCAGTGTCTCTGTAACCCCCTTACCCACCGGGCAGTGTCTCTTTAACCCCCTTACCCTCTGGGCAGTGTCTCTGTAACCCCCTTACCCACTGGGCAGTGTCTCTGTAACCCCCTTACCCAACGGGCAGTGTCTCTATAACCCCCTTACCCTCTGGGCAGTGTCTCTGTAAACCCCTTACCCACCGGGCAGTGTCTCTGTAACCCCCTTACCCTCTGGGCAGTGTTTCTGTAACCCCCTTACCCACCGGAGAGTGTCTCTGTAACCACCTTACCCTCTGGGCAGTGTCTCTGTAACCCCCTTACCCACCGGGCAGTGTCTCTGTAACCCCCTTACCCACCTGGCAGTGTCTCTGTATCCCCCTTACCCACCGGGTACTGTCTCTGTATCCCCCTTACCCACCGGGCAGTGTCTCTGTATCCCCCTTACCCACCGGGCAGTGTCTCTGTAACCCCCTTACCCACATGGCAGTGTCTCTGTAACCCCCTTACCCACTGGGCAGTGTCTCTGTAACCCCCTTACCCACCGGGCAGTGTCTCTGTAACCCCCTTACCCTCTGGGCAGTGTCTCTGTAACCCCCTTACCCTCTGGGCAGTGTCTCTGTAACCCCCTTACCCACCGGGCAGTGTCTCTGTAACCCCCTTACCCACTGGGCACTGTCTCTGTAACCCCCTTACCCACTGGGCACTGTCTCTGTAACCCATTTACACACCGGGCAGTGACTCTGTACCCCCCTTACACACTGAGCTCTGTCTCTGTAACCCCCTTACCCACGGGGCAGTGTCCCTGTAACCCCACTTACCCACTAGGCAGTGTCTCTGTAACCCCCTTACCCACTGGGCAGTGTCTGTGCAACCCCCTTACCCACTGGGCTCTGTCTCTGTAACCTCTTACACACTGGGCAGGGTCTATGTAACCCTCTTACCCACTGGGCATTGTCTCTGTAACCCCCTTAACCACTGGGCACTGTCTCTGTAACCCCCTTACCCACTGGGCACTGTCTCTGTAACCCCCTTACCGACTGGACAGTGTCTCTGGAACCCCCCTTACCCACTGGGCACTGTCTCTGTAAACCCCTTACCCACTGGGCAGTGTCTCTGTAGCCCCCTTACGCTCCGGGCACTGTCTCTGTAACCCCCTTACCCACTGGGCACTGTCTCTGAAACCCCCTTACCCACTGGGCTCTGTCTCTGTAACCCCCTTAGCCACTAGGCAGTGTCTCTGTAACCCCCTTACCCACTGGGCACTGTCTCTGTAACACCCTTACTAACTGGGCTCTGTCTCTGTAAACCCCGTTACCCACTGGGCAGTGTTTCTGTTACCCCCTTACTCACCGGACAGTGTTTCTGTATCCCCCTTACCCACCGGGCACTGTCTCTGTAACCCCCTTACCCACTGGGCCCTTTCTCTGTAACCCCCTTACCCACTGGGCATTGTCTGTGTAACCCCCTTACCCACTAGGCACTGTCTCTGTAACCCCCTTACCCTCTGGGCCCTGTCTCTGTAATCCCCGTACCCACTGGGCTCTGTCTCTGTAACCCCCTTACCACCGGGCAGTGTCTCTGAACCCCCCTTACCACCGGGCAGTGGCTCTGTAACCCCCTTACCCACCGGGCAGTGTCTCTGTAACCCCCTTACCCTCTGGGCAGTGTCTCTGTAACCCCCTTACCCACTGGGCAGTGTCTCTGTAACCCCCTTACCCTCCGGGCAGTGTCTCTGTAACCCCCTTACCCTCTGGGCAGTGTCTCTGTAAACCCCCTTACCCACCGGGCAGTGTCTCTGTAACCCCCTTGCCCACTGGGCAGTGTTTCTGTTACCCCCTTACTCACCGGGCAGTGTTTCTGTATCCCCCTTACCCACCGGGCACTGTCTCTGTAACCCCCTTACCCACTGGGCCCTGTCTCTGTAACCCCCTTACCCACTGGGCATTGTCTCTGTAACCCCCTTACCCACTAGGCACTGTCTCTGTAACCCCCTTACCCTTTGGGCCCTGTCTCTGTAATCCCCGTACCCACTGGGCTCTGTCTCTGTAACCCCCTTACTACCGGGCAGTGTCTCTGAACCCCCCTTACCACCGGGCAGTGGCTCTGTAACCCCCTTACCCACCGGGCAGTGTCTCTGTAACCCCCTTACCCTCTGGGCAGTGTCTCTGTAACCCCCTTACCCACTGGGCAGTGTCTCTGTAACCCCCTTACCCTCCGGGCAGTGTCTCTGTAACCCCCTTACCCTCTGGGCAGTGTCTCTGTAACCCCCTTACCCACCGGGCAGTGTCTCTGTAACCCCCTTGCCCACTGGGCAGTGTCTCTGTATCCCCCTTACCCACCGGGCAGTGTCTCTGTATCCCCCTTACCCACCGGGCAGTGTCTCTGTATCCCCCTTACCCACCGGGCAGTGTCTCTGTAACCCCCTTACCCACCGGGCAGTTTCTGTGTAACCCCCTTACCCACTGGGCTCTGTCACTGTAACCCCCTTACCCTCTGGGCAGTGTCTCTGTAACCCCCTTACCCACTGGGCAGTGTCTCTGTAACCCCCTTACCCTCCGGGCAGTGTCTCTGTAACCCCCTTACCCTCTGGGCAGTGTCTCTGTAACCCCCTTACCCACCGGGCAGTGTCTCTGTAACCCCCTTGCCCACTGGGCAGTGTCTCTGTATCCCCCTTACCCACCGGGCAGTGTCTCTGTATCCCCCTTACCCACCGGGCAGTGTCTCTGTAACCCCCTTACCCACCGGGCAGTTTCTGTGTAACCCCCTTACCCACCGGGCAGTGTCTCTGTATCCCCCTTACCCACTGGGCAGTGTCTGTGCAACCCCCTTACCCACTGGGCTCTGTCACTGTAACCCCCTTACCCTCTGGGCAGTGTCTCTGTAACCCCCTTACCCACTGGGCAGTGTCTCTGTAACCCCCTTACCCACTGGGCAGTGTCTGTGCAACCCCCTTACCCACCGGGCAGTGTCTCTGTAACCCCCTTACCCACTGGGCAGTGTCTCTGTAACCCCCTTACCCACATGGCAGTGTCTCTGTATCCCCCTGACCCACCGGGCAGTGTCTCAGTAACCCCCTTACCCACCGGGCAGTGTCTCTGTAACCCCCTTACCCACTGGGCAGTGTCTCTGTAACCCCCTTACCCACATGGCAGTGTCTCTGTATCCCCCTGACCCACCGGGCAGTGTCTCTGTAACCCCCTTACCCACCGGGCAGTGTCTCTGTAACCCCCTTACCCACCGGGCAGTGTCTCTGTAACCCCCTTGCCCACTGGGCAGTGTCTCTGTATCCCCCTTACCCACCGGGCAGTGTCTCTGTATCCCCCTTACCCACCGGGCAGTGTCTCTGTAACCCCCTTACCCACTGGGCAGTTTCTGTGTAACCCCCTTACCCACTGGGCTCTGTCACTGTAACCGCCTTACCCTCTGGGCAGTGTCTCTGTAACCCCCTTACCCACTGGGCAGTGTCTCTGTAACCCCCTTACCCTCCGGGCAGTGTCTCTGTAACCCCCTTACCCACCGGGCAGTCTCTCTGTAACCCCCTTGCCCACTGGGCAGTGTCTCTGTATCCCCCTTACCCACTGGGCAGTGTCTCTGTAGCCCCCTTACGCTCCGGGCACTGTCTCTGTAACCCCCTTACCCACTGGGCACTGTCTCTGAAACCCCCTTACCCACTGGGCTCTGTCTCTGTAACCCCCTTAGCCACTAGGCAGTGTCTCTGTAACCCCCTTACCCACTGGGCACTGTCTCTGTAACACCCTTACCAACTGGGCTCTGTCTCTGTAAACCCCGTTACCCACTGGGCAGTGTTTCTGTTACCCCCTTACTCACCGGGCAGTGTTTCTGTATCCCCCTTACCCACCGGGCACTGTCTCTGTAACCCCCTTACCCACTGGGCCCTGTCTCTGTATCCCCCTTACCCACCGGGCACTGTCTCTGTAACCCCCTTACCCACTGGGCCCTGTCTCTGTATCCCCCTTACCCACTGGGCATTGTCTCTGTAACCCCCTTACCCACTAGGCACTGTCTCTGTAACCCCCTTACCCTTTGGGCCCTGTCTCTGTAATCCCCGTACCCACTGGGCTCTGTCTCTGTAACCCCCTTACTACCGGGCAGTGTCTCTGAACCCCCCTTACCACCGGGCAGTGGCTCTGTAACCCCCTTACCCACCGGGCAGTGTCTCTGTAACCCCCTTACCCTCTGGGCAGTGTCTCTGTAACCCCCTTACCCACTGGGCAGTGTCTCTGTAACCCCCTTACCCTCCGGGCAGTGTCTCTGTAACCCCCTTACCCTCTGGGCAGTGTCTCTGTAACCCCCTTACCCACCGGGCAGTGTCTCTGTAACCCCCTTGCCCACTTGGCAGTGTCTCTGTATCCCCCTTACCCACCGGGCAGTGTCTCTGTATCCCCCTTACCCACCGGGCAGTGTCTCTGTATCCCCCTTACCCACCGGGCAGTGTCTCTGTAACCCCCTTACCCACCGGGCAGTTTCTGTGTAACCCCCTTACCCACTGGGCTCTGTCACTGTAACCCCCTTACCCACTGGGCTCTGTCTCTGCAACCCCCTTACCCACTGGGTACTGTCTCTGAAACCCCCTTACCCACTGGGCAGTGTCTCTGTAACCCCCATACCCACTGGGCAGTGTCTCTGTAACCCCCCTTACCCACTGGGCTCTGTCTCTGTAAACCCCTTACCCACTGGGCAGTGTCTCTGTAACCCCCTTACCCTCCAGGCAGTGTCTCTGTAAACCCCTTACCCACTGAGCAGTGTCTCTGTAACGCCTTACCAACTGGGCTCTTCTCTGTAACCCCCTTTCCCACTGGGCTCTGTCTCTGTAACCCCCTTACCCACCGGGCAGTGTCTCTGTAACCCCCTTACCCACATGGCAGTGTCTCTGTATCCCCCTGACCCACCGGGCAGTGTCTCTGTAACCCCCTTACCCACCGGGCAGTGTCTCTGTAACCCCCTTACCCACCGGGCAGTGTCTCTGTAACCCCCTTACCCTCTGGGCAGTGTCTCTGTAACCCCCTTACCCACCGGGCAGTGTCTCTGTAACCCCCTTACCCACTGGGCACTGTCTCTGTAACCCCCTTACCCACTGGGCACTGTCTCTGTAACCCATTTACACACCGGGCAGTGACTCTGTACCCCCCTTACACACTGAGCTCTGTCTCTGTAACCCCCTTACGCACGGGGCAGTGTCCCTGTAACCCCACTTACCCACTAGGCAGTGTCTCTGTAACCCCCTTACCCACTGGGCAGTGTCTGTGCAACCCCCTTACCCACTGGGCTCTGGCTCTGTAACCTCTTACCCACTGGGCACTGTCTCTGTAACCCCCTTACCCACTGGGCTCTGTCTCTGTAACCCCCTTACCGACTGGACAGTGTCTCTGGAACTCCCCTTACCCACTGGGCACTGTCTCTGTAAACCCCTTAGCCACTGGGCAGTGTCTCTGTAGCCCCCTTACGTTCCGGGCACTGTCTCTGTAACCCCCTTACCCACTGGGCACTGTCTCTGAAACCCCCTTACCCACTGGGCTCTGTCTCTGTAACCCCCTTAGCCACTAGGCAGTGTCTCTGTAACCACCTTACCGACTGGGCACTGTCTCTGTAACACCCTTACCAACTGGGCTCTGTCTCTGTAACCCCCTTACCCACTGGGCACTGTGTCTGTAACCTCTTACCCACTGGGCTCCGTCTCTGTAACCCCCTTACCCACTGGGCACTGTCTCTGTAACCCCCTTACCCACCGGGCAGTGTCTCTGTAACCCCCTGACCCACTGGGCACTGTCTCTGTAAACCCCGTTACCCACTGGGCAGTGTTTCTGTTACCCCTTTACTCACCGGGCAGTGTTTCTGTATCCCCCTTACCCACCGGGCACTGTCTCTGTAACCCCCTTACCCACTGGGCCCTGTCTCTGTAACCCCCTTACCCACTGGGCATTGTCTATGTAACCCCCTTACCCATCGGGCAGTGTCGCTGTAACACCCTTACCCTTTGGGCCCTGTCTCTGTAATCCCCGTACCCACTGGGCTCTGTCACTGTAACCCCCTTACCAACGGGGAGTGTCTCTGAACCCCCCTTACCACCGGGCAGTGTCTCTGTAACCCCCTTACCCACCGGGCAGTGTCTCTGTAACCCCCTTACCCTCTGGGCAGTGCCTCTGTAACCCCCTTACCCACTGGGCAGTGTCTCTGTAACCCCCTTACCCACCGGGCAGTGTCTCTGTAACCCCCTTACCCTCTGGGCAGTGTCTCTGTAACCCCCTTACCCACCGGGCAGTGTCTCTGTAACCCCCTTACCCACTGGGCAGTGTCTCTGTAACCCCCTTACCCACTGGGCAGTGTCTCTGTAACCCCCTTACCCTCCGGGCAGTGTCTCTGTAACCCCCTTACCCTCTGGGCAGTGTCTCTGTAACCCCCTTACCCACCGGGCAGTGTCTCTGTAACCCCCTTGCCCACTGGGCAGTGTCTCTGTATCCCCCTTACCCACTGGGCAGTGTCTCTGTAGCCCCCTTACGCTCCGGGCACTGTCTCTGTAACCCCCTTACCCACTGGGCACTGTCTCTTAAACCCCCTTACCCACTGGGCTCTGTCTCTGTAACCCCCTTAGCCACTAGGCAGTGTCTCTGTAACCCCCTTACCCACTGGGCACTGTCTCTGTAACACCCTTACCAACTGGGCTCTGTCTCTGTAAACCCCGTTACCCACTGGGCAGTGTTTCTGTTACCCCCTTACTCACCGGGCAGTGTTTCTGTATCCCCCTTACCCACCGGGCACTGTCTCTGTAACCCCCTTACCCACTGGGCCCTGTCTCTGTAACCCCCTTACCCACTGGGCATTGTCTCTGTAACCCCCTTACCCACTAGGCACTGTCTCTGTAACCCCCTTACCCTTTGGGCCCTGTCTCTGTAATCCCCGTACCCACTGGGCTCTGTCTCTGTAACCCCCTTACTACCGGGCAGTGTCTCTGAACCCCCCTTACCACCGGGCAGTGGCTCTGTAACCCCCTTACCCACCGGGCAGTGTCTCTGTAACCCCCTTACCCTCTGGGCAGTGTCTCTGTAACCCCCTTACCCACTGGGCAGTGTCTCTGTAACCCCCTTACCCTCCGGGCAGTGTCTCTGTAACCCCCTTACCCTCTGGGCAGTGTCTCTGTAACCCCCTTACCCACCGGGCAGTGTCTCTGTAACCCCCTTGCCCACTGGGCAGTGTCTCTGTATCCCCCTTACCCACCGGGCAGTGTCTCTGTATCCCCCTTACCCACCGGGCAGTGTCTCTGTATCCCCCTTACCCACCGGGCAGTGTCTCTGTAACCCCCTTACCCACCGGGCAGTTTCTGTGTAACCCCCTTACCCACTGGGCTCTGTCACTGTAACCCCCTTACCCACTGGGCTCTGTCTCTGCAACCCCCTTACCCACTGGGTACTGTCTCTGAAACCCCCTTACCCACTGGGCAGTGTCTCTGTAACCCCCATACCCACTGGGCAGTGTCTCTGTAACCCCCCTTACCCACTGGGCTCTGTCTCTGTAAACCCCTTACCCACTGGGCAGTGTCTCTGTAACCCCCTTACCCTCCAGGCAGTGTCTCTGTAAACCCCTTACCCACTGAGCAGTGTCTCTGTAACGCCTTACCAACTGGGCTCTTCTCTGTAACCCCCTTTCCCACTGGGCTCTGTCTCTGTAACCCCCTTACCCACCGGGCAGTGTCTCTGTAACCCCCTTACCCACTGGGCAGTGTCTCTGTAACCCCCTTACCCACCGGGCAGTGTCTCTGTATCCCCCTGACCCACCGGGCAGTGTCTCTGTAACCCCCTTACCCACCGGGCAGTGTCTCTGTAACCCCCTTACCCACCGGGCAGTGTCTCTGTAACCCCCTTACCCTCTGGGCAGTGTCTCTGTAACCCCCTTACCCACCGGGCAGTGTCTCTGTAACCCCCTTACCCACTGGGCACTGTCTCTGTAACCCCCTTACCCACTGGGCACTGTCTCTGTAACCCATTTACACACCGGGCAGTGACTCTGTACCCCCCTTACACACTGAGCTCTGTCTCTGTAACCCCCTTACCCACGGGGCAGTGTCCCTGTAACCCCACTTACCCACTAGGCAGTGTCTCTGTAACCCCCTTACCCACTGGGCAGTGTCTGTGCAACCCCCTTACCCACTGGGCTCTGGCTCTGTAACCTCTTACCCACTGGGCACTGTCTCTGTAACCCCCTTACCCACTGGGCTCTGTCTCTGTAACCCCCTTACCGACTGGACAGTGTCTCTGGAACTCCCCTTACCCACTGGGCATTGTCTCTGTAAACCCCTTAGCCACTGGGCAGTGTCTCTGTAGCCCCCTTACGTTCCGGGCACTGTCTCTGTAACCCCCTTACCCACTGGGCACTGTCTCTGAAACCCCCTTACCCACTGGGCTCTGTCTCTGTAACCCCCTTAGCCACTAGGCAGTGTCTCTGTAACCCCCTTACCGACTGGGCACTGTCTCTGTAACACCCTTACCAACTGGGCTCTGTCTCTGTAACCCCCTTACCCACTGGGCACTGTGTCTGTAACCTCTTACCCACTGGGCTCTGTCTCTGTAACCCCCTTACCCACTGGGCACTGTCTCTGTAACCCCCTTACCCACCGGGCAGTGTCTCTGTAACCCCCTGACCCACTGGGCACTGTCTCTGTAAACCCCGTTACCCACTGGGCAGTGTTTCTGTTACCCCCTTACTCACCGGGCAGTGTTTCTGTATCCCCCTTACCCACCGGGCACTGTCTCTGTAACCCCCTTACCCACTGGGCCCTGTCTCTGTAACCCCCTTACCCATCGGGCAGTGTCTCTGTAACCCCCTTACCCTTTGGGCCCTGTCTCTGTAATCCCCGTACCCACTGGGCTCTGTCTCTGTAACCCCCTTACCACCGGGTAGTGTCTCTGTAACCCCCTTACCAACGGGCAGTGTCTCTGAACCCCCCTTACCACCGGGCAGTGTCTCTGTAACCCCCTTACCCACCGGGCAGTGTCTCTGTAACCCCCTTACCCTCTGGGCAGTGCCTCTGTAACCCCCTTACCCACTGGGCAGTGTCTCTGTAACCCCCTTACCCACCGGGCAGTGTCTCTGTAACCCCCTTACCCTCTGGGCAGTGTCTCTGTAACCCCCTTACCCACCGGGCAGTGTCTCTGTAACCCCCTTACCCACTGGGCAGTGTCTCTGTAACCCCCTTACCCACTGGGCAGTGTCTCTGTAACCCCCTTACCCTCTGGGCAGTGTCTCTGTAACCCCCTTACCCACCGGGCAGTGTCTCTGTAACCCCCTTACCAACTGGGCAGTGTCTCTGTATCCCCCTTACCCACCGGGCAGTGTCTCTGTATCCCCCTTACCCACGGGGCAGTGTCTCTGTAACCCCCTTACCCTCCGGGCACTGTCTCTGTAAACCCCTTACCCACTGAGCAGTGTCTCTGGAACGCCTTACCAACTGGGCTCTTCTCTGTAACCCCCTTACCCACTGGGCTCTGTCTCTGTAACCCCCTTACCCACGGGGCAGTGTCTCTGTAACCCCCTTACCCACTGGGCAGTGTCTCTGTAACCCCCTTACCCACATGGCAGTGTCTCTGTAAACCCCTTACCCACTGGGCACTGTCTCTGTAACCCCCTTACCCACCAGGCAGTGTCTCTGTAACCCCCTTACCACCGGGTAGTGTCTCTGTAACCCCCTTACCCACTGGGCACTGTCTATGTAACCCCTTTACCCAGTGGGCTGTGTTTCTGTCACCCCCTTACCCACCGGGCAGTGTCTCTGTCACCCCCTTACTCACTGGGCAGTGTCTCTGTAACCCCCTTACCCACTGGGCACTGTCTATGTAACCACCTTACCCACCAGGCAGTGTCTCTGTAACCCCCTTACCACCGGGTAATGTCTCTGTAACCCCCGTACCCACTGGGCACTGTCTATGTAACCCCATTATCAATGGGCCGTGTCCCTATCACCCCCTTACCCACCGGGCAGTGTCTCTGTAACCCCCTTACCCACTGGGCAGTGTCTCTGTAACCCCCTTACCCACTGGGCAGTGTCTCTGTAACCCCCTTACCCTCTGGGCTCTGTCTCTGTCACCCCCTTACCCACCGGGCAGTGTCTCTGTATCCCCCTTACCCACTGAGCAGTGTCTCTGTAACCCCCTTACCAACTGGGCTCTGTCTCTGTAACCCCTTTACCCACCGGGCAGTGTCTCTGTAACCCCCTTACCCACCGGGCAGTGTCTGTGTAACCCCCTTACCCACTGGGCTCTGTCTCTGTAACCCCCTTACCCACTGGGCTCTGTCTCTGCAACCCCCTTACCCACTGGGTACTGTCTCTGAAACCCCCTTACCCACTGGGCAGTGTCTCTGTAACCCCCTAACCCACTGGGCAGTGTCTCTGTCACCCCCCTTACCTACTGGGCTCTTTCTCTGTAACCCCCCTTACCCACTGGGCAGTGTCTCTGTAACCCCCTTACCCACTGGGCTCTGTCTCTGTATCCCCCTTACCCACTGGGCTCTGTCTCTGCAACCGCCTTACCCACTGGGTACTGTCTCTGAAAACCCCTTACCCACTGGGCAGTGTCTCTGTAACCCCCTAACCCACTGGGCAGTGTCTCTGTAACCCCCCTTACCCACTGGGCTCTGTCTCTGTAAACCCCTTACCCACTGGGCTCTGTCTCTGTAACCCCCTTACCCACTGGGCAGTGTCTCTGTAACCCCCCTTACCCACTGGGCTCTGTCTCTGTAAACCCCTTACCCACTGGGCTCTGTCTCTGTAACCCCCTTACCCACCGGGCAGTGTCTCTGTAACCCGCTTACCCTCCGGGCACTGTCTCTGTAAACCACATACCCACTGAGCAGTGTCTCTGTAACCCCCTTACCAACTGGGCTCTGTCTCTGTAACCCCCTTACCCAATGGGCAGTGTCTCTGTAACCCCCTTACCCAGTGGGCAGTGCCTCTGTAACCCCCTTACCCACCGGGCAGTGTCTCTTTAAGCCCCTTACCCACTGGGCACTGTCTCTGTAACCCCCTTACCCACCGGGCAGTGTCTCTGTAACTCCCTTACCCACTGGGCTCTGACTCTGTAACCCTCTTACCCACTGGGCTCTGTCTCTGTAACCCCCTTACCCACTGAGCTATGTCTCTGTAACCCCCTTACCCACCGGGCAGTGTCTCTGTAACCCCCTTACCCAATGGGCAGTGTCTCTGAAACCCCCTTACCCACTGGGCAGTGTCTCTGTAACCCCCTTACCACCGGGCAGTGTCTCTGTAAACCCCTTACCCACTGGGCACTGTCTCTGTAACCCCCTTACCCAATGGGCAGTGTCTCTGAAACCCCCTTACCCACTGGGCAGTGTCTCTGTAACCCCCTTACCACCGGGCAGTGTCTCTGTAAACCCCTTACCCACTGGACACTGTCTCTGTAACCCCCTTACCCACCGGGCAGTGTCTCTGTAACCCCCCTTACCCACTGGGCAGTGTCTCTGTAACCCCCTTACCCACCGGGCAGTGTCTCTGTAACCCCCCTTACCCAATGGGCAGTGTCTCTGTAACCCCCTTACCCACTGGGCAGTGTCTCTGTAACCCCCTTACCCACCGGGCAGTGTCTCTGTAACCCCCTTACCCACTGGGCTCTGACTCTGTAACCCCCTTACCCACTGGGCAGTGTCTCTGTAACCCCCTTACCCACCGGGCAGTGTCTCTGTAACCCCCTTACCCTCCGGGAACTGTCTCTGTAAACACCTTACCCACTGAGCAGTGTCTCTGTAACCCCCTTACCCACCGGGCAGTGTCTCTGTAACCCCCTTACCCACTGGGCTCTGACTCTGTAACCCCCTTACCCACTGGGCAGTGTCTCTGTAACCCCCTTACCCACTGAGCAGTGTCTCTGTAACCCCCTTACCCACTGGGCACTGTCTCTGCAACCCCCTTACCCACTGGGCAGTGTCTCTGTAACCCCCTTACCCACTGGGCAGTGTCTCTGTAACCCCCTTACCCACTGGGCAGTGTCTCTGTAACCCCCCTTACCCAATGGGCAGTGTCACTGTAACCCCCTTACCCACCGGGCAGTGTCTCTGTAACACCCTTACCCAACGGGCAGTGTCTCTGTAACCCCCTTACCCACTGGGCACTGTCTCTGTAACCCCCTTACCCACTGGGTAGTGTCTCTGTAACCCCCTTTCCCAATGGGCACTGTCTCTGCAAACCCCTTACCCACTGGGCAGTGTCTCTGTAACCCCCTTACACACCGGGCAGTGTCTCTGTAACCCCCTTCCACACTGAGCTCTGTCTCTGTAACCCCCTTACCCACTGGGCAGTATCTCTGTATCCCCCTTACCCACCGGGCAGTGTCTCTGTATCCCCCTTACCCACCGGGCAGTGTCTCTGTATCCCCCTAACCCACCGGGCAGTGTCTCTGTAACCCCCTTACCCACCGGGCAGTGTCTCTGTAACCCCCTTACCCACTGGGCAGTGTCTCTGTAACCCCCTTACCCACTGGGCAGTGTCTCTGTAACCCCCTTACCCTCTGGGCTCTGTCTCTGTAACCCCCTTACCCACCGGGCAGTGTCTCTGTATCCCCCTTACCCACTGAGCAGTGTCTCTGTAACCCCCTTACCAACTGGGCTCTGTCTCTGTAACCCCCTTACCCACCGGGCAGTGTCTCTGTAACCCCCTTGCCCACCGGGCAGTGTCTGTGTAACCCCCTTACCCACTGGGCTCTGTCTCTGTAACCCCCTTACCCACTGGGCTCTGTCTCTGCAACCCCCTTACCCACTGGGTACTGTCTCTGAAACCCCCTTACCCACTGGGCAGTGTCTCTGTAACCCCCTAACCCACTGGGCAGTGTCTCTGTAACCCCCCTTACCTACTGGGCTCTGTCTCTGTAACCCCCCTTACCCACTGGGCAGTGTCTCTGTAACCCCCTTACCCTCCGGGCACTGTCTCTGTAAACCCCTTACCCACTGAGCAGTGTCTCTGTAACCCCCTTACCAACTGGGCTCTGTCTCTGTAACCCCCTTACCCAATGGGCAGTGTCTCTGTAACCCCCTAACCCACTGGGCAGTGTCTCTGTAACCCCCCTTACCTACTGGGCTCTGTCTCTGTAAACCCCTTACCCACCGGGCTCTGTCTCTGTAACCCCCTTACCCACCGGGCAGTGTCTCTGTAAGCCCCTTACCCACCGGGCAGTGTCTGTGTAACCCCCTTACCCACTGGGCTCTGTCTCTGTATCCCCCTTACCCACTGGGCTCTGTCTCTGCAACCGCCTTACCCACTGGGTACTGTCTCTGAAACCCCCTTACCCACTGGGCAGTGTCTCTGTAACCCCCTAACCCACTGGGCAGTGTCTCTGTAACCCCCCTTACCCACTGGGCTCTGTCTCTGTAACCCCCTTACCAACTGGGCTCTGTCTCTGTAACCCCCTTACCCAATGGGCAGTGTCTCTGTAACCCCCTTACCCACTGGGCAGTGCCTCTGTAACCCCCTTACCCACCGGGCAGTGTCTCTTTAAGCCCCTTACCCACTGGGCACTGTCTCTGTAACCCCCTTACCCACCGGGCAGTGTCTCTGTAACCCCCTTACCCACTGGGCTCTGTCTCTGTAAACCCCTTACCAACTGGGCTCTGTCTCTGTTACCCCCTTACCCAATGGGCAGTGTCTCTGAAACCCCCTTACCCACTGGGCAGTGTCTCTGTAACCCCCTTACCACCGGGCAGTGTCTCTGTAAACCACTTACCCACTGGGCACTATCTCTGTAACCCCCTTACCCACCGGGCAGTGTCTCTGTAACCCCCCTTACCCACTGGGCAGTGTCTCTGTAACCCCCTTACCCACCGGGCAGTGTCTCTGTAACCCCCCTTACCCAATGGGCAGTGTCTCTGTAACCCCCTTACCCACTGGGCAGTGTCTCTGTAACCCCCTTACCCACCGGGCAGTGTCTCTGTAACCCCCTTACCCACTGGGCTCTGACTCTGTAACCCCCTTACCCACTGGGCAGTGTCTCTGTAACCCCCTTACCCACTGGGCAGTGTCTCTGTAACCCCCTTACCCTCCGGGCACTGTCTCTGTAAACACCTTACCCACTGAGCAGTGTCTCTGAAACCCCCTTACCCACCGGGCAGTGTCTCTGTAACCCCCTTACCCACTGGGCTCTGTCTCTGTAACCCCCTTACCCACTGGGCTCTGTCTCTGTAAACCCCTTACCAACTGGGCTCTGTCTCTGTTACCCCCTTACCCAATGGGCAGTGTCTCTGAAACCCCCTTACCCACTGGGCAGTGTCTCTGTAACCCCCTTACCACCGGGCAGTGTCTCTGTAAACCCCTTACCCACTGGGCACTATCTCTGTAACCCCCTTACCCACCGGGCAGTGTCTCTGTAACCCCCCTTACCCACTGGGCAGTGTCTCTGTAACCCCCTTACCCACCGGGCAGTGTCTCTGTAACCCCCCTTACCCAATGGGCAGTGTCTCTGTAACCCCCTTACCCACTGGGCAGTGTCTCTGTAACCCCCTTACCCACCGGGCAGTGTCTCTGTAACCCCCTTACCCACTGGGCTCTGACTCTGTAACCCCCTTACCCACTGGGCAGTGTCTCTGTAACCCCCTTACCCACTGGGCAGTGTCTCTGTAACCCCCTTACCCTCCGGGCACTGTCTCTGTAAACACCTTACCCACTGAGCAGTGTCTCTGAAACCCCCTTACCCACCGGGCAGTGTCTCTGTAACCCCCTTACCCACTGGGCTCTGACTCTGTAACCCCCTTACCCACTGGGCAGTGTCTCTGTAACCCCCTTACCCACTGGGCAGTGTCTTTGTAACCCCCTTACCCACTGGGCAGTGTCTCTGTAACCCCCTTACCCACCGGGCAGTGTCTCTGTAACCCCCTTACCCACCGGGCAGTGTCTCTGTAACCTTCCTTACCCAATGGGCAGTGTCTCTGTTACCCCCTTACCCACCGGGCAGTGTCTCTGTAACACCCTTACCCAACGGGCAGTGTCTCTGTAACCCCCTTACCCACTGGGCACTGTCTCTGTAACCCCCTTACCCACTGGGTAGTGTCTCTGTAACCCCCTTTCCCAATGGGCACTGTCTCTGCAAACCCCTTACCCACTGGGCAGTGTCTCTGTAATCCCCTTACACACCGGGCAGTGTCTCTGTAACCCCCTTCCACACTGAGCTCTGTCTCTGTAACCCCCTTACCCACTGGGCTCTGTCTCTGCAACCCCCTTACCCACTGGGTACTGTCTCTGAAACCCCCTTACCCACTGGGCTCTGTCTCTGTAACCCCCTTACCCACTGGGCAGTGTCTCTGTAACCCCCCTTACCCACTGGGCTCTGTCTCTGTAAACCCCTTACCCACTGGGCAGTGTCTCTGTAACCCCCTTACCCTCCGGGCACTGTCTCTGTAAACCCCTTACCCACTGAGCAGTGTCTCTGTAACGCCTTACCAACTGGGCTCTGTCTCTGTGAACCCCTTACCCACTGGGCAGTGTCTCTGTAACCCCCTTACCCACCGGGCAGTGTATCTGTTTCCCCCTTACCCACCGGGCAGTGTCTCTGTAACCCCCTTACCCACCGGGCAGTGTCTGTGTAACCCCCTTACCCACTGGGCTCTGTCTCTGTAACCCCCTTACCCACTGGGCTCTGTCTCTGCAACCCCCTTACCCACTGGGTACTGTCTCTGAAACCCCCTTACCCACTGGGCTCTGTCTCTGTAACCCCCTTACCCACTGGGCAGTGTCTCTGTAACCCCCCTTACCCACTGGGCTCTGTCTCTGTAAACCCCTTACCCACTGGGCAGTGTCTCTGTAACCCCCTTACCCTCCGGGCACTGTCTCTGTAAACCCCTTACCCACTGAGCAGTGTCTCTGTAACGCCTTACCAACTGGGCTCTGTCTCTGTGAACCCCTTACCCACTGGGCAGTGTCTCTGTAACCCCCTTACCCAGTGGGCAGTGTCTCTGTAACCCCCTTACCCACTGGGCACTGTCTCTGTAACCCTCTTACCGACCGGGCTCTGTCTCTGTAACCACCTTACCCATCGGGCAGTGTCTCTGTAACCCCCTTACCCACTGGGCTCTGACTCTGTAACCCCCTTACCCACCGGGCAGTCTCTCTGTAACCCTCTTACCCACTGGGCTCTGTCTCTGTAACCCCCTTACCCACTGAGCTCTGTCTCTGTAATCCCCTTACCCAACGGGCAGTGTCTCTGTAACCCCCGTACCCACTGGGCTCTGTCTCTGTAACCCCCTTACCCACTGGGCACTTTCTATGTAACCCCCTTACCCACCGGGTAGTGTCTCTGTAACCCCCTTACCACCGGGTAGTGTCTCTGTAACCCCCTTACCCACTGGGCAGTGTCTCTGTAACCCCCTTACCCTCTGGGCAGTGTCTCTGTAACCCCCTTACCCACTGGGCAGTGTCTCTGTAACCCCCTTACCCACTGGGCAGTGTCTCTGTAACCCCCTTACCCTCTGGGCTCTATCTCTGTAACCCCCTTACCCACCGGGCAGTCTCTCAGTATCCCCCTTACTCACTGAGCAGTGTCTCTGTAACCCCCTTACCAACTGGGCTCTGTCTCTGTAACCCCCTTACCCCCCGGGCAGTGTCTCTGTAACCCCCTTACCCACCGGGCAGTGTCTGTGTAACCCCCTTACCCACTGGGCTCTGTCTCTGTAACCCCCCTTCCCACTGGGCTCTGTCTCTGCAACCCCCTTACCCACTGGGTACTGTCTCTGAAACCCCCTTACCCACTGGGCAGTGTCTCTGTAACCCCCTAACCCACTGGGCAGTGTCTCTGTAACCCCCCTTACCCATTGGGCTCTGTCTCTATAAACCCCTTACCCACTGGGCTCTGTCTCTGTAACCCCCTTACCCAACGGGCAGTGTCTCCGTAACCCCCCTTACCCACTGGGTTCTGTCTCTGTAACCCCCTTACCCACTGAGCTCTGTCTCTGTAACCCCCTTACCCGCCGGGCAGTGTCTCTGTATCCCCCTTACCCACTGGGCTCTGTCTCTGTAACCCCCTTACCCACTGGGCACTGTCTATGTAACCCCCTTACCCACCAGGCAGTGTCTCTGTAACCCCCTTACCCACTGGGCAGTGTCTCTGTAACCCCCTTACCCATTGGGCAGTGTCTCTGTAACCCCCTTACCAACTGGGCTCTGTCTCTGTAACCCCCTTACCCACCGTGCAGTATCTCTGTAACCCCCTTACCCACCAGGCAGTGTCTGTGTAACCCCCTTACCCACTGGGCACTGTCTCTGTAACCCCCTTACCCACTGGGCAGTGTCTCTGTAACCCACTTACCCACTGGGCTCTGTCTCTGCAACCCCCTTACCCACTGGGTACTGTCTCTGAAACACCCTTACCCACTGGGCAGTGTCTCTGTAACCCCCTTACCCTCCGGGCACTGTCTCTGTAAACCCCTTACCCACTGAGCAGTGTCTCTGTAACCACCTTACCAACTGGGCTCTGTCTCTGTAACCCCCTTACCCACTGGGCAGTGTCTCTGTAACCCACTTACCCACCGGGCAGTGTCTCTGTAAACCCCTTACCCAATGGGCACTGTCTCTGTAACCCCCTTACCCACCGGGCAGTGTCTCTGTAACCCCCTTACCCACTGGGCTCTGACTCTGCAACCCTCTTACCCACTGGGCTCTGTCCCTGTAACCCCCTTACCCACTGGGCACTGTCTATGTAACCCCTTACACACCAGGCAGTGTCTCTGTAACCCCCTTACCCACCGGGCAGTGTCTCTGTAACCCCCTTACCCACCGGGCAGTGTCTCTGTAACCCCCTTACCCACTGAGCTCTGACTCTGTAACCCTCTTACACACTGGGCTCTGTCCCTGTAACCCCCTTACCCACTGAGCTATGTCTCTGTAACCCCCTTACCCACCGGGCAGTGTCTCTGTAACCCCCTTACCCACTGGGCTCTGTCTCTGTAACCCCTTTACGCACTGGGCTCTGTCTCTGCAACCCCCTTACCCACTGGGTACTGTCTCTGAAACCCCCTTACCCACTGGGCAGTGTGTCTGTAACCCCCTAACCCACTGGGAAGTGTCTCTATAACCCCCCTTACCCACTGGGCTCTGTCTCTGTAAACCCCTTACCCACTGGGCAGTGTCTCTGTAACCCCCTTACCCACTGGGCACTGTCTCTGTAACCCCCTTACCCACTGGGCTCTGTCTCTGTAACCCCCTTACCCTCTGGGCTCTGTTTCTCTCACTCCCTTACCCACCGGGCAGTGTCTCTGTAACTCCCTTAAACACCGGGCACTGTCTCTGTAACCCCCTTACCCTCTGGGCTCTGTCTCTCTCACTCCCTTACCCACCGGGCAGTGTCTCTGTAACCCCCTTACCCACTGGGCACTGTCTCTGTCACCCCTTTACCCACCGGGCAGTGTCTCTGTAACCCCTTACCCACCGGGCAGTGTCTGTGTAACCCCCGTACCCACTGGGCAGTGTCTCTGTAACCCCCTTACCCTCCGGGCACTGTCTCTGTAACCCCCCTTACCCACTGGGCTCTGTCTCTGTAAACCCCTTACCCACTGGGCAGTGTCTCTGTAACCCCCTTACCCAGTGGGCAGTGTCTCTGTAACCCCCTTACCCACCGGGCACTGTCTCTGTAACCCCCTTACCGACCGGGCTCTGTCTCTGTAACCCCCATACCCACCGGGCAGTGTCTCTGTAACCCCCTTACACACTGGGCTCTGACTCTGTAACCCCCTTACCCACCAGGCAGTGTCTCTGTAACCCCCTTACCCAGTGGGCAGTGCCTCTGTAACCCCCTTCCCCACTGGGCACTGTCTCTGTAACCCCCTTACCCACTGGGCAGTGTCTCTGTAACCCCCTTACCCAACGGGCAGTGTCTCTGTAACCCCCTTACCCACTGGGCACTGTCTCTGTAACCCCCTTACCCACTGGGCACTGTCTCTGTAACCCCCTTACCCACGGGGCAGTGTCTCTGTAACCCCCTTACCCACTGGGCACTGTCTCTGTAACCCCCTTACCCACTAGGCAGTGTCTCTGTCACCCCCTTACCGACCGGGCTCTGTCTCTGTAACCCCCTTACCCAAAGGGCTCTGTCTCTGTAACCCCCTTACCCTCCGGGCACTGTCTATGTAACCACCTTACCCACCAGGCAGTGTCTCTGTAACCCCCTTGCCACCCGGAAGTGTCTCTGTAACCCCCTTACCCACTGGGCACTGTCTCTGTAACCCCCTTACCAACTGGGCTCTGTCTCTGTAACCCCCTTACCCACCGGGCAGTGTCTCTGTAACCCCCTTACCCACCGGGCAGTGTCTGTGTAACCCCCTTACCCACTGGGCTCTGTCTCTGTAACCCCCTTACCCACTGGGCTCTGTCTCTGTAACCCCCTTACCCACTGGGTACTGTCTCTGAAACCCCCTTACCCACTGGGAAGTGACTCTGTAACCCCCTAACCCACTGGGCAGTGTCTCTGTTACCCCCCTTACCCACTGGGCTCTGTCTCTGTAAACCCCTTACCCACTGGGCTCTGTCTCTGTAACCCCCTTACCCACTGGGTAGTGTCTCTGTAACCCCCCTTACCCAATGGGCAGTGTCTCTGTAACCCCCTTACCCTCCCGGCACTGTCTCTGTAAACCCCTTACCCACTGAGCAGTGTCTCTGTAACCCCCTTACCAGCTGGGCTCTGTCTCTGTAACCCCCTTACCCAATGGGTAGTGTCTCTGTAACCCCCTTACCCACTGGGCAGTGTCTCTGTAACCCCCTTACCCACCGGGCAGTGTCTCTGTAACCCCCTTACCCTCTGGGCAGTGTCTCTGTATCCCCCTTACCCACCGGGCAGTGTCTCTGTAACCCCCTTACCCTCTGGGCAGTGTCTCTGTATCCCCCTTACCCACCGGGCAGTGTCTCTGTAACCCCCTTACCCACCGGGCAGTGTCTCTGTAACCCCCTTACCCAGCGGGCAGTGTCTCTGTAACCGCCTTACCCACTGGGCAGTGTCTCTGTAACCCCGTTACCCACTGGGCACTGTCTCTGTAACCCCGTTACCCACCGGGCACTGTCTATGTAACCCCCTTACCCACTGGACAGTGTCTCTGTAGCCCCCTTACTCACCGGGCAGTGTTTCTGTAACCCCCTTACACACCAGGCAGTGTCTCTGTAACCCCCTTACCCACTGGGCTCTGTCTCTGTAACCCCCTTACCCAATTGGCACTGTCTATGTAACCCCCTTACCCACCGGGCAGTGTCTCTGTAACCCCTTTACCCACTGGGCAGTGTCTCTGTAACCCACTTACCCACTGGGCTCTGTCTCTGTAACCCCCTTACCCACTGGGCACTGTCTATGTAACCCCCTTACCCACCAGGCAGTGTCTCTGTAACCCCCTTACCCACTGAGCTCTGTCTCTGTAACCCCCTTACCCACCGGGCCGTGTCTCTGTCACCCCCTTACCCACCGGGCAGTGTCTCTGTAACCCCCTTACCCACTGGGCAGTGTCTCTGTAACCCCCTTACCCACTGGGAACTGTCTCTGTAACCCCCTTACCCTCCCGGCACTGTCTCTGTAACCCCCTTACCCATTGGGCAGTGTCTCTGTAACCCCCTTACCAACTGGGCTCTGTCTCTGTAACCCCCTTACCCACCGTGCATTGTCTCTGTAACCCCCTTACCCACCGGGCAGTGTCTGTGTAACCCCTTTACCCACTGGGCTCTGTCTCTGTAACCCACTTACCCACTGGGTTCTGTCTCTGCAACCCCCTTACCCACTGGGTCCTGTCTCTGAAGCCCCCTTACCCACTGGGCAGTGTCTCTCTAAACCCCTTAACCACTGGGCTCTGTCTCTGTAAACCCCTTACCCTCCGGGCACTGTCTCTGTAATCCCCCTTACCCACTGGGCTCTGTCTCTGTGAACCGCTTACCCACTGGGCAGTGTCTCTGTCACCCCCTTACCCACTGGGCTCTGTCTCTGTCACCCCCTTACCCACAGGACTCTGGCTCTGTAACCCCCTTACCCACTGGGTACTGTCTCTGAAACCCCCATACCCACTGGGCAGTGTCTCTGTAACCCCCTAACCCACTGGGTAGTGTCTCTGTAACCCCCCTTACCCACTGGGCTCTGTCTCTGTAAAGCCCTTACCCACTGGGCAGTGTCTCTGTAACCCCCTTACCCACTGAGCAGTGTCTCTGTAACCCCCTTACCAAGTGGGCTCTGTCTCTGTAACCCCCTTACACACCATGCAGTGTCTCTGTAACCTCCTTACCCACCGGGCAGTGTTTCTGTAACCCCCTTACTCACCGGGCACTGTCTCTGTAACCCCCTTACCCACCGGGCACTGTCTCTGTAACCCCCATACCCACCGGGCAGTGTCTCTGTAACCCCCTTACACACCGGGAACTGTCTCTGTAACCCCCTTACCCACCGGGCAGTGTTTGTGTAACCCCCTTACTCACCGGGCACTGTCTCTGTAACCCCCTTACCCACCGGGCAGTGTCTCTGTAACCCCCTTACTCAGCTGGCAGTGTCTCTGTAACCCCCCTTACCCACTGGGCACTGTCTCTGTAACCCCGCTACCCACCGGGCAGTGTCTCTGTAACCCCCTTACCACCGGGCAGTGTCTCTGTAACCCCCTTACCCACTGGGCAGTGTCTCTGTAACCCCCTTACCCTCCGGCCACTGTCTCTGTAAACCCCTTGCCCACTGGGCAGTGTCTCTGTAACCCCCTTACCAACTGGGCTCTATCTCTGTAACCCCCTTACCCACTGGGCAGTGTCTCTGTAACCCCCTTACCCACCGGGCAGTGTCTCTGTAATCCCCTTACCCACTGGGCACTGTCTCTGTAACCCCGCTACCCACCGGGCAGTGTCTCTGTAACCCCCTTACCCTCTGGGCAGTGTCTCTGTATCCCCCTTACCCACCGGGCAGTGTCTCTGTAACCCCCTTACCCAGCGGGCAGTGTCTCTGTATCCCCCTTACCCACCGGGCAGTGTCTCTGTAACCCCCTTACCCACCGGGCAGTGTCTCTGTAACCCCCTTACCCAGCGGGCAGTGTCACTGTAACCCTCGTACCCACCGGGCAGTGTCTCTGTAACCCACTTACCCACCGTGCAGTGTCTCTGTAACCCGCTTACCCACTGGGCACTGTCTCTGTAACCCCTTTACCCATTGGGCAGTGTCTCTGTAACCCCCTTACCAACTGGGCTCTGTCTCTGTAACCCCCTTACCCACCGTGCAGTGTCTCTGTAACCCCCTTACCCACCAGGCAATGTCTGTGTAACCCCTTTACGCACTGGGCTCTGTCTCTTTAACCCCCTTACCCACTGGGCTCTGTCTCTGCAACCCCCTTAGCCACTGGGTACTGTCTCTGAAACCCCCTTACCCACTGGGCAGTGTGTCTGTAACCCCCTAACCCACTGGGAAGTGTCTCTATGACCCCCCTTACCCACTGGGCTCTGTCTCTGTAAACCCCTTACCCACTGGGCAGTGTCTCTGTAACCCCCTTACCCACTGGGCACTGTCTCTGTAACCCCCTTACCGAATGGGCTCTGTCTCTGTAACCCCCTTACCCTCTGGGCTCTGTCTCTCTCACTCCCTTACCCACCGGGCAGTGTCTCTGTAACCCCCTTACCCACCGGGCACTGTCTCTGTAACCCCCTTACCCTCTGGGCTCTGTCTCTCTCACTCCCTTACCCACCGGGCAGTGTCTCTGTAACCCCCTTACCCACTGGGCACTGTCTCTGTCACCCCTTTACCCACCGGGCAGTGTCTCTGTAACCCCTTACCCACCGCGCAGTGTCTGTGTAACCCCCGTACCCACTGGGCAGTGTCTCTGTAACCCCCTTACCCTCCGGGCACTGTCTCTGTAACCCCCCTTACCCACTGGGCTCTGTCTCTGTAAACCCCTTACCCACTGGGCAGTGTCTCTGTAACCCCCTTACCCAGTGGGCAGTGTCTCTGTAACCCCCTTACCCACCGGGCACTGTCTCTGTAACCCCCTTACCGACCGGGCTCTGTCTCTGTAACCCCCTTACCCACCGGGCAGTCTCTCTGTAACCCCCTTACCCACTGGGCTCTGATTCTGTAACCCCCTTACCCACCAGGCAGTCTCTCTGTAACCCTCTTACCCACTGGGCTCTGTCTCTGTAACCCCCTTACCCACTGAGCTCTGTCTCTGTAACCCCCTTACCCACCGGGCAGTGTCTCTGTAACCCCCTTACCCACTGGGCTCTGTCTCTGTAACCCCCTTACCCTCCGGGCACTGTCTATGTATCCACCATACCCACCAGGCAGTGTCTCTGTAACCCCCTTGCCACCCGGTAGTGTCTCTGTAACCCCCTTACCCGCTGAGCAGTGTCTCTGTAACCCCCTTACCAACTGGGCTCTGTCTCTGTAACCCCCTTACCCACCGGGCAGTGTCTCTGTAACCCCCTTACCTACCGGGCAGTGTCTGTGTAACCCCCTTACCCACTGGGCTCTGTCTCTGTAACCCCCTTACCCACTGGGCTCTGTCTCTGCAACCCCCTTACCCACTGGGTACTGTCTCTGAAACCCCCTTACCCACTGGGCAGTGTCTCTGTAACCCCCTAACCCACTGGGCAGTGTCTCTGTAACCCCCCTTACCCACTGGGCTCTGTCTCTGTAAATCCCTTACCCACTGGGCTCTGTCTCTGTAACCCCCTTACCCACCGGGCAGTGTCTCTGTAACCCCCCTTACCCACTGGGCAGTGTCTCTGTAACCCCCTTACCCTCCGGGCACTGTCTCTGTAAACCCCTTACCCACTGAGCAGTGTCTCTGTAACCCCCTTACCAACTGGGCTCAGTCTCTGTAACCCCCTTACCCAATGGGCAGTGTCTCTGTAACCCCCTTACCCACTGGGCTCTGTCTCTGTAACCCCCTTACCCACTGGGCTCGGTCTCTGCAACCCCCTTACCTACTGGGTACTTTCTCTGAAACCCCCTTACCCACTGGGCAGTGTCTCTGTAACCCCCTAACCCACTGGGCAGTGTCTCTGTAACCCCCCTTACCCACTGGGCTCTGTCTCTGTAAACCCCTTACACACTGGGCTCTGTCTCTGTAACCCCCTTACCCACCGGGCAGTGTCTCTGTCACCCCCCTTACCCACTGGGCACTGTCTCTGTAACCCCCTTACCCACTGGGCAGTGTATCTGTAACCCCCTTACACACCGGGCAGTGTCTGTGTAACCCCCTTACCCACTGGGCTCTGTCTCTGTAACCCCCTTACCCACTGGGCACTGTCTCTGCAACCCCCTTACCCACTGGGTACTGTCTCTGAAACCCCCTTACACACTGGGCAGTGTCTCTGTAACCCCCTTACCCACTGGGCACTCTCTCTGTAACCCCCTTACCCACGGGGCAGTGACTCTGTAACCCCCTTACCCACTGGGCTCTGTCTCTGTAACCCCCTTACCCACTGGGCACTGTCTCTGTAACCCCCTTACCCACGGGGCAGTGTCTCTGTAACCCCCTTACCCACTGGGCACTGTCTCTGTAACCCCCTTACCCACTAGGCAGTGTCTCTGTAACCCCCTTACCCACTGGGCACTGTCTCTGTAACCCCCTTACCCACGGGGCAGTGTCTCTGTAACCCCCTTACCCACTGGGCACTGTCTCTGTAACCCCCTTACCCACTAGGCAGTGTCTCTGTCACCCCCTTACCGACCGGGCTCTGTCTCTGTAACCCCCTTACCCACCGGGCAGTGTCTCTGTAACCCCCTTACCCACTGGGCTCTGACTCTGTAACCCCCTTACCCACCAGGCAGTCTCTCTGTAACCCTCTTACCCACCGGGCAGTGTCTCTGTAACCCCCTTACCCACTGGGCTCTGTCTCTGTAACCCCCTTACCCTCCGGGCACTGTCTATGTAACCACCTTACCCACCAGGCAGTGTCTCTGTAACCCCCTTGCCACCCGGTAGTGTCTCTGTAACCCCCTTACCCACTGGGCACTGTCTCTGTAACCCCCTTACCCACCGGGCAGTGTCTCTGTATCCCCCTTACCCACTGAGCAGTGTCTCTGTAACCCCCTTACCCACTGGGCAGTGTCTCTGTAACCCCCTTACCCACTGGGCAGTGTCTCTGTAACCCCCTTACCAACTGGGCTCTGTCTCTGTAAACCCCTTACCCACTGGGCTCTGTCTCTGTAACCCCCTTACCCACCGGGCAGTGTCTCTGTAACCCCCCTTACCCACTGGGCAGTGTCTCTGTAACACCCTTACCCTCCCGGCACTGTCTCTGTAAACCCCTTACCCACTGAGCAGTGTCTCTGTAAACCCCTTACCAACTGGGCTCAGTCTCTGTAACCCCCTTACCCAATGGGCAGTGTCTCTGTAACCCGCTTACCCACTGGGCAGTGTCTCTGTAACCCCCTTACCCACCGGGCAGTGTCTCTGTAACCCCCTTACCCACTGGGCACTGTCTCTGTAACCCCCTTACCCACCGGGCTCTGTCTCTGTAACCCCCTTACCCACCGGGCAGTGTCTCTGTAACCCCCTTACCCACTGGGCTCTGACTCTGTAACCCCCTTACCCACCGGGCAGTCTCTCTGTAACACTCTTACCCACTGGGCTCTGTCTCTGTAACCCCCTTACCCATTGAGCTCTGTCTCTGTAACCCCCTTACCCGCAGGGCAGTGTCTCTGTAACCCGCTTACCCACTGGGAACTGTCTCTGTAACCCCCTTACCCATTGGGCAGTGTCTCTGTAACCCCCTTACCAACTGGGCTCTGTCTCTGTAACCCCCTTACCCACCGTGCATTGTCTCTGTAACCCCCTTACCCACCGGGCAGTGTCTGTGTAACCCCTTTACCCACTGGGCTCTGTCTCTGTAACCCCCTTACCCTCTGGGCTCTGTCTCTCTCACTCCCTTACCCACCGGGCAGTGTCTCTGTAACCCCCTTACCCACTGGGCACTGTCTCTGTCACCCCTTTACCCACCGGGCAGTGTCTCTGTAACCCCTTACCCACCGGGCAGTGTCTGTGTAACCCCCGTACCCACTGGGCAGTGTCTCTGTAACCCCCTTACCCTCCGGGCACTGTCTCTGTAACCCCCCTTACCCACTGGGCTCTGTCTCTGTAAACCCCTTACCCACTGGGCAGTGTCTCTGTAACCCCCTTACCCAGTGGGCAGTGTCTCTGTAACCCCCTTACCCACCGGGCACTGTCTCTGTAACCCCCTTACCGACCGGGCTCTGTCTCTGTAACCCCCATACCCACCGGGCAGTGTCTCTGTAACCCCCTTACACACTGGGCTCTGACTCTGTAACCCCCTTACCCACCAGGCAGTGTCTCTGTAACCCCCTTACCCAGTGGGCAGTGCCTCTGTAACCCCCTTCCCCACTGGGCACTGTCTCTGTAACCCCCTTACCCACTGGGCAGTGTCTCTGTAACCCCCTTACCCAACGGGCAGTGTCTCTGTAACCCCCTTACCCACTGGGCACTGTCTCTGTAACCCCCTTACCCACTGGGCACTGTCTCTGTAACCCCCTTACCCACGGGGCAGTGTCTCTGTAACCCCCTTACCCACTGGGCACTGTCTCTGTAACCCCCTTACCCACTAGGCAGTGTCTCTGTCACCCCCTTACCGACCGGGCTCTGTCTCTGTAACCCCCTTACCCAAAGGGCTCTGTCTCTGTAACCCCCTTACCCTCCGGGCACTGTCTATGTAACCACCTTACCCACCAGGCAGTGTCTCTGTAACCCCCTTGCCACCCGGAAGTGTCTCTGTAACCCCCTTACCCACTGGGCACTGTCTCTGTAACCCCCTTACCAACTGGGCTCTGTCTCTGTAACCCCCTTACCCACCGGGCAGTGTCTCTGTAACCCCCTTACCCACCGGGCAGTGTCTGTGTAACCCCCTTACCCACTGGGCTCTGTCTCTGTAACCCCCTTACCCACTGGGCTCTGTCTCTGTAACCCCCTTACCCACTGGGTACTGTCTCTGAAACCCCCTTACCCACTGGGAAGTGACTCTGTAACCCCCTAACCCACTGGGCAGTGTCTCTGTTACCCCCCTTACCCACTGGGCTCTGTCTCTGTAAACCCCTTACCCACTGGGCTCTGTCTCTGTAACCCCCTTACCCACTGGGTAGTGTCTCTGTAACCCCCCTTACCCAATGGGCAGTGTCTCTGTAACCCCCTTACCCTCCCGGCACTGTCTCTGTAAACCCCTTACCCACTGAGCAGTGTCTCTGTAACCCCCTTACCAGCTGGGCTCTGTCTCTGTAACCCCCTTACCCAATGGGTAGTGTCTCTGTAACCCCCTTACCCACTGGGCAGTGTCTCTGTAACCCCCTTACCCACCGGGCAGTGTCTCTGTAACCCCCTTACCCTCTGGGCAGTGTCTCTGTATCCCCCTTACCCACCGGGCAGTGTCTCTGTAACCCCCTTACCCTCTGGGCAGTGTCTCTGTATCCCCCTTACCCACCGGGCAGTGTCTCTGTAACCCCCTTACCCACCGGGCAGTGTCTCTGTAACCCCCTTACCCAGCGGGCAGTGTCTCTGTAACCGCCTTACCCACTGGGCAGTGTCTCTGTAACCCCGTTACCCACTGGGCACTGTCTCTGTAACCCCGTTACCCACCGGGCACTGTCTATGTAACCCCCTTACCCACTGGACAGTGTCTCTGTAGCCCCCTTACTCACCGGGCAGTGTTTCTGTAACCCCCTTACACACCAGGCAGTGTCTCTGTAACCCCCTTACCCACTGGGCTCTGTCTCTGTAACCCCCTTACCCAATTGGCACTGTCTATGTAACCCCCTTACCCACCGGGCAGTGTCTCTGTAACCCCTTTACCCACTGGGCAGTGTCTCTGTAACCCACTTACCCACTGGGCTCTGTCTCTGTAACCCCCTTACCCACTGGGCACTGTCTATGTAACCCCCTTACCCACCAGGCAGTGTCTCTGTAACCCCCTTACCCACTGAGCTCTGTCTCTGTAACCCCCTTACCCACCGGGCCGTGTCTCTGTCACCCCCTTACCCACCGGGCAGTGTCTCTGTAACCCCCTTACCCACTGGGCAGTGTCTCTGTAACCCCCTTACCCACTGGGAACTGTCTCTGTAACCCCCTTACCCTCCCGGCACTGTCTCTGTAACCCCCTTACCCATTGGGCAGTGTCTCTGTAACCCCCTTACCAACTGGGCTCTGTCTCTGTAACCCCCTTACCCACCGTGCATTGTCTCTGTAACCCCCTTACCCACCGGGCAGTGTCTGTGTAACCCCTTTACCCACTGGGCTCTGTCTCTGTAACCCACTTACCCACTGGGTTCTGTCTCTGCAACCCCCTTACCCACTGGGTCCTGTCTCTGAAGCCCCCTTACCCACTGGGCAGTGTCTCTCTAAACCCCTTAACCACTGGGCTCTGTCTCTGTAAACCCCTTACCCTCCGGGCACTGTCTCTGTAATCCCCCTTACCCACTGGGCTCTGTCTCTGTGAACCGCTTACCCACTGGGCAGTGTCTCTGTCACCCCCTTACCCACTGGGCTCTGTCTCTGTCACCCCCTTACCCACAGGACTCTGGCTCTGTAACCCCCTTACCCACTGGGTACTGTCTCTGAAACCCCCATACCCACTGGGCAGTGTCTCTGTAACCCCCTAACCCACTGGGTAGTGTCTCTGTAACCCCCCTTACCCACTGGGCTCTGTCTCTGTAAAGCCCTTACCCACTGGGCAGTGTCTCTGTAACCCCCTTACCCACTGAGCAGTGTCTCTGTAACCCCCTTACCAAGTGGGCTCTGTCTCTGTAACCCCCTTACACACCATGCAGTGTCTCTGTAACCTCCTTACCCACCGGGCAGTGTTTCTGTAACCCCCTTACTCACCGGGCACTGTCTCTGTAACCCCCTTACCCACCGGGCACTGTCTCTGTAACCCCCATACCCACCGGGCAGTGTCTCTGTAACCCCCTTACACACCGGGAACTGTCTCTGTAACCCCCTTACCCACCGGGCAGTGTTTGTGTAACCCCCTTACTCACCGGGCACTGTCTCTGTAACCCCCTTACCCACCGGGCAGTGTCTCTGTAACCCCCTTACTCAGCTGGCAGTGTCTCTGTAACCCCCCTTACCCACTGGGCACTGTCTCTGTAACCCCGCTACCCACCGGGCAGTGTCTCTATAACCCCCTTACCACCGGGCAGTGTCTCTGTAACCCCCTTACCCACTGGGCAGTGTCTCTGTAACCCCCTTACCCTCCGGCCACTGTCTCTGTAAACCCCTTGCCCACTGGGCAGTGTCTCTGTAACCCCCTTACCAACTGGGCTCTATCTCTGTAACCCCCTTACCCACTGGGCAGTGTCTCTGTAACCCCCTTACCCACCGGGCAGTGTCTCTGTAATCCCCTTACCCACTGGGCACTGTCTCTGTAACCCCGCTACCCACCGGGCAGTGTCTCTGTAACCCCCTTACCCTCTGGGCAGTGTCTCTGTATCCCCCTTACCCACCGGGCAGTGTCTCTGTAACCCCCTTACCCAGCGGGCAGTGTCTCTGTATCCCCCTTACCCACCGGGCAGTGTCTCTGTAACCCCCTTACCCACCGGGCAGTGTCTCTGTAACCCCCTTACCCAGCGGGCAGTGTCACTGTAACCCTCGTACCCACCGGGCAGTGTCTCTGTAACCCACTTACCCACCGTGCAGTGTCTCTGTAACCCCCTTACCCACTGGGCACTGTCTCTGTAACCCCTTTACCCATTGGGCAGTGTCTCTGTAACCCCCTTACCAACTGGGCTCTGTCTCTGTAACCCCCTTACCCACCGTGCAGTGTCTCTGTAACCCCCTTACCCACCAGGCAATGTCTGTGTAACCCCTTTACGCACTGGGCTCTGTCTCTTTAACCCCCTTACCCACTGGGCTCTGTCTCTGCAACCCCCTTAGCCACTGGGTACTGTCTCTGAAACCCCCTTACCCACTGGGCAGTGTGTCTGTAACCCCCTAATCCACTGGGAAGTGTCTCTATGACCCCCCTTACCCACTGGGCTCTGTCTCTGTAAACCCCTTACCCACTGGGCAGTGTCTCTGTAACCCCCTTACCCACTGGGCACTGTCTCTGTAACCCCCTTACCGAATGGGCTCTGTCTCTGTAACCCCCTTACCCTCTGGGCTCTGTCTCTCTCACTCCCTTACCCACCGGGCAGTGTCTCTGTAACCCCCTTACCCACCGGGCACTGTCTCTGTAACCCCCTTACCCTCTGGGCTCTGTCTCTCTCACTCCCTTACCCACCGGGCAGTGTCTCTGTAACCCCCTTACCCACTGGGCACTGTCTCTGTCACCCCTTTACCCACCGGGCAGTGTCTCTGTAACCCCTTACCCACCGCGCAGTGTCTGTGTAACCCCCGTACCCACTGGGCAGTGTCTCTGTAACCCCCTTACCCTCCGGGCACTGTCTCTGTAACCCCCCTTACCCACTGGGCTCTGTCTCTGTAAACCCCTTACCCACTGGGCAGTGTCTCTGTAACCCCCTTACCCAGTGGGCAGTGTCTCTGTAACCCCCTTACCCACCGGGCACTGTCTCTGTAACCCCCTTACCGACCGGGCTCTGTCTCTGTAACCCCCTTACCCACCGGGCAGTCTCTCTGTAACCCCCTTACCCACTGGGCTCTGATTCTGTAACCCCCTTACCCACCAGGCAGTCTCTCTGTAACCCTCTTACCCACTGGGCTCTGTCTCTGTAACCCCCTTACCCACTGAGCTCTGTCTCTGTAACCCCCTTACCCACCGGGCAGTGTCTCTGTAACCCCCTTACCCACTGGGCTCTGTCTCTGTAACCCCCTTACCCTCCGGGCACTGTCTATGTATCCACCATACCCACCAGGCAGTGTCTCTGTAACCCCCTTGCCACCCGGTAGTGTCTCTGTAACCCCCTTACCCGCTGAGCAGTGTCTCTGTAACCCCCTTACCAACTGGGCTCTGTCTCTGTAACCCCCTTACCCACCGGGCAGTGTCTCTGTAACCCCCTTACCCACCGGGCAGTGTCTGTGTAACCCCCTTACCCACTGGGCTCTGTCTCTGTAACCCCCTTACCCACTGGGCTCTGTCTCTGCAACCCCCTTACCCACTGGGTACTGTCTCTGAAACCCCCTTACCCACTGGGCAGTGTCTCTGTAACCCCCTAACCCACTGGGCAGTGTCTCTGTAACCCCCCTTACCCACTGGGCTCTGTCTCTGTAAATCCCTTACCCACTGGGCTCTGTCTCTGTAACCCCCTTACCCACCGGGCAGTGTCTCTGTAACCCCCCTTACCCACTGGGCAGTGTCTCTGTAACCCCCTTACCCTCCGGGCACTGTCTCTGTAAACCCCTTACCCACTGAGCAGTGTCTCTGTAACCCCCTTACCAACTGGGCTCAGTCTCTGTAACCCCCTTACCCAATGGGCAGTGTCTCTGTAACCCCCTTACCCACTGGGCTCTGTCTCTGTAACCCCCTTACCCACTGGGCTCGGTCTCTGCAACCCCCTTACCTACTGGGTACTTTCTCTGAAACCCCCTTACCCACTGGGCAGTGTCTCTGTAACCCCCTAACCCACTGGGCAGTGTCTCTGTAACCCCCCTTACCCACTGGGCTCTGTCTCTGTAAACCCCTTACACACTGGGCTCTGTCTCTGTAACCCCCTTACCCACCGGGCAGTGTCTCTGTCACCCCCCTTACCCACTGGGCACTGTCTCTGTAACCCCCTTACCCACTGGGCAGTGTATCTGTAACCCCCTTACACACCGGGCAGTGTCTGTGTAACCCCCTTACCCACTGGGCTCTGTCTCTGTAACCCCCTTACCCACTGGGCACTGTCTCTGCAACCCCCTTACCCACTGGGTACTGTCTCTGAAACCCCCTTACACACTGGGCAGTGTCTCTGTAACCCCCTTACCCACTGGGCACTCTCTCTGTAACCCCCTTACCCACGGGGCAGTGACTCTGTAACCCCCTTACCCACTGGGCTCTGTCTCTGTAACCCCCTTACCCACTGGGCACTGTCTCTGTAACCCCCTTACCCACGGGGCAGTGTCTCTGTAACCCCCTTACCCACTGGGCACTGTCTCTGTAACCCCCTTACCCACTAGGCAGTGTCTCTGTAACCCCCTTACCCACTGGGCACTGTCTCTGTAACCCCCTTACCCACGGGGCAGTGTCTCTGTAACCCCCTTACCCACTGGGCACTGTCTCTGTAACCCCCTTACCCACTAGGCAGTGTCTCTGTCACCCCCTTACCGACCGGGCTCTGTCTCTGTAACCCCCTTACCCACCGGGCAGTGTCTCTGTAACCCCCTTACCCACTGGGCTCTGACTCTGTAACCCCCTTACCCACCAGGCAGTCTCTCTGTAACCCTCTTACCCACCGGGCAGTGTCTCTGTAACCCCCTTACCCACTGGGCTCTGTCTCTGTAACCCCCTTACCCTCCGGGCACTGTCTATGTAACCACCTTACCCACCAGGCAGTGTCTCTGTAACCCCCTTGCCACCCGGTAGTGTCTCTGTAACCCCCTTACCCACTGGGCACTGTCTCTGTAACCCCCTTACCCACCGGGCAGTGTCTCTGTATCCCCCTTACCCACTGAGCAGTGTCTCTGTAACCCCCTTACCCACTGGGCAGTGTCTCTGTAACCCCCTTACCCACTGGGCAGTGTCTCTGTAACCCCCTTACCAACTGGGCTCTGTCTCTGTAAACCCCTTACCCACTGGGCTCTGTCTCTGTAACCCCCTTACCCACCGGGCAGTGTCTCTGTAACCCCCCTTACCCACTGGGCAGTGTCTCTGTAACACCCTTACCCTCCCGGCACTGTCTCTGTAAACCCCTTACCCACTGAGCAGTGTCTCTGTAAACCCCTTACCAACTGGGCTCAGTCTCTGTAACCCCCTTACCCAATGGGCAGTGTCTCTGTAACCCGCTTACCCACTGGGCAGTGTCTCTGTAACCCCCTTACCCACCGGGCAGTGTCTCTGTAACCCCCTTACCCACTGGGCACTGTCTCTGTAACCCCCTTACCCACCGGGCTCTGTCTCTGTAACCCCCTTACCCACCGGGCAGTGTCTCTGTAACCCCCTTACCCACTGGGCTCTGACTCTGTAACCCCCTTACCCACCGGGCAGTCTCTCTGTAACACTCTTACCCACTGGGCTCTGTCTCTGTAACCCCCTTACCCATTGAGCTCTGTCTCTGTAACCCCCTTACCCGCAGGGCAGTGTCTCTGTAACCCGCTTACCCACTGGGAACTGTCTCTGTAACCCCCTTACCCATTGGGCAGTGTCTCTGTAACCCCCTTACCAACTGGGCTCTGTCTCTGTAACCCCCTTACCCACCGTGCATTGTCTCTGTAACCCCCTTACCCACCGGGCAGTGTCTGTGTAACCCCTTTACCCACTGGGCTCTGTCTCTGTAACCCACTTACCCACTGGGCTCTGTCTCTGTAAACCCCTTACCCTCCGCGCACTGTCTCTGTAATCCCCCTTACCCACTGGGCTCTGTCTCTGTAAACCCCTTACCCACTGGGCAGTGTCTCTGTCACCCCCTTACCCACTGGGCTCTGTCTCTGTCACCCCCTTACCCACAGGACTCTGGCTCTGTAACCCCCTTACCCACTGGGTACTGTCTCTGAAACCCCCATACCCACTGGGCAGTGTCTCTGTAACCCCCTTACCCACTGGGCTCTGTCTCTGTAACCCCCCTTACCCACTGAGCTCTGTCTCTGTAAAGCCCTTACCCACTGGGCAGTGTCTCTGTAACCCCCTTACCCACTGAGCAGTGTCTCTGTAACCCCCTTACCAACTGGGCTCTGTCTCTGTAACCCCCTTACACACCATGCAGTGTCTCTGTAACCTCCTTACCCACCGGGCAGTGTTTCTGTAACCCCCTTACTCACCGGGCACTGTCTCTGTAACCCCCTTATCCACCGGGAACTGTCTCTGTAACCCCCTTACCCACCGGGCAGTGTCTCTGTAACCCCCTTACACACCGGGCAGTGTTTGTGTAACCCCCTTACTCACCGGGCACTGTCTCTGTAACCCCCTTACCCACCGGGCACTGTCTTTGTAACCCCCTTACTCACCGGGCACTGTCTCTGTAACCCCCTTACCCACCGGGCAGTGTTTGTGTAACCCCCTTACTCACCGGGCACTGTCTCTGTAACCCCCTTACCCACCGGGCACTGTCTCTGTAAACCCCTTACCCACGGGGCACTGTCTCTGTAACCCCCTTACCCACTGGGCCCTGTCTCTGTAACCCCCTTACCCACCGGGCAGTGTCTCTGTAACCCTCTTACTCAGCGGGCAGTGTCTCTGTAACCCCCCTTACCCACTGGGCCCTGTCTCTGTAACCCCCTTATCCACCGGGCTGTCTCTGTAACCCCCTTACTCAGCGGGCAGTGTCTCTGTAACCCCCCTTACCCACTGGGCTCTGTCTCTGTAAACCCCTTACCCACTGGTCAGTGTCTCTGTAACCCCCTTACCCTCCGGCCACTGTCTCTGTAAACCCCTTGCCCACTGCGCAGTGTCTCTGTAACCCCCTTACCAACTGGGCTCTATCTCTGTAACCCCCTTACCCACTGGGCAGTGTCTCTGTAACCCCCTTACCCACCGGGCAGTGTCTCTGTAATCCCCTTACCCACTGGGCACTGTCTCTGTAACCCCGCTACCCACCGGGCAGTGTCTCTGTAGCCCCTTACCACCGGGCAGTGTCTCTGTAACCCCCTTACCCTCTGGGCAGTGTCTCTGTATCCCCCTTACCCACCGGGCAGTGTCTCTGTAACCCCCTTACCCAGCGGGCAGTGTCTCTGTATCCCCCTTACCCACCGGGCAGTGTCTCTGTAACCCCCTTACCCACCGGGCAGTGTCTCTGTATCCCCCTTACCCACCGGGCAGTGTCTCTGTAACCCCCTTACCCAGCGGGCAGTGTCTCTGTATCCCCCTTACCCACTGGGCAGTGTCTCTGTAACCCCCTTACCAACTGGGCTCTATCTCTGTAACCCCCTTACCCACTGGGCAGTGTCTCTGTAACCCCCTTACCCACCGGGCAGTGTCTCTGTAATCCCCTTACCCAGCGGGCAGTGTCTCTGTAACCCCGCTACCCACCGGGCAGTGTCTCTGTAGCCCCTTACCACCGGGCAGTGTCTCTGTAACCCCCTTACCCTCTGGGCAGTGTCTCTGTATCCCCCTTACCCACCGGGCAGTGTCTCTGTAACCCCCTTACCCAGCGGGCAGTGTCTCTGTATCCCCCTTACCCACCGGGCAGTGTCTCTGTAACCCCCTTACCCACCGGGCAGTGTCTCTGTATCCCCCTTACCCACCGGGCAGTGTCTCTGTAACCCCCTTACCCAGCGGGCAGTGTCTCTGTATCCCCCTTACCCACTGGGCAGTGTCTCTGTAACCCTGTTACCCACCGGGCACTGTCTATGTAACCCCCTTACCCACTGGACAGTGTCTCTGTAACCCCCTTACTCACCGGGCAGTGTTTCTGTAACCCCCTTACACACCAGGCAGTGTCTCTGTAACCCCCTTACCCACTGGGCTCTGTCTCTGTAACTCCCTTACCCAATTGGCACTGTCTCTGTCACCCCCTTACCCACCGGGCAGTGTCTCTGTAACCCCCTTACCCACTGGGCAGTGTCTCTGTAACCCGCTTACCCACTGGGAACTGTCTCTGTAACCCCCTTACCCATTGGGCAGTGTCTCTGTAACCCCCTTACCAACTGGGCTCTGTCTCTGTAACCCCCTTACCCACCGTGCATTGTCTCTGTAACCCCCTTACCCACCGGGCAGTGTCTGTGTAACCCCTTTACCCACTGGGCTCTGTCTCTGTAACCCACTTACCCACTGGGCAGTGTCTCTCTAAACCCCTTAACCACTGGGCTCTGTCTCTGCAACCCCCTTCCCCACTGGGCAGTGTCTCTCTAAACCCCTTAACCACTGGGCTCTGTCTCTGTAAACCCCTTACCCTCCGGGCACTGTCTCTGTAATCCCCCTTACCCACTGGGCTCTGTCTCTGTGAACCCCTTACCCACTGGACAGTGTCTCTGTCACCCACTTACCCACTGGGCTCTGTCTCTGTCACCCCCTTACCCACAGGACTCTGGCTCTGTAACCCCCTTACCCACTGGGTACTGTCTCTGAAACCCCCATACCCACTGGGCAGTGTCTCTGTAACCCCCTAACCCACTGGGTAGTGTCTCTGTAACCCCCCTTACCCACTGGGCTCTGTCTCTGTAAAGCCCTTACCCACTGGGCAGTGTCTCTGTAACCCCCTTACCCACTGAGCAGTGTCTCTGTAACCCCCTTACACACCATGCAGTGTCTCTGTAACCTCCTTACCCACCGGGCAGTGTTTCTGTAACCCCCTTACTCACTGGGCACTGTCTCTGTAACCCCCTTACCCACCGGGCACTGTCTCTGTAAACCCCATACCCACGGGGCAGTGTCTCTGTAACCCCCTTACCCACTGGGCCCTGTCTCTGTAACCCCCTTACCCACCGGGCAGTGTCTCTGTAACCCCCCTTACCCACTGGGCCCTGTCTCTGTAACCCCCTTATCCACCGGGCTCTCTCTCTGTAACCCCCTTACTCAGCGGGCAGTGTCTCTGTAACCCCCCTTATCCACCGGGCTCTCTCTCTGTAACCCCCTTACTCAGCGGGCAGTGTCTCTGTAACCCCCCTTATCCACCGGGCTCTGTCTATGTAACCCCCTTACCCACTGGGCACTGTCTCTGTAACTCCCTTACCCACCGGCAGTGCGTCTGTAACCCCCTTACCCACCGGGCACTGTCTCTGTAACCCCCTTACCCACTGGGCACTGTCTCTGAAACCCCCTTACCCACTGGGCAGTGTCTCTGTAACCCCTTACCCACTAGGCAGTGTCTCTGTCACCACCTTACCTCCGGGCACTGTCACGGTAACCCCCTTACCCACTGGGATCTGTATCTGTAACCCCTTACCCACTAGGCAGTGTCTCTGTCACCACCTTACCCTCCGGGCACTGTCACGGTAACCCCCTTACCCACTGGGCACTGTCTCTGTAACCCCCTTACCAACTGGGCTCTGTCCCTGTAACCCCCTTACCAACTGGGCTCTGTCCTCTGTAACCCCCTTACCCACTGGGCTCTGTCTCTGTAACCTCTTACCCACTGGCACTGTCTCTGTAACCCCCTTACCCACCGGGCAGTGTCTCTGTAACCCCCTTACCAACCGGGCACTGCCTCTGTCACCCCGTTACCCACTGGGCAGTGTCTCTGTGACCCCCTTACCCACCGGGCAGTGTTTCTGTAACCCCCTTACCCACTGGCAGTGTCTCTGTAACCCCCTTACCCACCGGGCAGTGTTTCTGTAACCCCCTTACTCACCGGGCACTGTCTCTGTAACCCCCTTACCCACCGGGCACTGTCTTTGTAACCCCCTTACCCACTGGGCAGTGTCTCTGTATCCCCCTTACCCACCGGGCAGTGTCTCTGTACCCCCTTACCCAGCGGGCAGTGTCTCTGTAACCCCCTTACCACCGGGCAGTGTCTCCGTAACCCCCTTACCCACCGGGCAGTGTCTCTGTAACCCCCTTACCCACCGGGCAGTCTCTCCGTAAGCCCCTTACCCACCGGGCAGTGTCTCTGTAACCCCCTTACCCACCGGGCAGTCTCTCCGTAAGCCCCCTTACACAATGGGGACTGTCTCTGTACCCCACCCCCCACCCCCCTTAGCCACCCTTCTTTCACTCCCCCATCTTCTCCCTCCAGAAGACACTGACCCTCGCCCTGAGGAAGGCGGCTTGTGCTCAGGACCTCGTTGTTCACCGATTGGTGGAGGTGATGGAGGGAAAGGTGAGTGAGGGGGAGCAGGGATCAAAGGTCAGGGGGTCAAGGCCCAGTGCCCTGGAGTCACTGGCTGGGAGGGGATGGAGTGACCCCTGGGGTGGTGGGGGAGGAGGGGGTGGGTGAGGGTGAGGTGGGATCAGGGACACACGATGCAGGGAGCGCCCTCCCAGCGGACGGAGCGTCCCCAGAAGGGGGGAGCATTCCTGTGATGGCGGTGTGTCCCCACGGTGGAGCTGCGTCCCCGCGGCGGAGGAACTGGCCCCACGGCAGAGGGAGGGTCCCCACGGCGGAGGGAGCGTCCCCAGGGCAGAGCCAGCATCCCCATGGGGAAATGTCCTTTCACGGTGGTGGTGTGTCCCCACCGCGGAGGAACTGGCCCCACGGCGGAGGAACTGGCCCCATGGCGGAGGGACTGGCCCCACGGTGGAGAGAGCGTCCCTATGGGGGAAGTGCACTCTCGCGGTTGAGGCGTGTCCCCACCGCGGAGGAACTGGCCCCACGGCGGAGGGACTGGCCCCACGCGGAGGGAGCGTCCCCATGGGGGAAGTGTACTCTCACGGTGGAGGTGTGTACCCACGGCGGAGGAACTGGCCCCACGGCGGAGGAACTGCCCCCACGGCGGAGGGACTGGCCCCACAGTGGAGGGAGCGTCCCCATGGGGAAGGTGTCCTCTCACGGTGGAGGTGTGTCCCCACCGCGGAGGGACTGGCCCCACGGCGGAGGGACTGGCCCCACGGTGGAGGGAGCATCCCCATGGGGAAGGTGTCCTCTCATGGTGGAGGTGTGTCCCCCACCGCGGAGGGACTGGCCCCACGGCGGAGGTACTGGCCCCACGGCGGAGGGACTGGCCCCACGGCGGAGGTACTAGCCCCACGGCGAAGGGACTGGCCCCACAGCGGAGGGAGCGTCCCCACATTCTCTCTCTCTCTCTCTGTTTTTCATGTCGATCCTGTCTTCCTCACTCTCCTCCGTCAGGACCTCACTTTCCACTCGCTGAGTGACTCAGACTCTGTACATTTCCATCACTCCCTCAGGCGCCTGGAGAAAATTGGCCGGGTAGGTAACTCAGTTTAGGGAGGGGCTGGTCAGGGCCGGGGGGGGGTGACAGGGAGAAGGGGCAGGTATAGGGGGTGTAGGGGGTTACAGAGGGGAGGGGGTGTAGGGGGTTACAGGGATAGGGAGGGGGTGTAGGGGGTTACAGAGGGGGAGGGGGTGTAGGGGGTTACAGGGATAGGGAGGGGGTGTAGGGGGGTTACAGGGATAGGAGGGGGGTGTAGGGGGTTACAGAGATAGGGAGGGGGTGTAGGGGGGTTACAGAGATAGGGAGGGGGTGTAGGGGTTACAGAGGGGGAGGGGGTGTAGGGGGTTACAGAGATAGGGAGGGGGTGTAGGGGGGTTAAGAGATAGGGAGGGGGTGTAGGGGGTTACAGAGATAGGGAGGGGTGTAGGGGGGTTACAGGGATAGGGAGGGGGTGTAGGGGGTTACAGGGATAGGGAGGGGGTGTAGGGGTTACAGAGGGGGAGGGGGTGTAGGGGGTTACAGAGATAGGGAGGGGGTGTAGGGGGGTTACAGAGATAGGGAGGGGGTGTAGGGGGTTACAGAGATAGGGAGGGGGTGTAGGGGGTTACAGAGATAGGGAGGGGGTGTAGGGGGGTTACAGGGATAGGGAGGGGGGTGTAGGGGGTTACAGAGATAGGGAGGGGGTGTAGGGGGGTTACAGAGATAGGGAGGGGGTGTAGGGGGGTTACAGGGATAGGGAGGGGGTGTAGGGGGGTTACAGGGATAGGGAGGGGGGTGTAGGGGGTTACAGAGATAGGGAGGGGGTGTAGGGGGGTTACAGAGATAGGGAGGGGGTGTAGGGGTTACAGAGGGGGAGGGGGTGTAGGGGGGTTACAGAGATAGGGAGGGGGTGTAGGGGGGTTACAGAGATAGGGAGGGGGTGTAGCGGGTTACAGAGACAGGAGGGGGTGTAGGGGGTTACAGAGATAGGGAGGGGGTGTAGGGGGTTACAGAGATAGGGAGGGGTGTAGGGGGTTACAGAGATAGGGAGGGGTGTGGGGGGTTACAGAGATGGGGGGGTGTAGGGGGGTTACAGAGATAGGGAGGGGGTGTAGGGGGTTACAGAGATAGGAGGGGGGTTACAGGGATAGGGAGGGGGTGTCAGGGGGGTTACAGGGATAGGGAGGGGGTGTAGGGGGGTTACAGGGATAGGGAGGGGGGTGTAGGGGGGTTACAGAGATAGGGAGGGGGTGTAGGGGGGTTACAGGGATAGGGAGGGGGTGTAGGGGGGTTACAGAGATAGGGAGGGGGGTGTAGGGGGTTACAGAGATAGGAGGGGGTGTAGGGGGTTACAGAGATAGGGAGGGGTGTAGGGGGGTTACAGAGATAGGGAGGGGGGTGTAGGGGGTTACAGAGATAGGGAGGGGGCGTAGGGGGTTACAGAGATAGGGAGGGGGGTGTAGGGGTTACAGAGATAGGGAGGGGGTGTAGGGGGTTACAGAGATAGGGAGGGGGTGTAGGGGGTTACAGAGATAGGGAGGGGGTTGTAGGAGGGTTATAGGGATAGGGAGGGGGGTGTAGGGGGTTACAGAGATAGGGAGGGGGTGTATGGGGTTACAGAGATAGGGAGGGGGGTGTAGGGGGTTACAGGGATAGGGAGGGGGTGTAGGGGGTTACAGAGAGAGGGAGGGGGGTGTAGGGGGTTACAGAGAGAGGGAGGGGGGTGTAGGGGACGGAGTGGCAGTGTTGTTGGAACTGACTGTGCTGTGTGTCTCTCTCTCTCTCTCTGAATCTGTGTGTGTGTCTGTGTGTGTGTGTCTGTGTGTGTGTCTGTGTCTGTGTGTGTCTGTGTGTGTCTGTGTCTGTGTGTGTGTGTGTGTGTGTGCCTGTGTGTGTGTGTGTCTGTGTGTGTCTGTGTCTGTGTGTGTGTGTGTGTGTGCCTGTGTGTGTGTGTGTCTGTGTGTCTGTGTGTCTGTGTGGTGTCTGTGTGTGTCCTGTGTCTGTGTGTGTGTGTGTCTGTGTCTGTGTGTGTGTGTGTCTGTGTGTGTCTGTGTCTGTGTCTGTGTGTGTGTGTGTGCCTGTGTGTGTGCCTGTGTGTGTGTCTGTGTCTGTGTGTGTGTGTGTGTGTTGACAGTATGCCTCAGACCGAGCAGTGAGGGTGTTGGTTGATGCAGAGTATACCCACCTCAATCCAGCCATCTCCCTCGTCACTCTCGCCATGATGATTCGTTTCAACTCTCATGAAGCTGCTGTCTGGAACACCTACCAATGTTACCTCAAGGTGAGGAGCTTTACCCAGACTACAGGGAGCTTTATTCTGGATCTAACCCCGTGCTGTCCCTGTCCCTGGGAGTGTTTGATGGGGGGGACAGTGTGTAGAGAGAGCTTTACTCTGTATCTAACCCCGTGCTGTCCCTGTCCCTGGGAGTGTTTGATGGGGGGGCCAGTGTAGAGGGAGCTTTACTCTGTATCTAACCCCGTGCTGTCCCTGTCCCTGGGAGTGTTTGATGGGGGGACAGTGTAGAGGGAGCTTTACTCTGTATCTAACCCTGTGCTGTCCCTGTCCCTGGGAGTGTTTGATGGGGGGGACAGTGTAGAGGGAGCTTTACTCTGTATCTAACCCCGTGCTGTCCCTGTCCCTGGGATGGGGGCGGGGGACAGTGTAGAGGAAGCTTTACTCTGTATCTAACCCCGTGCTGTCCCTGTCCCTAGGATGGGGGGACAGTGTAGAGGGAGCTTTTACTCTGTATCTAACCCGGTGCTGTCCCTGTCCCTGGGATGGGGGGGGGGACAGTGTAGAGGGAGTGTTGCTCTGTACCTGACTCCCTATCTCCTTGTTTCCTTGCCCCCTGGCCACTCTCCCCTCTGCCAGGATACCCTGAGGACCCTCTGCACTGATATTGAGACCATCCGTGGCCTCTCACTGTGTCTGGGGGTAAAGTTGGTTCGAGGG